>NC_037683.1:83480427-83843517 GCF_003255815.1 Theropithecus gelada
TTTTTTTTTTTTTTTTTTTTTTTTTTTTTTTTTTTTTTTTTTTTTTTTTTTTTTTTTTTTTGAGATGGAGTCTTGCTCCGTCGCCCAGGCTGGAGTGCTGTGGCCGGATCTCAGCTCACTGCAAGCTCCGCCTCCCGGGTTCCCGCCATTCTCCTGCCTCAGCCTCCCGAGTAGCTGGGACTACAGGCGCCCGCCACCTCGCCCGGCTAGTTTTTTGTATTTTTTTTAGTAAAGACGGGGTTTCACCGTGTTAGCCAGGATGGTCTCGATCTCCTGACCTCGTGATCCGCCCGAACTGGTTCTTTATGGGAAGTTTCCTAATTTGGATTATTGGCTGTATATGGCTGAGTTCCAAGAGTGAGTTATGACTATCAAAAGAAGAACAGTATACTAGTGTTGCAACGTTTTTCCTTGTTACTTTGTACCCTCTAGTAACTTGTCTTAATAAAAAAAGAGACATGCTTGGGTTGCTTAATAACGTATATAAGCTACCTTAAGTTATAAAAATTATAAAAGAATAAATGCAAAAATGAATAGATAGATGATAGATAGATGTTAGCTGGAGGATAGATGATAGATATATATATATATATAGATGGATGATAGATGATAGTAGATAGATTATAGATAGATAGATGATAGATGATTAGATAGATAGATGATAGATAGATGATAGATAGATAGATAGATAGATAGATAGATAGATATGAATGACCCAACTGCAGATACCTTAGACACCCGTGACTGCCCCATGATATCTTCTGGGATGCAAAACTGGCCCATCTTAGTTATCGTTTCATTCAGATTTTGTCTCTGTAGAAGGAGCTATTACCTACTCATTGATAGGGAACCTAATATTGACTTCATTTAATGTAAGATTATGTTCTGTCGTGGTCATTAACTCATAATTTCAGATGTTTCTTGTGTCCTTGTTGCTGTAATGGACAATAAGGATAGCATAAAATGAAATGTTTAGAGTATATCACAAGAATAGAAATATTTTTCAAAAACATACAACTTGACCTTTCATTGTCTTTACTGCCTTATACATTTAATAAACAATGGCAAGGTTTTGTTTTAGAAGTTTGCTGCCACTTGTAAGATCAGAAAAATGTTACTAAATCTTGAGAATTTTAGAGTTAGAGACCTGGAATTATCTAGTCCGCTTTATAGATGAGGGAACCTGAAACCCAGAGAGACTGATTTGTCTTAGACCATGTAACAGCACACACAGAACTGGGGTCCAGCTGGAATTTAACCAGGAAAGCTTGGTCAGGAAACAACGCCTAATGGGGGCCCATTGTGACATACAGAATTGACAGAGTCCTACTTTTTTCTACTATGAATAGAGAAACTCTATTTATCAAGGCAAAGAGACTGGGGGGTAGGGATGGGGAGGAATAACAAGTTGGGGAAAGGGAGGGTAAATGTTTATCTTTGCTAGGAGTGAGCATAGCTGTAGATAATATCTTTCCACTAGCTGTGGGCATTGTTGGGATTTTGTTGGGAATTGGCCACTTGGGAATTGACAGCATTCTGAACTTAGTTGGTAGCCCCATCTTATCATTTGCAGAATTGACTTAAGGTGCCTCAGTTCTGTCCTCTTCACTAATTGACCCCTCAGCATGACAACTGAACCCGTCTCACACTGATAGTAATCCTATTAATATAAGTTGCAAGTGGTTCCCACTACAGTGTACCATTTGAGTCAATCTAGTTTTGCAACTGTCTCTGGGACTCAACTTCTAACCCAGACATTTTAGGGATACAATACAAGGGATGTTCAAAAAGTTCATGGAAAATGTGTACTATGGAAAAATTATGCATGGCTTCCAATGTCTTTTTTGGCACCAAAATAAACTCATGCTAATTTGTTATAACACGTGTGAACAGGATCTAGCTCGAGGCACTAAGAAGGATAAGACATCCGTTTGAAAAAGTCCATATAACAGCAAAATGAATTCTGCTGAAATTGAAGCAAAAACAAACATCAAATTGATGGTGAAGCTTGGTGAAAGAATGGTGAAAGCATTAACGATTTACAAAAAGTGTATGTCTCAAAGAAATCAGCAATTTACAAATGGATAACTTGTTTTAAGAAGGGTCGAGATGATGTTGAAGATGAAGCGCTCCGCAGCAGACCATGCACATCAATTTGCAAGGAAAAAAATCATCTTGTTTGTGCCCTAATTGAAGAGGACCAACAACTAACAGCAGAAACAATACACAACACCACGGATATCTCAACTGGTTCAGCTTACCCTATTCTGGCTGGAAAATTAAAATCGAGCAAACTTTCCACTTGAAGAGTACCAAAATCGTTGCACCTAGGTCAGGGGCAGAAAAGAGCAGAGTTTTCAATGGGAAATTTAAACAACTAGGATCAAGATCCTGATGCATTTCTTTGAAGAATTGTAACGGGAGATGAAACATGGCCTTACCACTATGATCCTGAAGACAAAGCACAATCAAAGCAGTGGCTACCAGGAGGTGGAAGTGGCCCAGTCAAAGCGAAAGTGGTCACGAGCAAAGGTCGTGGCAACAGATTTTTGGATGCTCAAAGCATTTTGCTTGTTGACTTTCTGGAGTGCCAAAGAATGATAACATCTGCTTATTATGAGAGTGTTTTGAGAAGGTTAGCCAAAACTTTAACAGAAAAATGTCTGGGAAAGCTTCACTAGAGAGTCATTTTCCACCACAACAATGCTCCTGTTCATTTCTCTCACCAAACAAGGGCAATTTTGCCAGAGTTTCAATGGGCGATCATTAGGCATCCACCTCACAGCCCTGATTTGGCTCCTTCTGATTTTGTTTGTTTGTTTGTTTCCTAATCTTAAAAAAAATCTTCAAAGAGCACCCATTTTTTTTTTGGTCAGTTAATAATGTAAAAAGGGGCCAGGCATGGTGGCTCATGCCTGTAATCCCAGCACTTTGGGAGGATGAGGCATTTGGATCACGAAGTCAGGAGTTTGAGACCAGCCTGACCAACACAGTGAAACCCTGTCTCTACTAAAAATACAAAAATTAGCAGGGCGTTGTGGTGTGCACCTGTAATCCCAACGACTTGGGAGGCTGAGGCAGGAGAATCGCTTGAACCCAGGAGGCGGAGGTTGCAGTGAGCCGAGATCGCACCACTGCACTCCAACCTGAGCAACACAGCAAGACTCCATCTAAAAAAAAAAAAAAAAAAAATGTAAAAAGGACTGCACTGACATGGTTAAATTCCCAGGACCCTCAATTCTTTACAGATGAAATGAATGGCTGGTATCATCACTTACAAAAGTGTCTTCTTAACTTTCATGGGGCTTATGTTGAGAAAGTTTATGGTTTTTATTTTTATCTTTTAATTCAATTTTTCCACTAAATTTTTGAAGTCTCCTCATAAAAGTAACATGACAAACTAAACATTGATATCACAGTGATGAATGATAACAGCATTCCTCAGCAATTATATTTTATAGAGTCTGCAGAGGAAGGAAAGAGTGAATTATTTCATACCAATTGATATGTTACTAAGATTGACTTGAATGGGGTTCTGTTGCATTGTCCGCATGCAGGCAAGCTCAGGGAGGTTAGGTCACGTATTTGCAAGTATTTTCAACCCAGGGATTTGCTGCTCAAACAAGGTATTTTTTTTTTTGTAGTGAAAAGTGAATTTGGGAGTCTGAAGACCTGGGTTTGGAAGCCAGTTATGCTAGGAGGGAGTTGCTTGAGGTTGCATTTTCCCTCTCTGGGCCTCATTTCTCCATCTGTGTAATCAGGTAGTGACACTAGCAAGTCTCTGGATTTTCTTTTGGTTCTAACACTCTAACTAGTATCTTATGATTCTAATTATTTCTTCTATCCTCTTTCCCATACATAGATCCCTGATAGCAGTATGTGGAGAGGGGGACTTGCAAGCTGGCCCATGCTTGGGAATTAAGCACTGGTCTATTTACGACTAGTCCACCAGCTGTGGCCTCTGTCACCAGGCTGCTTCCTGTCTTGGACTTGTCACCTATAAACCTCACTGAGCGTGCTCATCATTCCTTTTTCTCTTGAAAAGGCCACTCGCTTCTAAGAGACTTCAAATTCTTTTCCTGAACCATAACCTCTCCACCCTCTAGTAAGGGAGAGGCTAGTACAAAAGTTTCCCTTTCTGTGCTAAGTACCTAATTTTAGACCTCAGTCTCAAGCTACATAGGGGAAATTGTCTACTTGGAAACCTGTTAATACAGCCTCATGAGACAAGCCATATTTTTATTTGGTGATTTTGAGATCTGAAACATAAAAGATAACTTTAAAAATACTTTTGACACTTTAAATTTCATTTTTGGTTCCAAAAAAGCATCTAGTACATATGAACTTACACTTTTAGAAATACACTACATATGATCAGCTATGCTTTCTGTTGATCTTTACCCTTCTATAGTTCCTTGGGCTTTCTTTATATTGGGATTCTTTGATCCTAGAGTAAGCATTTTACCCAGGAAATGAAAGTCTGCTGTTTTCTCTGACAACCTTTATTTTGTATTTCTTTGGGATAGATTCCTGAGTCATGTAACCAGTGAAAAAAATGCCAAGGTCTTTTATTAAAATTTCACTGGAGTCTGTGAGACAGCAAAGAATTACAGCAGCATTAGAACATTATTTGACCTAAAAGGGTTTGACCGTTCTAGGATCCAAATTCTCTCTCTACAGATAAGGAAACAGACCCAGAAAGGCAAAGTAACTTGTCTGGGGTCACAGAAGTTGCAAGGAACACAAAAGGAGAAATAAAACATTGGTAGCTTAATTTTTAGCACACACATTTTTAGGAGGGTGGGAAGGTAGAGTGAATGGAACCAATCCTTTTGGTGTCTTCATGCTCTAAGGAAGCTCATTTTTCAGTGTTGCATTTTAATGTTTTGTTATTGCTTTATATTTTAACATTTTGTTATTGTTTTATATTTTAACAAAAATCTCCAACGTTATAAAATCATCTCCAGCGTTATAAAATATATCTAATATGTATTGCAAGAATATCTTCTCAGACCAGGGTAGTAAACTCAAATGCCTCAGGGGTCCGGCAGGGAGTGGGGAACAAAGCCAACAGGAATAGGCGCTTCTGGCAAAGCCTTCCAGTCACCCTGCCCTCCCCCTTTCTCCTTCTCTGACACAGACAAAACGCTGGACCAACAGAACAGTGCTGCCCCTGGGCGACCAATGGACTCCTCCTAATGGCGACTGCAGGTTCTTTTACTGTAACACATACAAGCAAGGATTCCTTCTTCGCCTGCTCATCCCCAACACAGTACCTTCCATTTCATAGGTAGCCAATAAATGTTTTTTCAGTGGCTTAGTGTTTAAATCTGTATTGAGACTGGAAGTTTAAATTCAATATAATCATCTGCTTTTGTGAAGATAAAGTAGTTCAGATCTTGAGGAAAATTTTTCTAAAATTTACTGTGTAGAGTGTGCCAATTTTTAAACTGTGAGTACCTTGGGAAGGCCATCAGTCATTCTTATTTTTTTTTTCTTTTTGAGACAGGGTCTTCTTTCACCCAGGCTGGAGTGCAGTGGTGCTATCTCAGCTCACAGCAACCTCCTCCTCCCAGGCTCAAGTGCTCCTCCTACCTCAACCTCCTGAATAGCTGGGACCACAGGCATGTGCCACCATGCCCAGCCAGTTTTTGTATTTTTGGTAGAGATAGGGTTTCACCATGTCGCCCAGGCCAGTCTTGAACTCCTGAGCCCAAGTTATCTGCCCACCTCGGCCTCCCAAAGTGCTGGGATTACAGGCGTGATCCCCTGTGTCCAGCCAGTCATTCACAACTAATGTGAATCAATCGCATTTGCTTTGCTTTCTTCCTCAATTGCATTTAGATGGAGGATGAGGTAGAGGAAAAGAAGAATCTTATGCCTGTCGTGGGGAGTGGGGAGGCTGGCCTCACTGCAAAAATGGACTACAGGAAGAAAGGGCTTTGGAAGGCAGAATGAAAAGCAGAAAGAAAGATGAGAGTAGTAAACAGTGCCTATTTCACAATTTGGTTTAAGGCTGACATTGTGGGATTCCAATATGAAGGAAATGGGTTCACTTTCAGATGCAGATGACTCATAAGCAAGCTCATTATAAATCCTTCGGAAAAAAATTGAGCCCAGTATTCTTTCTTTATCTGAATCTTTTTCTGCCTGCAAGCTCAATCTCTTTCTCTCTGTCTTTCTCTGTCTCTTTCTCTGTCTCTCTCTCCAAACCACTATACCGGATAAACATATTTCCCCATTTATCATTGAGGCCAGGTATCTTCAGTTACATCACCATCATTTCAACCACCACATAGCCTGGAGTTCATCACACCCCATCAGGGCTTCAGGCAACCTGCCCGACACATGTGTTTGGTTAGAGGGAATCAGGAGCAGAAGTGCTCTGAATTGCACTTTTCAAAACCTGTTACGCACTCATGCCAACAGATGGGGAAAATTTCCTTCCAAAGCTGCCAGGAAGAGCCTCCAGCTGTTTTCACTGAGCTAAAGTGCACCTGCACCAGAGGCTGCTTGTTATAGCAGCTGCCAGGATGTGTTGGGGAAGCAAGCCACACTTAGCATCATGCAGTGGTGTCATGGACAATTGGAAGCCAACATGATTTAGAGAAAAGGATGCTGGACTTCACACCAGATGACCTGGGTTTAGTTTCTAGCGCTGCCCTTTCTTCAAAGGTGTTTTTGTTGTTGTTGTTTTGTTGTTTTTGTTTGTTTATTTGTTTTTGAGACCGAGTCTCGCTCTGTCACCCAAGCTGGAGTGCAGTGGCATGATCTCGGCTCACTGCAAGCTCTGCCTCCTGGGTTCACACCATTCTCCTGCCTCAGCCTCCTGAGTAGCTGGGACTACAGGTGCCTGCCACCATGCCTGGCTAATTTTTTTTTTTTTTTTTTTGTATTTTTAGTAGAGACAGGGTTTCACCATGTTAGCCAGGATGGTCTCAATCTCCTGACCTTGTGATCCACCTGCCTCGGCCTCCCAAAGTGCTGGGATTACAGGCGTGAGCCACCGTGCCCAGCCCATGGGTGGTCTTGAGTAAGTCCCTCAACCTCCCCAGCTTTAGTCTCCTTGTCTATAAATAGATTCTTACCCCTGCTCTGCTTCTCAATTATAGCTGCTATTTCTTTAGCTTCTGGCCTATGCTTTTGAGACCGAGTCTCACTCTGTCGCCCAGGCTGGAGTGCAGTGGCACAATCTCAGCTCACTGCAACCTCTGCCTCCCGGGTTCAAGTGATTCTTCTGCCTCAGCTTCCCAAGTAGCTGGCACTACAAGCATGAGCCACCACGCCCAGCTAATTTTTGTATTTTTTTTTAGTAGAGATAGGTTTCACTATATGTTGGCCAGGCTGGTCTTGAACTCCTGACCTCAGGTGATCCACCCCCCTCCTTGGCCTCCCAAAGTGCTGGGATTACACATGTGAGCCACCGTACCCGGCCTAACATAAATTTCTTAAATAAGCAGCCAATAGAGTCTTTTCAGGCCAGTGTCAAAACTGAACCATGCAAGATTTTCTTCAACATCGTAAGGAGGTTTTAGTAATAGGGAAAAGAAGATGTGGGATTAATCTCTTTCATGCCAGCAAAGCATGCTTTTTTCAAATCCCTGTTTCTTCATGGCTTCCAAGGTATCTACAAGTCTTCCTTCTACATACACCTCTCTGACTCATATGGCCAAGTGGAAATTGTGTACTTTACAAAAGAGTTACCCAGACCTGGGTTGGAAACTCAGCTCAACCACTGACACATGTGTGTGCCAAGCAAGTTAGTTAACTTCTATATCTCCTGACAATGGAGATGATAAAACCTAAAACCTGCCTCTTGGGAAAGGTAAAGAGTTAATATATGTAATGTACTAACACCAAGTAGAACCGTATGTAGCTGGTGTGTGTGTGTGTGTAGCTACATGAATGAAATGCATTGATGGGGTTCAGGACATGTTACTCAAAATTATGGCAGCTTGGCATTTGGAAAAACAGCAGAAGCAGGAAGATCACTTTCCCTTATTCTACTCCCCTGAAGCAGGTTACAAAACCTTCATTCCGGAGGTGCCCCCATATACCCAGAGGAAAGGAATATCCTTGCCTCTAGAGACACAGAGGCACAGAGAAGAATCTGAACAAACAGGCCTTGCTGAGATCCTCCCAGTTTACCATTAGATCATACACTCTTTGTCCAAACATACTTTGCCACAGCTATCCACTTCTTCATTAAGCTTAGCATAAAAATACATGGGTTTCCCTGTTTCTTTGGGTCTGAAGACTCCTATATCATGTAAAACTTGAATACACTTGTATGGTTTTCTCTTGTTTCTGCCTTTTGTTATAGGGGCCTCAGCCATAAACCTAGCAAATAGTGAGGAAAGGCACCTTTCTTCCCCAACAGTGTCCTTGTGTCTATATGGCTTTACATAATGCCGTCACTTCAGTTCTCCTCGTTGTGGTGAGGATATGTGATATAAATATCTTTCTGATTGCAGGGACTACTTGGACTTTTATACTGATCCTCACGGTACAAACGGAGTTGTCCAGTTACAAAAAATAATTCCTAAAAGTGGCCTTTTGTTCAGACTCTGTAGTGTTACTGGGTTTGTTTTGATTGTGTGTGTGTGTGTGTGTGTGTGTGTGTGTATCTCCTAATCTTTTAGTTCTTTCCATTGCCACAGTTTGTCTCCTGCAAGCCTCTATGAGAAGTAGTCCTGGTGGCCGTCCAGTTGGGCTGGTTGGTGGAGCTGCTCCAACTCCCTGATTTCAGAGTTTCCACTGGCCTTTCCACCATGCTCCTTCAAATATATCCTCAGCTAGTTTAGTACTAGATGGACTGCTTGCTCTAGCAAATACATCTGAATTATTTCTTTTGCAAGAAAATTGTATTAAGGTACTTTGTTTTTTTCCCACAGGAAAACAGCCCCCTAGTGTCTGACGGTTAAAAATGTTATCCTAGATCTATCAATGAGTAAATTCTCTGGAAGTAAATGAAGCCTTAGGGGGAGAAGGGACATTTGCTCTCCAAAGGTACCACTGAATTACTTTCGCATAAATTTGAGAGTCCTAAAAGCATTTTTTCTTCCCATTCTGAGAGGATTTAAACTTGTTTCAACAATGCATGCCATAAAAATTAAATAACAAAGGAGTCAGATGTGGGTAAGAATTCAAAACAAGAGGAAAGAGCAGTCTTGTATTGTTGCTATTGTCAGGTGGCCGGTTTATTCCCCAGCTTCTCAGTGGTCAAAATAGAGAGAGAAACTCTGTGTTAACAACAATAGTGTCAAAAATGCAAACTAACTTTTTCTCAAGCCAAGAGGGAGTTCTATGTGACCTTTCTCCCAAGGAAAGCCATTACAGTAACTCTTAAAGTCCTAGTTTGACCCAAATTTCTAGACAACTTTAAACCCTAGGGACATTTTGTCAGTTAGCTTGGGCCTAGGGGAAAAGTGTAGCAGTGTTTATGTGCACGCAGACAGAATAAGACTATAATCTCTAATCCCCTATGCTTGGACGTCTGAGTGACGTGAGCCTGCCCTGGCTTTTCCATGTGGCAGCATTATGTAATGTAGTATAATTGCAAACAGTACTAAATGTGATCTTAGGTCATTTTTTTGAGACGTAGTTTGTCTCTTCTCGCCCAGGCTGGAGTGCAATGGTGTGATCTCGGCTCACTGCAACCTCCACCTCCCGGGTTCAAGCGATTCTCATGCCTCAGCCTCCTGAGTAGCTGGGATTACAGGCACCTTGCCACCAAGCCCAGCTAATTTTATTATTTTTAGCAGAGACAGGGTTTCACCATGTTGGCCAGGCTGGTCTCGAACTCCTCACTTCAGGTGATGCCCCGATCTTGGCCTCCCAAAGTGTTGGGATTGCAGGCGTGAGCCTCCGCGCCTGGCAGATTTTAGATCATTTAACTGAAGGGAAAGTTGTATTACGTTGGTGCAAAAGTAATTGCGGGTTTTGTCATTGCTTTTAATTGCAAAAACCACAATTACTCTGGCACCCACATAATATTTATCCTTCAAGGGCGTGCCAAAGTATCTCTGTCTTGTGAAGTTCTGGTGCATTTCAGAAATCCCTGGCATAACCCCTAACAGAGTAGCAGAGATCTCCTATGGCCTCCGCATTGATATGTCTCAATGAAAGCAGTGCAGTGATTCACTTTCATGTCTGCTCCTCAGCTAGCCTGTGAGTCCTGAGGGGAGGCTGCCTCTTCTCTTCCATCATTGAATGCTGGCGCCCAGTTTGGTACCTTCTACAATGATCACGGAGCAGAAGAGTGAAGATGATGTGCTAGTCAGTTCTAAGCACTTTACTTGGTTTTTGTTATTTAATCCTTCTAAGAGCTGTATGAGGTAGTTACTCTTATTATCCCTATTTTACAGATGAAGAAGCCATGGCCCAAAGAGTAATTTCCCTCTTTACTGGAAGTAAATGTTAGACGAGAGAATTTAAGGCCATTCTCTCAACCAATACACTAGAATGAAGACCGAGTCTGAATTTTTAAGGAGGCCAGCCAGTCTTGGGCTTGGGAGGCTCTAAACGTGCCAGTGGATTGTGTCACAGGAAAAGAATAAAATCTTGTGTGTACTGAGATGCTTCCATTTGAATTCCCTCTTATTCCTACAGTCCCAGGAATGAGGTCCCTCTCTAATGGCCAACAGACATTATCTTCAGAAGCCGTGGGGTATCTGTAGGGTCAAGCATGGCTGAGCAAACTGAGCAGCTTTATAGATCTTTATTTCTTAAACATTCTTTATTTCTTAAAGCAAAATATCATCTTAAATTTAATAATAAAGCTAAATAGGTGTGTGGATGGTACTGCATTAACTTATTGGAAGCTACCAGATAGAAAAATAGAGGCAATCATCTTTGCATCTAATTTCTCCTAAATGTTTACTCTCTCTGAAAGCAAAGTACCATTTACAATTTTGTGTTAATTCACTCTAAACTCAGCAGATTCTTAAGTGGTCTGACATCTTTAAATAGTTTTCTGGGGGAAAGAATGAACCAGCTGAACAAATCTAATGTTGCCATTTGCCCTAAACATTTTGATAAATAACCTCTGTGCTGAAAGGGAACTATGTTCTTTGGATATGCTTCACGTATGTTTTCCAAGGGCACCCCAAATGGGTTGACTGCAAATATTTCTACTAATGAGATGGCCTTAAAATATTACTGCTGCGTTCTAGGCATGAATAGTGAGTTTCATTAGGTTGCTTGAGTCCCCCTTGGATGGCATAGTAAATCTCAGAAAACTGTGCATGGTAAATAGATGAAGAGCTTTTTGGATATAGTTAATTTGTTCTAACATACCTACTAGCTATCTTAACATTGCAGTTCTAACTCAGTCTCAAGCTACTTTAAGTACATAAAACAATTTAGAACTGTTATAGGGATTCTTCATGAGCCCAAAGCATTACTACTTTAAAACAAAACAAAACAAACAAAAACTCTCCAGTTTGAGAGAGACATGAAGGTATCAATTAAATTCTTCCTTTACTTCACTAATATTCACTGTAATTTGGTTATCATCTCGGCTCTAACACCTGTCACCTAAAGTGCTGTCACGCAGCATATTCACAATAAATCTAACTGAATCAAATCCTTCATGGTCTGTCCTAAATGATAGGTTGTACTTTGTCAGTTCTTGAATGGTTGTTCCTTTAGGTGTAAATCCTGATGAACTCAAAGTTTTATTTGTAAATGCGTATTGGCACTGAGGTAGAAAGAGGGAGTTTTGAAGCCAGGAATATGCTTGGAGATAATAGACAGTTATACCAGCAGTGAGTGAGGGTGCCAGATTCCCCACCTCTTTCCAATATTGTTTTGAAGAGACCAGGCCTTTTGCCTTGTGGGCTGTTCCGTATTCTGATTTGTCTAATGGTAACCTCAGAATGGAGTTGAACTTGTTTCTCTATCGCCTGCCTTTCTGGTAAACTTAAAGGTAGACCTAACAGCCTGAGTAGATTCAGGTTCAGTCTTCTGGGAGCAAATACCTCATAGGTGATGTTGTATACTTCATGTTGTATTGCATCTGGAGTCACATCATGTTACGCTCTCCCTCTACTCATGATGTCTGGTCATGGTGCTGATGGCCAGTCCCTCCATTGGAAGATACGTTTCTTACTTTATAATTAGAAAATAGTTGGTGGGATGCATTTATTTAATTTTAATGAGATGGGACATATTTGCGTATGTTATTCACCAAGACATTATTAATTTTCATTGTTGAGGAAGCAAGGCTTTTTATTTGGAGCAGGGCAAGGGGGCATCCCAGCACTCCCCAGTTCACACCAGGCAGATTCCCACTTAGCAGTAAGTCCCACAGGATATTCAGACCAAGGGCAACTGGAACAATTCTGTTGCTTAAACCATTTTAAGGGTTAGGTGTAGCTGAAAGCTGTACCAGGGAATTTGGGCGATAATTTTAGTTTGTTTACTTTTTAAATAAATAATACATCCATGTAATTGAAAATTCAAAATATATAAAGGATAAAAAGTAGAATCTCTGTTTCAGTTATCTATTTGTATGTAACAAACCTCCCCAAAACAGTGGCGTAAAACAGTAATGGTATCTTCATTCAGTAATGAAGCTAGGGGTGAATGGGCCCAGATAGTTGGTTCTCGTTCCGGTTCTCACACAGTTGCTGTCATACAGTGACTGGAGCTGGGCCCATTCAGATGGCATCACTCATGTTTTTTGGTGAAGCTGAGAAGACTCAAAAAAGCTAGAGGCTAGAGCAGCTGAGGCTCCTTGGACATCTCTTTTCTTTCTCTTCTCTCTGTCCCACACTATGTGGTTTCTCTACTGGTGGCCTCCCGGCTGGGATCTCAACATGGCAGCTGATGACTCCTGGAGTGATTGTCCCAAGGGAAGCCTGCAGACACAGCATGCCCTTTTCAAATGCAGCCTCAGACTTCATGCAGCACAAATTCTATTCCATTCCATTCATTAGGAGAGGGGCAAAGGCCCACCAGTGTCCAAGGAAGGGTCAGAGCTTCCACCTCCTGATGGGAGAGTGTCAAAGAATTTGCAACCGTGTTTCAAAACCATCACATTCCCCTCATAGCCCTTTTGCCCAGCCACCCAGTTCACTTTTCCCAGTGCAACCAATGTCACCAGTTTCTTGGGGAGAATTAAAGAGATGGTCTATATGTGAGATAAACATATATATTTTTTCACTCAGCATAGTGTAAACAGTGTCCCGTACTTTGATTTTTTAAAAAAACACTTATTGAGTACCTGCTATGTCCAGGTGCCTTTATATATCTGATCTCTTTAGTCCCCAGAGAGGTTCAGTAACTTTACACCTTAGTGACTATGTTAGATTCTTAGAGCTGCTGTAACAAATTACAGGTGGCCTAGAACAACAGAAGTTTATTCTCTCACAGTTCTGGAGGCCAGAAGTCTGAAATCAAGATGTTGTCAGGGTTGGTTCCTTTTGGAGGCTTTGAGGGAGAACCCATTCCATGCCTGTCTGCCAACTTCTGGTGGCTCCCCACAGTTCTTGGCATTCCTTGGGAAGTAGTCACATCACACCAATCTCTGCCTACATCTTCACATGGACCTCCCCTCTGTGCATGTCTGTATCTTCTTTTCTGTCTTTTATAGGGACACTCTATTGAATTTAGGGCCCACCTTAAATCCAACATGACCTTGTCTTGAGATCCTTAATTTAATTACATCTGCGAAGATTCTATTTCCAAATAAAGTCACATTCACAGGTACCAGGGGTTAGGAACTAGATCTATCTTTTGAAGGCCATTATTTAACCTGCTACAGTGACCAAGTGAAGAACTAAATCCAGGTTCTTTCTGATTCCAAGTCCAGTGCACTTTGGACTCAATCATACTCTCTCCCTCTGTGAAACAGCTTTGCCAGTGTTAAGAATTCTCTTCTTCCTCAGGTACACTGATTGTTCTTAGGTTTGGTTGTTTAACATAATCCCAGACTTCTTGGAGGATTTGTTCATATTTTCTTATTCTTTTTTCTCTGTTTTTGTTGGATTGGGTTAATTTGAAGACCTTGTCTTTGAGCTCTGAATTTCTTTCATCTGCTTGTTCAGTTCTATTGCTGAGACTTCCCAAAGCATTTCGCATTTCTAAAAGTGTGTCTAAAGTTTCCTGAATTTTTGTTTGTTTTTTCTTTAAGCTATCTATTTCCATTAATATTTCTCCCTTCACTCCTTGTATCATTTTTTGAATTTCCTTGCACTGGGCTTCACCTTTCTCTGGTCCCTCCCTGATTAGCTTAATAACTAACTTCCTGGATTCTTTTTCAGGCAAATCAGGGATTTCTTCTTGGCTGGAATCCATTGCTGGCAAACTAGTGTGATTTTTGGGGGGTGATGAAGAGCCTTGTTTTGTCAAATTACCTGGGTTGGTTTTCTGATTCCTTCTCATTTGGGTAGGCTCTGTCAGAGGGAAGGTCTTAAACTGAAGGCTATTGTTCAGATTCTTTTGTCTATGGGATGTTCCCTTGATGTAGTGCTCTCCCCCTTTTCCTATGGATGTGACTTCCTGTGAGCTGAACTGCAGTGATTGCTGTCTCTCTTCTGGGTCTAGCCACCCAGTGAGTCTACCTGGCTCCAGGCTGGTACTGGGGGTTGTCTGCACAGAGTCCTATAATGTGAACCGTCTATGGGTCTCTGAGCCATGAATACCAGCCTCTATTCTGGTGGAGGTGGCGGAGGGTGCAATGGACTCCATGAGGGTCCTTAGCTTTGCTGGTTTAATGCTCTATTTTTGTGCTGGTTGGTCTCCTGCCGGGAGCTGGTGCTTTCCAAAAAGCATCAGCTTTAGTAGTGTGGATAGGGACCCGCCGTGGGCTTATCTGAGCTCAGACTCTCCCTGGGCTGTTCTTGCTGAGACTGCTGTGGCAGATGGGGGTGAGATTCCCAGGTCCCTGGACTTATGTACCTAGGAGGATTATGGCTGCCTCTGCTGAGTCATGCAGGTTATTAGGGAAATAGGGGAAAGCTGGCAGTCACAGGCCTCATCAGCTCCCACACAAACCGAAGGGTCAGTCTCACTTTCACCATACCCCCTGCAACAGCCCAGAGTCCAGGTAGAGGGCAATGGGCTTGAAAATTTGCCCAAGGCTATCCGCCTCCCAGCTTCAAAAGAAAAGGACTTGGTTCTTCTCCGGCCTGTGGAGTCTGCACACTTGATTCACACCCTCTTCCGAGTGCTTTTCCAGTGTTAAGGACCACATCATAGTTTCTCATTATTATTCTGGGATTATATGGTTTTTGTGTTTCTAATTTATACCAGAAAGTACCTTGGGCACCTGGAAGAAATCACTGAATTCTACTAAATTTTTCATTTGTTTTTAAGGGCATCCCTTGCCCAAATAATTTTTTAATGCTAATTGGGCTATGCTCTTGGGAGTTGTTAAATCATCCAAGCTTATAGCAAAAATAAGAAGTTGGCTAACATGTATTGAGTGTTGATTATGTGTTAGGCTTGCACTAAGTGTTTTTATATACATTATCTCACTTCATCCTAGGAGATTGTGACTGTCAGCATCTCTCACTGACAGGAGAAACTGAGGTTCAGAGAGGTTAAAGAACTGGTAAGTGGCGCAGCTGAGATTCGAACTCAGGCAGTCTGACAGCTAACCCTGCAATCTTGAAGCTGTAATAACTTTACACCCAGTCAGCATCCCTCCCAGCAGGCTGGCCCAGAGCCAGTCAAGCTTAATGCACAAAGACTTGTTAATCATGAGAATTAATCACGTATTTCTCAGAGGAACAGACTGGGCATTCAGATGTCTCTTTGTTTTCTCCCATTTCATTTTTGGAGTGACACCATTGAAAGATATTTGGAACTCTTGAATGAAAAACACTTGGAACTTAAGCTTACTTTTTAGGAAAAAATAAAATCAGGGTATTTCCTTTTTGTTATTACCATTCCAGTCCCTTTGGTCTGGAGTTTCCCTATGCATTCATTACTCAGAGCAGTTACTTTGAATTTGTCAGCACATTAGAATGCAGTTATGCTCAAGAAATACAGCAGCTTTCCCCCACCACAAAGGCTGAATTTGTTTTGGTTTGTCATCAATGTAAAACAAATTTCCCTTCAACAGGGTAATATAATAAAAAGCCACATAACTACAAAAGAAGATATAGTAAGTTAGACCTAGTCAGCACTATAATTCTTTCTTTCTAATTAATATTGCTAAAGTGTCTGCAGCTGAAACAAGAAAAGATAAATCACTAATATGACCCCAAAGTCTAAACAAAAGCTTATTGCCTTAGAGTATATTCATTTATTTTTAAAGCACATGTCAGATTTTAAAGGATGACTCTGTAAAAATATTTTAACTACTTAAAACATTAGCTACACAGCTGCCATTCTATCATCTTAAATTAAATGCTGAACTAAACTAGAATTGCTTGTTGCCTTGTCTTTCCTGTAATGAAATTAATTAATGATGGTGTATTTATACTTTATATGGAAAAGGTTATCTTCTTTTGTATATTGCCCTCTTTTAATTAACTAAGGATGCTTGAAAAGTAATTGAAGCCTAAAAGTCTTTCAGATAGAATTATTATTTTCCTGTTAAAGTAACAAGATCACTTTTATTTAAAGGATCAAGTTAGCTTGCTTTACCTCCAAAGCAATCTGTAAATCATGCATTCGAGAAGTTCTGAGGAAGATACCCTTGAATTCAGGGTTGCAATTTAGTTGCACTAAGATGAAGAAGATTGGGGAGCAAAAATAGGAGTCTAGAGGTCTGGAAGTTTGTCCCTCTTGCCCATCTGCTGAGTTACTTCCTCTCCTGAACATCAGATACCAAAAAGTCTCCAGGACAAGAGGCAAGATATGTAGAGTGGAGTTGCAGTGCAGCTTGGAATCAATGTGTTTGGACTTTTGAAAGCCATTACATAGAAAACATTAACAGTTGTACATAAAGTTTTAATTTTATTATTTGAATATTTTGTGTGCATCAATTGGACATTTGGTGATTGTGGCTCAACATATTGTTTTATAGATTGTCTCTGTATTTGAAAGGAACAAAATGTCTGCCCTGGCTTTCTGCATACCATGAATTTGCCTGACAGTGGTGAATTTGATGAATTTTCCAATACCTCGGTGGGGAAGCTATCATTTTCACTGTAGAACCAGGGAAGCTAAAGAGCAGAGAGCTTAAGCGATTTGCTCAAGGTCAGTTGGAGATCAGGGAATATCTGGCTTCAAACTTCCTGTGCTAATTATTATTCAGTTGCTCTCTCTCTGATTTTTGCCCTTATTAATAACTGTTTTTTCATTTTTAGAGTTGAAGAAAAGCTAAAAACCTTTCTAAAAGAAAACTAGTTTTTGATATTGTTGTAGTCAATAAGCCCATTTGGCTATTCTTGATTCCAGGTTTCTTTTTTTCTTTTCTTTTCCTTTTTTATTTTTTTAATTTTTTTGACAGGGTCTTGCTCTATTGCCCAGGCTGGAGTGCAATGGCATGATCTCGGCTCACTGCAACCTCTGCCTCCTGGGTCCAAGTGAGTCTCCTGCCTCAGCTTCCCGAGTACCTGGGATTACAGGCACATGCCACTACACCTGCTAATTTTAATTTTTAGTAGAGACAGGGTTTCACCATATTGGCCAGGCTGGTCTGGAACTCCTGACCTCAGGTGATCTGCCCTCCTTGGCCTCCCAAAGTGCTGGAATTACAGGTGTGAGACACCATGGCTGGCCGATTCCAGGTTTCTTAAATCTTTTTTTATTGCACTGAAATGGGAAAGCTTGAACATAGATGACTGTTATACTAATGCCCAAATTTTCAATATGGTGTGCTGACCTTTGGCTGCAAGACTGTCTCTATGTTATCTAAATTTTTTGGGGTTCTACTCCCAACATTCAATTCTTATAACTCTGGTATAACCTGCTCCTTGCTGTGCAGTAGATCTTACACAAAAGATCTAATAAAAATCATTTTTTATTTTCTTTTTTCTTCTATCTCACCATCTAGAAAAACATCAAAGCACAGGGGTAATGAAATAAATTATCTGGTCAATTTCCATTTCATTTTGATTTCCAAAATTATTAATTCTATTTTTTATTATGGTAAAATGTACATAACATAAAATTTACCACTTTAGCCATTTTTAAGTGTACAATTCAGTGACATAAAGTTCATTCACATTGTTGTATAATCATCACCACTATATATCTCTGCAAAATTTTTATCTTCCCAAACTGAAATTTTTGTACCCATTAAACAATAATTTTCCATTCCTTTTAACCCTAACCCCCTGGTAACCACTATTCTACTTTTGTCTTTATAAATGTAATGGTGGATACTCTATATATGTGGAATCATGCAATATTTGCCCTTTTGCATCTAACTTATTTCACTTAGCATGATGTTTTCAAAGTTCATCCATTTGTCGCATGTATCAGAATTTCACTGCTTTTTGAGGCTGAAAAATATTTCATTTTATGTATATACCATATGTATTAGTCAGGGTTCTCCAGAAAAACAGAACCAATAGGATATATATAGGAGTAGATTTATTATGAGGAATTGGTTCACACAATTATGGAGGCTGAGAAATCTCACAATCTGCCGTTTGCAAGCTGGAGCCCAGGAAAGCTAATGGTGAGCTTCAGTCCAAGTCTGAAGGCCTGGGAACCAGAGCAGCTGATGGTATAAATTTCAGTTGGGGTCTGAAGGCCTGAGAATCAGAAACTCTGAGGGCAGGAAAAGATGGATGTCTCTGCTCTAGCAATCAGGTAAGAAGGGCCAAATTCTGCCTTTCTCTATATTTCTGTTCTACTCAGGCCCTCAGTAAATTGGATGATGCCCACCCACATTGGGGAGGGCAAACTGCTGTTCTAAATTCCCTGATTCAATGCTAATTTTATCTGGAAACACCTACACAGAAACACCAGGCAATAGTGTTTAGTCAAATACCTGAGTGTCCTGTGATCAGTCAAGTTGACACATAAAATTAACCATCACAACACATTTTAATTATTTATTCATCTATTGACAAACATCTATTGATTCCACCTTCTGACTAACGTGAATAGGGCTGCTATGAAAATTGATGGACAAATACCTGTTTGAGTCCTTGTGTTAGTCTGTTCTCACACTGCTAACAAGGACATACCCAAGACTGGGTAATTTAAAAATGAAAGAGGTTTAATTGACTCACAGTTCAGCATGGCTGGGGAAGCCTCAGGAAACTCACAATCATTGCAGAAAGGGAAGCAAACGTGTCCTTCACATGGTGTCAGCAAGGAGAAGTGCCTGGCAAAAGGGAGAAAAGCCCCATACAAAACCATCAGATCTCATGAGAACTCACTCATGATCATGAGAACAGCATGACGATAACTGCCCCCATGATTAAATTACCTCCCACCAGGTCGCTCCCATGACATGTGGGGATTGTGGGAAGTACAATTTAAGATGAGATTTTGGTGGGGACACAGCTAAACCATCATTCTGCCACTGGCCCTTCCCAAATCTCTTATCCTCACTTATCAAAACACAATCATGCCCATTCAACAGTCCCCCAAAGTCTTAACTCATTCCAGCATTAACTCAAAAGTCCAAGTCCAAAGTCTCATCTGAAACAAGGCAAGTCCTTCCACCTATGAGCCTGTAAAATCAAATGCAACTTAATTACTTCCTTGATACAATGGGGGTACAGTCATTGGGTAAATACACCCATTCCAAATTGGAGAAATTAGCCAAAACAGCAGGGTTACAGGCCCCATGAAAGTCTGAAATCCAATAGAGCAGTCAACAAATTTTAAAGTTCCAAAATGATCTCCTTTAACTCCAAGTCTTACGTGCAGGACACACTGATGCAGGAGGTGGGCTCCCATGGCCTTGGGCAGCTCTGCCCATGTGGCTTTTCAAAGTACTGCCCCCTTCCCTGCTGCTTTCATGGCTGGTATTGAGTGTCTGTGGCTTTTCTAGGTACATGACACAAGCTGTCAGTAGATCTACCATTCTGGGGTCTGCCGAACAGTGGCTCTCTTCTCATGGCTCCGCTAGGCAGTGCCCCAGTGGGGATTCTGTGTGGGGGCTCTAACCTCACAGTTGCCTTCCACACTGTCCTAGCAGAGATTCTCCATGAGGGCTGTGTCCCTACAGCAAACTTCTGCCTGGACATCCCAGCATTTTCATATATCCTCTGAAATCTAGGTGGAGGTTCCCAAACCTCAAATCTTGTCTTCTGTACATCTGCAGGACCAACACCATATGGAAGCTGCTAAGGCTTGGGGCTTGCACCCTCTGAAGCAACAGCCTGAGCTGTATTTTGGCCCCTTTTAGCTACACCTGAGATGCAGGGCACCAAGTTCCAAGGCTGCACAGAGCAGCAGGGGGTTCCTGGGCCCAGGCCGTGAAATCATGTTTCCCTCCTAGGCCTCCCAGCCCGTGATGGGAGTGGCTGCTCTGAAGGTCTCTGAAATGCCCTGGAGACATTTTCCCCATTGACTTGGTGATTAATATTTGGCTCCTTATTACTTATGCAAATTTCTGCAGCCAGCTTGAATTTCTCCCCAGAAAACTGTTTTTTTTTCTTATTGCCTCATCAGGCTGCAAATTTCCTAAGCTTTTATGCTCTGCTTCCTCTTGAATGCTTTGCCACTTAGAAATTTCTCTCACCGGATACTCTAAATCATCCCTCTCAAGTTCAAAGTTCCACAGATCTCTAGGGCAGGGGCAAAATGATGCCAGTCTCTTTAAATAGCAAGAGTGACCTTTACTCTAGTTTCCAACAGGTTCCTCATCTCCATCTGAAACCATCTCAGCCTGGACTTCATTGTTCATATCACTATCAGCATTTTGGTCAAAGCCATTCAACAAGTCTCTGGGAAGTTCTGAACTTTCCCACATCTTCCTGTCTTCTGGGCCCTCCAAGTCTCTAGGAAGTTCCAAACTTTCCCACATTTTCCTGTCTTCTTCTGAGCCCTCCAAATGGTTCCAACCTCTGCCTGTTACCCCATTCCAAAGTTACTTCTACATTTTTGGGTATCTTTACAGCAGCACCCCACTCTCTGCAGTACCAATTTACTGTATTAGTCCATCATACTGCTAATAAAGACATATCTGAGACTGGGTAATTTAAAAAGGAAAGAGGTTTAATTGACTCACAGTTTAGGATGGCTAGGGAAGCCTCAGGAAACTTACAATCATGGCAGAAGGGGAAACAAACATGTCCTTCTTCACATGGTGGCAGCATGGAGAAGTGTCAAGGAAAAGGGGGAAAAGCCCCATATAAAACCATCAGATCTCATGAGAACTCACAATCATGAGAATAGCATGAAGGTAACCATCCTCATGATTAAATTACCTCCGACCACATCTCTCCCATGACATGTGGGGATTATGGGAGCTACAATTCAAGAGGAGATTTTGGTGAGGACACAGCCAAACCGTATCAGTCCTTGTTTTCAATATATCTAGAAGTGAAACTGCTGGATCATATGGTAATTCTATGCTTAAATTTTGAGGAACAGCCATACTGTTTTCCACAGCATCTGTACTGTTTTACATTCTCACCAGCAATACACAAAGGCTCCAATTTCTCCACATTCTCATCAACACTTCTTTTTGTTTTTTTTTGATAGTAGTTATCCTAATGGGTATGAAATGGTTAATCAGTTCTATTTTAAACGATATCCATAATAGGCTTGTGTCACATTTGCAGTGGTCCATCGTCTTCTGAAGAGCTTTTCTAAGTATGGGAAAGTTCCAAACTTGCATTTCTGCCCTTGCAATACAGAACTCAGAGTTCAAATCCCCAGCCTCCCTTTCAGCTAGAATAAAATCACGTGGCCTGGACTCTACTAATCAGATGCACCCACGTGAGATTTAAATTTCCAAGTAATGAACAAAAGATATAAGCTATTTTCACTGTTTTCATTTTGTAGGATTGTGTGGTGGCAATGGAGTCTGAGTTTTGGAGACATTCACAGTTGCAATAGGTCCAGTGCAGCCAGGTCTTTTGGGTGACAGTGGCATTTGTTTAACAAGCCATTTCTGTGGCATGATTTTGGACTGTTCCTGGAAGCTTAGCATCAAGCCTATTTTTCCAACCAATAAAGTCAATCCAGTCTAGTTTAAAACTTCAACTGAATAACTAATTGAATATTTGTCTTCACCCTGCCCCATGCCAGCAGCTAGGCTTCTACTCTAGAGCCTTTGAGTGGGGAAAGGGCATTGTCTTCACATTCACTCTTCTCTCTTTTTCCTCTCATCTTAGTTTCTGCAGTGTAGGGGCAGGGAGGATGGATGAAAAAAAATAAAGAATATTCACCTAACTAGGTGTTATGGTAGTCCCCTCTCAGATATCGTTCCCCTCTCTGTATTTAGGCCCATGTGTAAATACAAGCTCGCTGGTGGTGGACTTTTTTGTATATATGGAAGTGGCCAGAAAACTGCAGAATCTGCACAAGGTATCATTAAAGAACAGCCAAGGAAGATTCATGAAAGCATGATTGAAAGCTGTAGGTGAACAAAAATCAAACCAGCTTGTATTCCCACCTCTCTGAGTCTTTTTTTTTTTTTTTTTTTTTTTTTTTTTTGAGACAGATTCTCATTCTGGCGGTCAGGCTGGAGTGCAGTGGCACAATCTCGGCTCACTGCAACCTCCATCTCCTGGGCTCAAGTAATTTTTTTGCCTCAGCTTCCTGAGTAGCTGAGATTACTGAGTGCCACCACACCTGGCTAATTTTTGTATTTTTAGTAAAGATGGGGTTTCACCATGTTTTTCAGACTGGTCTCAAACTCCTGACTTCAGGTAATCCACCTGCCTCAGCCTCCCAAAATGCTGGGATTACAGGCTTGAGCCACTGCGCCTGGCCGAGTTCAGACTTTTTAACATGCTAATTACTGAAGGTGCAACCATTTGAGGGCCCTGCTCTTATATGCCACGGGGAGTCAGTGGGGGGAGGGGGGCGGGGGGCGTGTCAGTCTCGGTTCCAGCTGCTCGCAGGCACTGGACCTATCTCCTGGCTTGGAACATACCCTCAGGCATGACCTTTGCCACCTCCCTCCCCCAGTTTTGGCCAGTAGTGGAATATCCCACAGCCTCCAGCTACTGGAGTCTCTTATTTGATAGGTCACACTTTTAGATGGGGCACTAGTAAGCAGTTCAAGCCTAGCTATTTGTGGATCCACATGAAACTTATGCATCTTTGTTCCACCAAATAGGGTAAGTATTGACTACTACACATTTGCATTATCTCTGTTCTGTCACTTTTTTCCCCTTTCTTTTTCCTCTGTATATAAAGATACAGGGCACAGATCAGCAAGGGCACTGTCTAAACAGAACCCAAACTAAACAATAAGATGTCAATAAGATGCTAGATCTCTGAGAGTGTTAGATGGACCCCTTTTTACATTGGGGGAATTTGGAAAAAGGCAGTTTCCTTTTTCTCTCCCAAGGGGAGACGTGGGAAAAGCCACCACTCTCATCCTTCACCAGCAACACCCAACTTGCAGGATTCTTTCTTCTCTCTCTAATCTCTCCTATACGGACTGGAGATGGTGGTGGAAGAAAGAGTGGGGCAGGAGCTGTAGGAATAATTGGGGGAGCTAATTGGGGGAGCCCATTTGGCCACTTCTTTAAAATCCCTGGAAGAATTGGCTGGCCTTAATTAGTTTTACTTATCTTTAAAATCTGGGACATTTCACACCTCTCTTATCCATGGACAAAAAGTCATATTACACTCGGCATTCTATTACATCCACTCCCTGGATCTTTTTTTCTAAGTAAAAGCCACTTTATTTATAGTCTCCTTCCAAAATTCCATATCTTTGAACAAGACTATTCTTGTGTCTCCAGTGTTTTATCTCTGTGGCTGTAATTGTTGTGTCCAGGGGGGTATTCGTCTATTTTCACAATGCTATCAAGGCACTACTTGAGACTGGGTAATTTATAAAGAAAAGAGGTTCAATTGACTCACAGTTCTGCATGGCTGTGGAGGCCTCAGGAAACTTACAATTATGGCAGAAGATGAAGGAGAAGCAAGCACCTTCTTCACAAAGCACCAGAAGAGAGAGCAAAAGAACGAGGAAGTGCCACACTTAAAACCATGAGACTCCCTCACTATCACTAGAACAGCATGGGAGAAACCACCCCCATGATCCAATCATCTCCTACCAGGTCCCTCCTAACACATGGGGATTACAGTTCGAAATGAGATTTGCGTGGAGACAAATTGCCAAATCATATCAAGGGGTATTAACTAGCCCAGCATGCAACTGTAGTGCCATACATTGATTCTTAAAGCATCCTGAATGAACTACATCAGATCTTCACTGGATTGCTGAAAACCCTAGAGAAAGTACAGAAGACTAAAGATAAGGAGTAAAACTTAAAAGTGTCCAGAGAATTATCATAAATTATATACAAAAGAGTAACTATTAGGGTGTCAAACTTCTCAATAGCATCAATAGAGCTCAGAAGGTAATAGAACAATTATTTCCACATTGGAAGCTAGGGATTTGTTAGTTTTTCCTCTTCCTTTTGTATCCACCATGTGGAGGGTTTGAATACTTCCCAAACCCTCATGCCTTTTAAAAATTAATATTTAATTTGTGTGGGTACATAGTAGGTGTATATATCATGGGATACATGAGATGTTTTGATAAAGGCATGCAATGTGAAATGCTCCCATCATGGATAATGGGGGTATCCATCCCCTCAAGCATTTATCCTTTGTGTTACAAATAATCCAGTTACACTCTTTCAGTTATTTTAAAATGTACAATTAACTTATTATTGATTATAGTCACTGTATTGCACAATCAAATAGTAGGTCTTACTCATTCTTTCTAACTATATATTTTTTGGTACCTGTTAACCTTCCCCACCTCCTTCTTACCCCTGCTCACTACCTTTCCCAGCCTCTGGTAACCATCCTTCTACTCTCTATGTCCTTGGGTTCAATTGTTTTGACTTTTAGATCCCACAAATAAGTGACAACATGTGATGTTTATTTTTCTGTGCCTGGATTATTTCACTTAACATAGTGATCTCTGGTTTCATCCATGTTGTTGCAAATGACTAGACCCCATTCTTTTTATGGCTGAATAGTACTCCATTGTGTGAGTTTGTGTGTGTGTGTACCACATTTTCTTTATCCATTCAATACATATATACACCACATTTTCTTTATCATATATATTATATATACATATATGTATATACTGTATTTTCTTTATCCATTCATCTGTTGATGGACACTTACATTGCTTCCAAATTTTAGCTATTGTGAACAGTGCTGCAGCAAACATGAGAGTGCAGATATCTCTTCAGTATACTGATTTCCTTTCTTTTGGGTATATACCCAGCAGTGGGATTGCTGGATCATATGGTAGCTCAATTTTTAGTTTTTTGAGGAACCTCCAAACTGTTCTCCATAGTGGTTGTACTAATGTACATTCTTACCAACAATGTATAAGGGTTCCCTTTTTTCCACGTCATCAACAGTATTTGCTATTGGCCTGTCTTTTGGATAGAAGCCATTTTAACTGAGGTGAAATTTCTCATTGTAGTTTTGATTTGCATTTCTCTAATGATCAATGATGTTGAGAACATTTTCATATGCCTGTTTGCCATTTATATTATCTTCTTTTGAGAAATATCTATTCGAATCTTTTGACCCCTTTTTGATGGGATTATTAGGCTTTTTCCTATAGAGTTGTTCAAGCTCCTTATATATTCTGGTTATTAATCTCTTGTCAGATGTGTAGTTCATAAATATTTTCTCCTATTCTGTGGGTTGTCTCTTCACTTTGTTTATTGTTTCCTTGCTGTGCAGAAGCTTTTTAACTCAATGTGATCCCATTTATCCATTTTTGCTTTGGTTGTCTGTGCTTGTGGGGTATGTCTCAATAAATTTTTGCCCAGAACAATGTCCTGGAGATTTTCCCCATGGTTTTCTTGTAGTAGTTTCATAGTTTGAGGTCATAGATTTAAGTCTTTAATCCATTTTGATTTGATTTTTGTATAAGGAGAGAGAGAGAGGTCTGGTTTCATTCTTCTGCATATGGATATCCAGTTTCCCCAGCACCATTTGTTGAAGAGACTCTCTTTTCTCTAGTGTATGTTCTTTGGCACATTTGTCAAAAATGAATTCACTGTAAGTGTTTGGCACATTTGTTGAAAATGAGTTCACTGTGTATGGATTTGTTTCTGGGTTCTATATTGGTCTATGTGTCTGTTTTTATGTCAGTACCATACTGTTTTGGTTACTATAGGTCTGTAGCATAATTTGAAGTCGGGTAATATTCCTCTAGTTTTGTTCTTTTTGCTTAGGATAGCTTTGAGTATTCTGGGTCTTTTGTGGTTCCATATGAATTTTTGGACTTTCTTATATTTCTGTAAAGAATCTTATTGGTATTTTGATAGAATTTCATTGAATATATAGATTGCTTTGGGCCCTCGTGGTTTTAATATAGTAATAGTGTAATTTTGCTTAGATCAATGATCAATGTTTATATTATTCTGAGTATAAGTGTAACTGGCTTTTGAGTGTGACTCACTTTTGCTCTTACAAAGCTTTTAAGATCTTGTTCCCATTGTTCTGATATTTCACAATGATATGCCTTGCTATGAATCTATTTTCATTCATTGTTCTAAGAACTTAGTGAGCCTTTCAGTCTGGAAATTCATGTGTTTGAATTCAGAAAATTTCCTTAAATTATTTCTATTTTTTTCTCATTCACCTTATTCTCTTCTTAAATCCTCATTATCCAGACATTGATCTTCCTAGACTGTTTATATAATGTTTTATAAAATAATGTTTTATATTTTCTATGTAAAAACACAAATAAACATTTATATAATATAATTTTTCCTTTTATTTTTCTTCTCTTTGCTTTTTGCTCTACTTTCTGAGAGGTTGATTCAACCTCAACTTCCAACTTTTCTATTGAATGTTTGTGTTCTAATATCAGGTTTTTCTTTTCTTTTCTTTCCTTTCTTCCTTTCCTTTCCTTTTTGTTTTCCTTCCTTCCTTTCTCTGTCTCTCCTCCCTCCCTTCCTCCCTTCCTCCCTTTCTCCTTACCTTCCTCCCTTTCTCCCTCCCTTCCTCCCTTCCGTTTCTTTATTTCCTTTCTTTTTTTTTAGACAGGTCTTACTCTGTCACCCAGGTTAGAGTTCAGAGGCATGATCTCGGCTCACTGCAACCTCCACCTCCCAGGCTCAAGCGATCCTCCTGAATAGCTGGGACTACAGGCACACACCACTATGCCTGATGTATTTTTAGTAGAGATGGGTTTCACTATGTTGGCCAGGCTGGTCTCAAACTCCTGGCCTTAAGCAATCTGCCTGCCTTGGCCTCCCAAATGCTGGCATTACAGGTGTGAACCACTGTGCCAGGCCTCAGGTTTTTAATTTCTAAGAGCTCTTTTATGTTCTCTGAATGTTCTTTTTAAAATAGCATTCTGACCTCGTCCCTGGGATTCAGTATCATAGCTTCTCTCATTGAAGATATTAATAATAGTTTTATTTTGAAGTTTTCTCTTCCCTTCATAATTTCCCTCTGAGTCATTTTTATCTGTTTGTGGTTTGCTTGCTTGATCTTTATCTTGTAAGTTAGAGGCATTCTTCGTCTGTCTCATAACAGGTGTCTGCTCTTGTTTACTTGTGGGTGAGTAAAAAGCTGATTGGAAGATCTGAGTGAGTGTTCTTGGAGGGTTATCTGGCTGGGTCATTTGTTGGGGTTAACCTTAATATTGGTATGTGTAAGTTTTTCCTTTTGGGCTGGTCAAATCCCCCAGAGATGACTCTTCCATTTTTCCAAATCACTGTGGAAGCTGAGTAGGTGAACAGACTTAGAACAGGGGTCTTGGCCTTTAGCGTCTACATATTCATTTATTCCTTCTATTTCTTCTGGCTTCAGTGTGGGATTCCTGCTCTTAACTCAGTCTGTGCCCTCCAAGTACAGGGTACCTCTGTTTTACCCTCTCCAGATAGTAAATATCCTTTTGCTAGGATGGGGAAGAGAACTCATCCAAGAGTGTGGGGTGTTGAGGGAATCTAGAAAGCTGGTGATTCTCAAACAACTTTTCTAATCCTCCTTATTTTAGGCTACCCTCTTTATTCCATTTCCAGTGTTACCTAGTGTCACCATTTCCTGGAGTTTAGATGATGTTAGGGAAAAAAATAAAACTGATCCAGCTTAGAATCTTTCTTTGACATGTCAGGTTAGTTTATTTACCCATCATCTTTCTGGTTTCCAGAAGTTCATTTTTGTCTCTTCTTCCATTTCCCGTATCCTTAAAGGTTCATTCATTTCTAAATAATATATATTCATTGTAGTTTCCTATGCTTTCTGGAAAAGCAAAACTTGGATTGGTGGTTCAATCCACCATCTTTACCCAGAACTTTAATCTAAAAGTCTACATCAAACAGAAGCATCCCTTATGACTAATGTTTTCAAAAACAAGCAGAATTGACCTCTCACAAGTCTTTGCTAAAAAGAAATGTTTCTAAAGGATGTAATTTTAAAATAAAGGAATTAAACCTTGAGGGAAGGGGTAGAATGCAAGAATCAATAGACTTGGGAACCTGGCAGAGACTCCTGTGGGTGCCACCTTTTGGGGAGCTATTTTCTCTTGGAAGAATTCAGTCATATTGCTGGCCCAGTATGGAAACTTAGAGAAGTGCAGAATGTAATCCCCTACTGCAAGACGTTACCATGGCTAGAGTCACAGAAGCCATTGCAGTCCTATTGCCTTGTTTTGGAGTGAAGCCTACAGGTGAGGGAACAAATTTCCCCATGGAGCATCCCCATCCCCCACCGCCATGGGAGAAATTCTGAGTGCAGTGGCTTTTTAAATAGCCAGAAGTCTCATTTGAACTTGCTATGGGTGACTGAATAAATAAACCTTCCACGTCCCAAAAGAGTTTTTAAAATGTGTACGTAAAATTGGAAAATGGATAATGTAAAAGTAATCTTTTCAATTTGGGGAGGAGTTGAAGGCACTTCCAGCTGTTCATAAAACAAGATGCTCCACTTTAAAGTTCCCTGTTTCTTTTTTCAGAAGACACTTTTATTAGATACAGACAGATTTGCCCCTCAGGCTATAAGCAGCGCCCAAGATAATTTCCTTTAGCCTCTAGAAATATAATCTTGTAAGATGCCTCTTCATAGATACCGTTCCATTTTATTTGTTCCACCTCAAATATTACCAAATGAAGATTTCTATTTTAATCCTAAAATTATTTTCCCATTACTATTTTAATGTCCTAGTTGTTGGTATTTATAATAGCATACATTCCGTAGGTTAAATGTTTCTTCTGGATGGGTGTGGTAGCTCATGCCTGTAATCCCAGCATATTGGGAGGCCAAGGTAGGCAGATCACTTGAGGCCAGGAGTTCGAGACCAGCCTTGTCAACATGGTGAAACCCTGTCTCTACTAAAAATACAAAAATTAGTTGGGCATGGTGGCGTGTGCCTGTAATTCCAGCTACTCGGGGGGCTAAGGCACGAGAATCGCTTGAACCAGGAAAGTGGAGGTTGCAGTGAGCCGAGATTGCACCACTACACTCCAGCCTAGATCACAGAGCAAGACTGTGTCTCCAAATGAATGAATGAATGAATGAATGAATGAATGAATGAATGAATGAATGTTTCTTCTTCTGATAGAACATCAATGCTACTAATTGTCCAATTTTCATTTCTAGCTTCTGTGCCTCCCACCCTAAGAGGCAGGACACTATTTTTAAAAGGCTATTTTGATGGATAGACTGTGTCACCAATTTCAACTACAAGCCTGGACCTGTGAAAAACTTGAGTTGTTAGAAAATTAATAATAAATATTTATATAGTACTTGGCATGCCAGATACTCTTTTGAGCACTCTAACAATATAAACTCAATTAGTACTCATGATCTCCATGTAAGGTAGGCATTGTTATGATTTCCTTCTTACAGATGAGGAAACTGAGGCACAGAGAGACCAAATAATGTGCCCTAGGTTCATAGATAGTAAGTAACAGAGCTACAAGTTGAACCCAGGTGGTCTTGCTCCAGTGGCCGTGGTCTCAATGCTCGCACTCTTGGTATAACACTTTCTCACTCTCTTTAAACAGCTTTTTTTCCTTCTGTTAATAGTATTAATTTTGCTGATGATGAAAGGATTAAGGCAGTGTGTTCTTAATCCCAGCTCAGTAGAATCACCTTCAAGAGACTTAAGCAAATACCAATCATTTGCTTCTATCCCAGAAATTATTATCTGATGAGTGCCAACCTTTGTATTAAAAAGAAACAATTCCTCAGATGGTAGATGGTGCTCATGGACAGCTGGAGCTGTGATTTGCTGGATTAGGTCATTGAGACATCTCGCAACGTCTGGTAGTAGAGTTTCCTCATTATCACCAATTGTTTGGGCCTTCGGTACTGGGAAAATTGGAAAGAATTAGTGTCATTTGACATCTTTGAATTTCAGGCCTCCAGATTTAGTAGTAACCCTGTGACTCAGCTTCTCAATGCTAATGTGTCTTTGCACACCGTGCACACACCCCACACACCTGTTCAGAGCTGACATTCACTATCTGTCATCCTCCCAGTTGGTGTCCGTTCTGTCTCTCGGTGCCGAGACCTTTATTGTGAATATCACCCCATCCGTGTTCATGTCAATCAAACCACAGTGTATGGATCCCCACTGTAACAGATGAATAATGTCAGAGATTATGAATCAGAAGCTAAGCTGGGGTTTCATTGCTGTTCTTGGAAATGTTTTTGGCTACAGAAAGCTTTATTTTTCCTGTTTCCATGCCAAAGCACTCAAACAAAACTTATAAAGGAGAAAGCACACCACCTGGGTTTAGCCTAAGTAGCTCATGGGCCTCCCTAGTCTCTGGAGCCACTGCTAGCTAGAATATGTCAAATTCCGGCGTGCTCTGCCTCACTCTTAAGCCTGATAGACAACACAGAGTGTTAGCTCCTGGGATCTGGGGGGATGTCCTAGGGGTGAACATGTGTGCACACAAACCAGCCTGCACCTCTGGCACAGCCACGATACTGCCCATTCTCACTGCAATGAACCCTGAAATGCCAAAGGCATGGTTGTTGGTAGCAAAGCGGGGCATGGCACTGCTGCTCACCTCATGTTAATACCGTCACAATCCTTATTAATGCAGGTCATAGAACCATTTGTGGTCCAGCGTTTTTTTAGAGATTTAGGGAAACAGATTTTTCTGGCTTTCCTAACAGCCTGGCCTTACTCCTGGACTCAGATAGGAAACCATGGAGCTGGGCTGAACAGACTCATGTGGCAGGATCCAAGCTGTTTCATAGTCTGTATTTCCCTCCAACACCCAAGGCCTGGCACTTCCTTCCAGAGGTTAAGTTCTCTCTCTGTGGCCTCATCTGCCTCTCATGAAAGTGGACTTTTGAGAGTCTGCCTTTCTCCGGTTTGCCACCTGTGCTGCCCTGACCCCCGCAAGCCTGCTTTTACTCCCTGTTCAGTCTGTTGCTCCTCTTCAGATTGGCTCTGTGCGCCAAGAACACATCTGTGATTTCATTTTTATACATATCCCCCTGGGTAATTTAAATGTAGTTCTTTTCCTTCTACCCATAGGACTGCAGCTTAGGCTGGTTCTTGGGCCGTGTGGAGTAGTGAGGATATGCTATTCCTCAGCCTTTCTTTCAACAAACATCTTTTGAGCGACTACAATTAGCCACGTATAGAGATAGCACAGGAGCAGATACAAAGATAAAACACACTTGCTCTGCTTTCTACCCTTGAAAGTCAGCCTCTATCGCAGAACACAGAGACATAGACAAAGTCATTGTCATACAGCGTTCTGTGGCATGAATGTTTATGTCTGCCCCAAATTCATATGCTGGAATCCTCACCCACAAAACAATGGCATTAGAAGTGGGGGCTTTTGGGAGGTGATTAGGTCTTGGGAGCAGAGCTATCATAAATAGGATTTAGCACCCTTATAGAAGAGGCCCAAGAGAGATCCTTGCCTCTTCTGCCATGTGAGGATACAGTGAGGAAATCGTTATTTGTGAGGAAATCGTTATTTGTGAAGAAGCAGACCCTTACCCAACACCCAGCCACCAGAACTGAGAAATATATTTTGGCTGTTGATAAGCCACCCAGTGTACACTTTGTTATAGCAGCCTGCACAGCCTAGGACACAGCATCATACACGCTGCAGCACAGACACACCAACAACATAGGAGAGGGGCCCTTTCAACTGGGTCTTGAGAAATGAATAGAAATATATTAGTTCGTAGTAACTAAGTACCACAAACCAGATGGCTTAAACAACAGAAAAAGTTATTGTCTCACTGTTTTGGAGGCCAGAAGACCAAGATCACTGGCACTGCTATTAGAGGGATTGTTCCTTTTGAGGGCTGTGGGTGCATCTGTTTGATGCCCCTCTCCAAGCGCCTGGTCTTCCTGGCCTCAGCACTGCCTGTGGGTAGAGGTAGGAGGCCAGGGACCTGGGAACTGGACATTTCAAATTTCTGCTCAACTTTCCCGTGTTGGGTGGATGGCATCAAGGTTATAAGGGCTTTGGTAGGAGCTAGAGCTGGCTCCTACCCCAGCCCTGTACTTTTGAGCAAGTCACATTAAGTCTCTGAGCCTAGTTTCTTCCTCCACGAATTGACCATGGACCACCTGGCACATTACAGACACTCAACAAAACATGGTAGTATTATCACTGTGACTGGTCAGCCCAGAAAACCTCAATTTAAAAAAAATTGGAAGATTGCATTCAAGCTGTAATGAAGGATGTCTGACTCCCAGCTAGGATCCAGAGTAATCTGATGAGGAAAAGATTAATGGTAGAGAGAAAGCATCCACTGAAGTATCTATTTCCTTTAAAATGCTCACTCTAGAAGATGTACCTACTTTATGGGTTCAGTCATTTGAGTGTGGCAATTTGAACAGTGTGCTATATATTTTGTAATAAAAGGAGATTTGTAAGGACTGACTACCCCTTGGGCCTTGGTGCCTCATGGGAGATGATCCAAATCTGTAGCAGGCACATGACTACTCTTTGGGAGTAAGAGGCCAACAGGGCTGGACAGTAACCAAGACCATCGCTGGCCTCGGGGCAAAGCCTTCAGATATGTCCTGCTGGAATACAACTACGGAGGTCACTGGCAGGACAAGCCCAGAGCCTGGAATGATTTTATCAGCTCGTTTTAGCCTGATTGTGTGTAATGAGTGGGGGCCTGTTGGGTATATGCAGAGAGAGAGCTAACACAGAAGCAACACAGACCACTGACTGTCGGAATGCATATTTGGTCTTTTCTTCTGAATAAAATTAGAATAAAGTTTGTAAAATTCACAAGATATGTTTAAAAGTTTACTGGAAAACACAAAAATTTATATCAATGGGCCAAGGTAAATATATCAATATTTATAAATCAATGTACACATTTAATGTAATTCCAATAAACAGGTCAAGGATTTTTTTAAGAATACTGAGTGTAGAGTGACAGAGATAGAGGTGAGCCCATATAAAGTACATCAGACAGAGACAGAGAGAGAGAGAGAAAGAGAGAGGGAGAAACACACAAAGACAAAAATCCAGAGACAATGGCTTGGCATAGATTAAAGGAGACCCAGGTATGAAGAAAAACAGATTACATATATGAGATAAATGAGAACACAACAAAATATAATAACTACAAAAGATGTTACCAATTGTATTATTAATTACATCTGTGCAAGACCTAGAACATATGAAGTCCTTTCCATGTTTCCAAATACTGGCCAACTAGGAGGTGAGCTAATTAATGGCTTCTCATCCCATCCCTGACACTTAGAGACATACAGCCTTGGTTAAAAGTCAGCTAGACCTTTTTGCCTCCATTTTCTCTACTGTAGAATGGGACTGCTCCTGTGTGCCTGGCTACCTCCTCTGGAGGAGTGAGCAGTGAGGCACCCTACTCTCTGTCTCCATGGTTCTATCATAATGCTGCAAACTTCAGCTCAAGAATTGAATTTAACCTCCCAACAGGTTTTGTTCTACCCCACAGAGATTTGAGTATATTGTTTTAATTTCTTGCTGGCGTCTGAGACTCAGGAGCTGTTATAGACATATCTGAATTTTGGGCTTCTTTTGAAACATGAGCAGATGGGGTAGAGATGGTTTCTGTAATACCCTTTAGTTGGGCTTACTTACCCTAGTTAACCACAGTCTCCATCCCTCCCTATTTCTTCCCTGTAACCAGATCACTCCATTCATTTATGTGACTTCCTTGGCCTCTAGACTTTTTATATTTACAGTCTTTATTCTATCTCATCCACATATTTTATTGAAATTATTGTCCCATGGGTCAGTCTCCTGTCTCAGCAGCAGAGGATGTGTCTTCTTGACCTCTGGATTTCCAGCCCCTAGCATAGTGCCTGGCTCACAGTAGGTGCTCAGGAAATATTTGCTGAGCTTATCATAGCATGACACTGTGTGAGAATAACAAGTAAGGAGAGAGAGCAAACAGAAGGGAAAGTGGGCAGTAAAGACAGCCTCTGAGATTGGCCTAACCTCTGTAGTGCAGGCAAAGGTACAATCATAAACGCTGGTTTTCTTGCTTTCTTCCTACAGATTTGCTCACTCCCTCCAATGCCTCAGCTGGCTATGTGGGAAGACACTGGATAGAGAGGAGCAGCAATACTTCATCTTCCTCAGCTTGACCCAGAAAGTTAGAAGCAAGAACTTGGTGATCTCCAGGCTAGAAGTGGTACAACAAGGAGCAAAGTCCCTGGTGAAAGTTACCTGGAAGGAGGCAGGAGCAGATTGGCAAAGAGCAGAGAGGATGGGCAGGCTCTGCGAGAGGTGAGCATCATGCAGGAACCCATAGAGAAAGCATGGCGTGGTGCCTGTGTGTGGTGTAGGCAGCCCTCATTAGGAGAGACAGGCCTGTGTAAGGAGGAAGCATTTAGGGGCAGCATAGTGGATAACCAGGAGGGGTAGGCATCTGGGATCAAATCCTTGCTGCATGCTGGCTGGATGTGTGACTTTGAGCAGGTTAAATGACCCCCTCTGGTCCTGTTTTCTAGTCTATAAAATGGGGAGAATAATGATATTCACCTCTTAGGGATATTGCATGTATTAAATGAGATAATGCATATTAGGTGCCTGGCACGTGTTTACTTAGTGCATTCTATATTAGTTTTCTATGGTTACCAGAACAAATTACCGCAAACTGGGTGGCTTAAAAGAACAGAAAGCTTTTCTCTCTCAGTTTCAGAGGCCAGAGCCCCAAATCAAGGTGTCTGCAGAGTACAGTCTTCTGGGGCTCTAGGGGAGAATTTGTTGTCATTCCTTGGCTTGGGGCTGCATCACTCCAATCTCCGACTCCATCTTTACATGACCACCTCCTACATGTGTCTGTGCCTTTTCTTCTGTCTCTTATAAGGACACTTGTCATTGATTTAGAGCCCACCTGGTAATGCAGGGTGATTTCCTCCCAAGATCCCTAACTTAATTAATTTTGCATAGTCCCTTTTTCCAAATGAGGTCACATTTGCAGGTTCTGGGATACAGATGTATCTTTTGAGCCACCATTCAACCTATTACAATACCTAAGTACTGAGTGCTTTCTGTAAGCCAGAACTTGACATGCGTTATTTGATCGGTTGCTTAAGCTAAATCTTGGAGAATAATAGAGTTCTGGGTTCCTTGGGGCCTGATCCTGTTTTCCCAAGTAATAAGAGGATACCAGGTGGGTACCATGTGGGTGCTATGATTAGTGACCAAAGGAAGTAGGTTGACGTAATTTCTAGATTCCCTGGATTCCCTCCTCAGTCCTTTCCCCTGCATCCTGACTTAGGCCACATACAGTATCATTTCCTTTCTCTGCAAAACGTCTGTGGTAGGCATGGTTGTGCTGTCAAGATCCCCCTTCAAGAAAGGACTTTTAGTCCCAGCGGCTGGGAGTATTGTCATCCGCCTTCAACTTCTGATCCTCCCCAGTGCAGAGAGCTGCCTCACTGGAGATCACTTCTGTCCCAAGGTAGGCCACCTCCAGTGACAGATGAAGACAGCACTACAAATGCCCTTTCATTTCAGCCTAACATGAGACAAGTTGGATAGGCTGTTTTAACTCCATAGTTCCCTGGAGGGTTGATATAAGCTTTGTGGGATTTGCATTGCAACTTTAATTCTCCGTCCACCCATTCCTGCTTCCCTCCCTCCCTTCCATGACACTGATCCCAAGGTACTCCTGATTAAATACCCTGCACATTAAACTCCAAATCAGAGTCTGCTTCCCAGACGTTCTAACTTGTGCCAATGTCTAAGGGTTGTATATTCTTGGGATCAAACAATTATATGCAAAATAGAAAATTTACTCTGAGTTTGTACTTAAGTATAGTGATTCTGTTCCCATAGGTGGCAATACACAATGTCACCTTAAGGTTGTAAATCATATTTTAAATTTTGAGGGGATCTCTTTAGGGTTTTGAGGTTTTGTATTTTCCTATGACTTAGAACATATGACATGAATCGAAGGCAATTCTAAAACTTTGAAATACTCCATAAGTATCTGGAAAAAGGAGCACCAGTTTGATTGTTGCTGAAAACTTGTTTGGTTGAAAATAGTGTTTTGAGGTTTCAACTGGATATATAACTGTCTTTGAATTTTTAGTTATGTGATGAAATGCATCAGATATTTAACACCATCTGTGATCAAGAAGTCAAAAAAAGAATATAAGACCCAAGTGAGAGGGGCTCCTGTACTAGTTGAGAAAATAGGCTTTTGGAATGAAGCAGATCTGGGTTTGAGTGTTGTCTCTACTGTCCACTGTCACTGAACTCTGCGCCTCAGCTTCCCCATCTATTAAATGGGGATAATAAACATATTTATCCTATAGAGATTTTGTGAAGCTTAAGTGAGATTATCTACATAAAACATTTATAATGGCAAACACAATAAATGTTATCATTACTACTACCTGAGGCACACACTAATGAAAAAATTTTAGATCATTTGAATCATTGTTTACAGAAAACACATGAAAATTTGCTCCTACCTTTAAAAAAGGATTCCAGACATATTTTGCTTATTAGGGAGAAGGTTACTAAATTTTCTGATACTGAAAGTGACATCTGAGTGAAGATCTCATTAGGCAGTGAGTTGTGTGGCTCTTTGTGGAAGAGCATTTTGAGCAGAAGGAACAGCCAGTGTGAAATTCTGAAAGGATAGCTGGACTGTGTTTGAGGACAAGCCAAGAGGTCCGTGTGGCTAGAGAGGAATAAGCAGGGTGGTTGAAGTCAGAGAAATAAGAGGGTGGGGCCGGGTGCAGTGACTCACACCTGTAATCCCAGCACTTTGGGAAGCCAAGGCGGGTGGATCACGAGGTCAAGAGATTGAAACCATCCTGGCCAACATGGTGAAACCCCGTCTCTACTAAAAATACAAAAATTAGCTGGGCATGGTGGTACGCACCTGTAATCCCAGCTACTTGGGAAGCTGAGGCAGGAGAATTGCTTGAACCTGGGAGATGGACGTTGCAGTGAGTGGAGGTCACGCCACTGCACTCCAGCCTGGTGACAGAGTGAGACTCTGTCTCAAAAAAAGAAAAAGAGAAGGAAAGCAAGAAAAGAAAACAAAGAAGAGGGTGGAGCAGGTCTTATAGGGCCTGGTTGGTCATCATGAGGACTTTGGACTTTACTAAATGACTTGCGAACTTGTTGGGCCTTGAGCTAAAGAGTGACGTGGCCCAATTTCTGTATTAAAAGGATAACCCTGACTAGTGTGTTCAGAATAGAATAGGGTGAGCAGGGTAGAAAATGAAGGGAGACCGTGGTCAGGAGGCCACTGCAGTGTCCCAGGCTGATGGTGAGGGTATCTTGGACCAACCAAGACATCACCACCACGGGTGCGGAGCATGGTCAGCATCTGCTGTGTTTCGAATCCTGAACTGATAGAAATTGGCAATGTCTGAGAGGAACAGATGAGCTGGAGATGGCTCCAAGTTTTCTCTCCTGAGCAACTGGAAGAAAATAGTTCTTTTAACTCAGATGGGGAAGACGCAGGGGAAGGACGGGTTTGGGAAGAAATATGCAGCCTTCATGTTGGGACCCGTTAAGTATGAAATAGCTCTGAAGCATCCAATTGGAAATGTTGAGGTGGCAATGAGATCGAAGAGTCTGGCGTTAGTGAGCAGTCTGGGCTAGAAATATAAATGTGGGAGTTATCAGGCTATCATTGGTATCTAAAACTATGAGACTGGAAGAAAGCATTGAGGGGCTGGATAGTGAAAGAAATAGGAGTGATAGGGTAGAACTTGGAGGCACTCTCGTGTTAAGGAGTTACAGAGGTAACAGCAAAGAGGCTGAGAAGAAGCGGCCAAGAAAGACAGGAAACCCAGCGGTCTGGAAGCCAGGTGAAAGCATGGGAGCAGGTTGAAATGATGGCTCAACAGGGGTTTGTTAGGCCAGTGGTCCTGAAAGTATTGTCCCAAACCAGCTGCAGCAGCAGCAGCCTCTGGAAACTTATTAGGGACGTGCAGCCTCTCAGACCCACTCCAGAGCTACTGGATCAGAAACGGAAGGTGAGGCTCTTCAGCAGATTCTGATGCAGTCAGGTTTTAAAACCACTGCCCTCCTCACAAAATTGCCTGCACAAAATCATAAATGGGAGAAAGGAGGAGGAGGAGGAAGAAGAGGAGGGGAGGAAGAAGAACTCTTTACAGGAAGAGAATATTGTTGGAGACCCACTTAGTGCCCAAAGCAAACAGGTTCCTCAGAATTAACTGCCTCCAACAACCCCCTCCCAGTTTAAAGCCTCCCACTAATCAATCTATCATGGCTCTTTGGAGAGAAGGAATGCCCCCATTTCACCGGACGGAGGGAATGCTGAGCACCAGGCATGCCAGACATTCCACCGGCTAAAAAAAGTGGGGGTGGTATTCCACGGTTAGCTTTGCTGGACCGTAAATGCCGAAACTCCTTAGATATAAAGCTTATTCCACCCAACTGTTTCCAAATTTTCCTCCAGGCTGTCCTAGGAGAATTCCACCCTCCTTCATTCTGGGGAGAAGAAGTTAAAATTAGGGCCAGCCCTGCGGGACTGACATGCCAGATGCAGGGAAGCTGTCCCCAGAAATAAGCGAGTTCCCACCGCGGCTGGGCGGGGCGGGCGCCTCCGGTCCCAACCCAGCGGAGGGACTCCTGGAAGGCCTGCCCCTTCCAAGTGTCTGCAAGGGCTCTGGTCCCAAGCTTTAAAATCCTGAGCGAAGGCACTGCTGGCCGACCTCTCCTCTCCCAGCCAGTCGTGGCTGGCCTTTCAAAGTGTGCAGTTGTCTCCTCCCTGTCCAGCCCCACCGTCGCCCAGGACCAGCTGGGCCGCGGTCTGACCTGAGGCTGCTGCTCAGCGCCGGGGCGCTGGCGCTCTCCATTCGGGCACCTTCCAGCAAACCACTCAGCTCCGGGAGCCGCTCTGCAAAGTTGGGCAGCTCAGAGCACAAGCTTTACCTCTCGACTTCTCCCTTCCCGGGTCCCCGGCGCCCCCGCCTCCCACGATCCCTTTCACTAGGAGCAGCCTGTCCCAGGGGGCTGGCAACTTGCACCTCTTCCTAGTCATCCTCCCTGAAACGCAACCATGCTGTTAAGGGGCGTCCTCCTGGCGTTGCAAGGTAAGGCCGGGACCCCGGGACAACCCCGGAGACGCTCTGACTACTCGCCTCCGCTTCTGCTGCCCCCCGGGGCCCGGCTCATCGTGCTGGGCTGGGCCATCCGAGGGCACCTCCCGATCCTCCGCAGCCGCTAACTCCCTCCGCTGGCCAAGCGTGGGGTGGGGGTGGGCGTGGGGTCGCTCAGCGGAGGGGCCCGGGGATGCTGGGGGACAGGTACTGCATCCGTCTCCCACCCCCTCCCGCTCGTCTTTCCCCCACTTTCACCAGGTAGTCCCCCTGGGGCTCCCCGAGTTGGTTCAAACGCTCCTGGGGGGAGCTCGAACTGAAACTCGCTTTGTACCCGCAGCCCTGCAGCTCGCCGGTGCCCTCGACCTGCCCGCTGGGTCCTGCGCCTTTGAAGAGAGCACTTGCAGCTTTGACTCCGTGTTGGCCTTTCTGCCCTGGATTTTAAATGAGGAAGGTAAGGGGGCTCAGTGGAGAGGGGCGCGAGGTGAACTTTCTTCCTTGATGGCTTGCTTTTTTTCCCACATTGGTAATGTTATCTTGGAGTTAATTCCCCGCGGCAAGAAAAGTGTGAGTCATGGATCCTCCTTCAGGCCCTCAGCTGTGCTGCAAGGGATGGCCGAAGCAGGCACGGGGCGGGCGGGAGGCAGCCCTTTGTTTACCTGGCCTATGGGTAGAAGCTTAAAATTTGCGTCTCACCCCAGCACTCCTTAATGGAAGGGAGAAACGGAGCACAGCTAATGATTGTTCCCCACCAGCTATGTGCCCTCTGCAGGCCAGCAACCTTTCTGGTCCTCAGGAGACATGTCTGTGAGTTGGGAAAAGTTGGATGGGACTAGCTCTCCTTCAGCTTTGCAGAAAAGGTTCCACAATTCTGTGATGGGACCTCAGTGCTAAGACATCAGGTCTGCCTTAATCCTGACAGCGTTTTTTGCTGCATGATTTCATCCTCACACTCGTGTTTATAATCCTGCCCTGGACAAAAGAAACCATGTACACTGCCAAATGCCTGGGGTCCCTGTCTCACTGGTGGGCATTGTCTTACTACTCTATACTGTTTGGGTCCCGGACAAAGTTGAAATGTGGGGTCTTCTGAATTGTCTTCTTGCCTTTATATAGGTTTTTTTTTGTTTTTTTTTTTTTTTGTTTTGTTTTGTTTTTTTTAAGTGTGGTTCTCAGTACCCAATAGCAGGCGGCACTGGGTATCCCTTCTCCTTTCCTTTCTCTCTCTCTCTTTTGTGACCACCAGTGAAACCTGCTGCCCACAGACTATTTGGATTGGAAAATAGCCTTCTTTTAAAAACATAGTACCCTAGATGAAACCAGCTCACCTCCTTCCCCACTCAATTGCCCTCAGGTCCCAGATCCTCCCACCTGGCTGCCTGGGGGAGGATGGAGTCCAGAACCCCTGGTTCGATGTATGAATTGTCACTACAGCTTACTCTGCCCCAGGCCCTTACTCAGGGTTCTGCGTACATTAGCTTCTCTGACCCTCACAGGTAGGTGATGTTGGACCCATTTTACAGAGGAAGGAATCTCAGCCATAGAATATTCAAATGACTAGTCCACATCACAGTGTCACTGAGTGGCTAACTCTGAGTGTCTAGTTAGGAAGAAACAGGAAGGAACTGGTTCAGTAGTAATCTCCATCTTTATTGCCAAGTCTTGACTACTACAGTTTACTTAGGGGTGGCTGGGAAAAAGCAATTCCTGATTTATTATTCGAGGGATTCCTATCTTGCTGATGGCTTTAGGAAAGTCTCTGTAATCTCACCACTCACCCTTTCCCTATGCTGGCTGTATGGAAGCATTGTGGGAGATGGCCTTAGAAATGCCACGAGGCTGGCTTTGGAGAACACTCTTCTCCAGCATGGGGCTTCTCAGACCTCAGCTGCATCAAGTCACCTGGTGGGCTTGTAAGACACAGATTGCTGGGCCCCACTCCCCGAGTGTCTGATTCAGGGGGACTAAGCATTTCTAACAAGTTCCCAGGTGATGCTGATGATGCTGGTCTCGTGACCACACTTTGAGAACTGCCGACTTCCACAGTACATGTACACACACACACAACCTGTGCTGTTGTTGACTCTGAGTAGGGCTGGCACTGGGGCGAAGGAGCTACTTGCAGGACCTGAGAGTGAACAGCTCCTTAAGTCTTGTTCCCTAAGCACTTGGCTTGCCTCATCCTAGTGCTGGCCCTGAGAAAAGGAAATCAACATCATTCCTTAAGCCAGGAGCCTTAGTTAGTCTCTGAGCCCCTGCCTCTGGCCCTCCGTCAGGATGGGGGGCCCCCTCACAGCCTGCCTCTGGTCAGTGGGCATGCCACAGCATGCTTAACACAACTGCCTCCCAGACCCACAGGAAGTCTCTCTGCTGAGTTGGCACCTCTGCCCTAGCACGGCAGTTAAACCATCCCCCTTCAGGGAAAACAGGAAGACGCTTATAGAAAAAGGTGATTACAGTTTAATAGTATAATGAAGGCACTGTGGCTTTGCTTTCTGCATTCTTTCTAACAGCTACTGCTTTCTAGCTCAGGACTGGGACTACTGGGTTGGCTGGGGGAAGTTAATTTATTCTCCTCTGAGCACTCCAGGGTGGAGCAGGCAGGTTACGCTCCAGTTGTTTCAGCTTCAGTTTTTCAAAGGCCAGAACTTGGACGTAACGGTGTACTCCAGGCTCCAGGGCAGCGAGGTAGGTGTGTGGCAGTTGCTACGGTTGCCTGCTAAGAAGACATCACTAAGAATTTCCCTTATAAGCCCATTTCTAGGTTGGTAAATCAAAGATAATAAAATTCTTCCAGGCTGAAATTTGGCAAGCTGTTCACAAACTTCTCTGCAAATGCACTTCTTGCTGCAGAAACCCTTGAAACTGGTTCCATTCACCTTCATGTACCGGTTCCACCATAGAAAGTAGTGGGTTTCAGAGACTTTTGCCCAGATGAACTTTTTTTTTCTTTAAGTTATGGGATACATGCGCAGAACGTGCAGGTTTGTTACACGGCTATATATGTGACATGGTGGTTTGCTCCACCTATCAACCCATCATCTAGGTTTTAACCCCACATGCTTTGGGCATTTGTCCTAATGCTCTCCCTCCCCTTGCCCCCCACCCCCGACAGGCCCTGGTGTGTGAAGTTCCCCTCCCGTGTCCTTGTGTTCTCACTGTTCAACTCCCACTTATGAGTGAGAACATGAGGTATTTGGTTTTCTGTTCCTGTGTTAGTTTGCTGAGAATGATGGCTTCCAGCTTCATCCATGTCCCTGCAAAGGACATAAACTCACTCTTTTGTATTGCTGCACAGTATTCCATGGTATATATGTGCTATATTTTCTTTATCCAGTCTATCATTGATGGGCATTTGGGTTGGTTCCAAGTCTTTGCTGTTGTAAATAGTGCTGCAATAAACATATGTGCCGGATGCACTTCTTATGTGTCCATGGTCAGTAGGTTAATTTATAGTGGAGAGAACAATGCAAGAGGCCAGAGAAGGGAGGTTAGTTGGGACACAAATCTGCAAATTAGGATTTCATCACAGGAGAATCAAATCTGGAGGTAGTTGGAAAAGTCGCCTTGTCTCTAAATATCTCCTTTGCTGCCTGAAATAGTATCTGAGGTTCACGACTTTGATTTGGAGTATTAAGTCCCTAGATAACCCTGATTACAGTTCCAGTGTCTCTATTTCATGGCCACTTTAAAATATGCTTTATCTCCACTGGGCACAGAATAGGTAAGTTTTAACCAGGCATTGTGTTGGCTTGGGTTATTTATTCCAATGGCAGGTTCCCCCAGGGAACGCCAGGTGCACTAGTACAGGGGATCAGGCACTGAAACCCGGTTTTGTCTACTTTCTCATTTTGCCAATGGTTGTCCCGTTTTCTTGATCTCCCTCTATTCTTTTTGTACAATATTTTAATTTTCCCTAACTTGTCAAGGGAAGTGATATTATCAGACTCAAATTAGAACTCACTTCTAAATCTTAAGTTTGAACTGAATCCAGCAAAGAAGTGATCTGGTTTTTTTTTGTTTTTTGTTTTGTTTTTTTGAGAAGGAGTCTCACTCTGTTGCCCAGGCTGGAGTCCAATGGCGTGACCTCGGGTCACTGCAAACTTCACCTCTCAGGTTCAAGCGATTCTCTTGCCTCAGCCTCTCGAGTAGCTGGGGCATGCACCTGTAGTCCCACCTACTCAGGAGGCATGTGCCACCATCCCAGGCTAATTTTTGTATTTTTAGTAGAGATGGCATTTCACCACGTTGGCCAGGCTGGTCTTGAATTCCTGACCTCAGGTGATCCACCCACCTCGGCCTCCCAAAGTACTGGGATTACAGGCATGAGCCACTGTGCCCAACCAGGGATCCATTTTATCCTGTGAAAATCTTTCTCCATTCAGTTATCCTATTAAAAAAATCGTCTTTATTCACAGCTCAGAGGATCTGGGAACCCCTTTGAGCAGTGGTCCTCAGCTGAAATCCGGGCTGCTTATTCCATTTTCCTGATGCCAGCTGCGGGGGCAGAGGCCCTTTGCCCTGAGGATTCTTGGAGACCATGCAGTTGGCCTCGCATCCAAACAGGCACAATTCAGAAGAATCATTGAGTGGATTTTGGCTTCATTCTCATTTTTGGACATCGTGGCTTAAGCACCTTTAACTGAACTCTGTGAGGAAGCCTCTCGAGGAGCTGAGGCAGGGGAAAGCCAAGTCTAGGTGTTGCCCCTTAATTAGGAGTTTGGAACACTCAGCTACCTGGAAGAAGAAAGTAGCTGCAGAAATGTCTCAGGTGAAGGGGAGGTAAAAAGAGAAAATGAAAGCATTTGTTATAGAGAAGACCTACATTGTTTTTCCACAGTAGGAGTCAGGGCTTGAGAAATTGCCTAATACAGAAAAAGGTTGGATGGCTTTTGTATCCAGGAGTGAGTGATAGCATCTGAGGCAGGCAAGTGGGCTACAGGGTTGGGCATCACAAAGGGGTGGGGTGGGGGCATGGTAGAATGTCCCGAAATCACGTGTAAATACATGTATGTTTCTCTCTCTGATACCTTCTTCCTTCACCCAAACTTGTCCCTTCTCTTTTAAGGACACTCTCGGCTCCTTGGCCATCTGCGTTTCAGTTCTGCACTCAGTCATGTGCCAGTTATTATTAACAGTGATGAATCCTGCCTGATATTTCTTGGGGCTGGAGCCACAAATCTGGCAAGGATCCCAAGTTCCTGGGAGAGGACAGCCAGTCTTCTCCTTCCTGCACACTACAGCTCCTTTCCTGACTTTGGAGGGCTGATTCAGCATCCCACCCTGACATCACAAAGTTCATAAGGCCAGGGACGAGTTAGGCTCATCTGCGTGGGGCTACTTGGTCCTGCGTTATGGCTGCAGGTTGTTCTTAGAGCTCTCTAAGCAGAAGTACAATCCTCACATTGTATGGGGGCTGGAAATCGGCATGAGTCGGGGCTGTTCCTTAACACCCTCTGGGAGAGATGGTCGACCCCAGAAATGTGACCTAGTTACCCTTGCAGTATCACATGCCGTTTCCTGCTGCGGCCCTGGCTGTGACCACTGTCAGGTTGAGCATGGCTGTGCTGTGCTGTGTCTGAGGGCAGCCTTGCTTCTGCCTTGCTTCCTGGGAACCCAGATCCTAGAGCTGGGCCTTGGAGGTCATCCAGTGCAGCCTCCTCATACACGGACCAAGTCAGGCAGCCCTTGGACAGGGCCTCAGCTCCTTGGCTCTCCACCAGTTCTTTTTCCTCCAGCACTAGAGGAAAAATCCCTGTCTCCACTTTGGGTTCTAAACTCTGAAACTTTGTTGTGTTGGAAACTCTTCATCAGAGAGCTAATTATATTTCAGACATGTGGAAGAACTCAGATTCCAAAGATGCAGTGTTTGGAGCCTACCAAAGCCACAAACACTACATTTTATGCCATACCATGTAACATGTATTCACTCTTTCAGATGTATAGGGATCCCACCTGTCTGCGATCTTCAGCCTGTAGAAAGGGGCCTGGCACATACCAGGTGCTCCATAGATATTTGTTGAATGAAAGAACCTGTTGAATGAATGTATTAGATCACGAGCATATCCTTAAGCATTTTCCTATGTGCTCCTGGTTCATTCTGCCCCTTTAAAGGTAGTTCCTTATCATGAAGAATGGCTTAAGCCTCGTGGTTAATATAAGCTCTGGAGCTGGGTAACTTGGATTAGAATCCAGGCTCTGCCCTTTCAAGCTGTGTGGTCTTGGGAAAGTTATTTATCCTCTCTATGTCTCAGTTTCCTTGGGTATAAAATTGAGACAGTAAAAGTACCTATCACATGACATTGTTGTGAAGACTATATACATTAATACATTTAACACAGAGTGAGCACTTTATACATGTAACCTGATGTTATTCTTACTCTTACTTGATATGTCTTTTATCAACATCATAAACTTTATAAAGAAACATTACTTTTTCTAATTCAGACAGCTTTCCAAAAGAGCTTTTGGGGAGCTAAGGAGAGTGTAGTTATCTTTTGCTTATAGTTATGCCATCTACTCTTCATTCCAACCAGAGAAAGAACCTTATTTTTCATATCATTTGGCTCTAGTTTAAGCACTGGAGCCTCATCTCACTTTTGTGTGGCTGAACAAGGTGTGGATATAAAGTAATAACACTGAGTTTCACACTTAGTATATAGTCTTTCCCAGCAGATGACACGTTTTTCTCTATAAATTGTTGGTTGTTGCCAAGAATGCTTTGCTTCCTGCTTCATTATTCTCCCATCCCAGCCTGCTAGTGCCTCAGCATCAAACAGCTCCATTAGTGATGGCGCTGGTGCCTTCTGTGATCTCTCTCTCCTAGGTTCTTGGACAAGATCCTAACCCTTGGCCTTCCTGTCAATCAGTCTGGGTTCTTGAGTTCCCTTGCCTGACCCTTCCACTTGAGATTTAACTCACCTGGGGTGGTAATATCTGCCTGCTAATCCCTGCCTCTACTGGCTTCTGTGGATGTAAGCTGTGTTTGGGCAGCCTCCTCCTTATGAAGACCAACACCCCATCTGGTTTCCTCCCTACTCAAATTAGAGTTGCTGAATGGGAAATGGCTACCCAAATCCTGGCCTGATCCCTAATAAGACACCTGGGAATTTTTAGGATGTTTCCCTTCCCATAATTGCAGAAATCAGCTAATATGTGGGGAGGAAAAAAATAATTTTTGTCAGAGGACTTTATGCTTTTGTTGCCATCTTCAAATCTTTTAGCCTATAATTACCATGTTTTGGTAACTTGTATCTTGGGGTGTAATATTCATTTAAAATTTTTGGTTCTTAAAATAACAGAACCTCTTTGGTAGATCACCCCAGCATCAGTCTTACTTCTGTATCTTATCAAACAATATTAGGTTTTGAAGAAGTTGAGTGAAATCCATTTATGTTAGTAGAGGTGATGGGTATCCCAGTAAGTGGAGCTAGAAGGTAGTTAAACTTGTCTTGGACGTCCTTGTTGGTCAACCCTGATTTTCATGTCTAACAACTATCCCAGCACTCTCCTTCAATTTTTCTTATGCTTTTCTTAACTAACTAAATCATATAAATGTAGTTATGCATTCAGGTCTAGGTTCTTGGAGTGTTTGATTATATATCCATCTATTTAATGTATATTTACCTATCTAGATAGATAGATATAGTTTCACCTATACAATGGTTCTCAGCCCTGGCTGGAAATTAAAACAGGTAAAAAAAAATATTTTAAAGCTATATCCAGGTCTTACTCCAAGAGATTCTGATTTCTTTGTCCATAAATGGGACCAGACTTGGCATTGTTAAAAACAACACACACTGACAGACTCCCCAGGTGATTCTGATGTGTGTACATGGTTGAGAAATGTGTATTGGAATGGCTTTCAACTCCCCAGCTTCTCCAGATGTAAGAAAGAAGAAATGCCCTCATCTTAAGAATCTTTTGATGATTAGCAATTGCCCACAGGCTAATGTGCAAAATGCCTTGTTTGGCATTCAGGGCCCTTCACAGTTTGCTCCAAATTATGTTTCTCCTCTTCCCTCCCATTAATCTCTAATGTGCTGTTCATTCAACACGCCCTTTACTCACTTGCTTCTTGTTCTATTTGCAAAGTTCTCTTTACCTGTATAATGCTGCTTTTCTATTCTCCCGTCTCATGCTCATCTATTTAGGTCCCACCTATGCTTTAAGGTCCAGCTGTTTCTTAAAACATGCCATAACCTTTCCGGATGGAAACCCTCCCTTCCCATGGCTCTCTTCACTTTCCACTGTGTAAGTCTTCTTATTGGCATCTCCTGATAAGAGTCTCCACCCTGTCACCTCATCAGACTGTTATGTCTCTGAGAACGGGAATTACATCCTCCTTACAATGCCTGACAATGTGTGGCATCAACAAACACTGAATTTAACCAATCTCTAAAGTCATTGTTGAGATTGATAGAAAAAAAATTAAAATGCTTAACATTTTTTTCCTGTAGTAAAAGAGGTTGTGTTTAATAATCCTTCCTACCATGAGACTTCAAAGAGTTTGAAGGCTTGTGTTGTAATTTCCAAATATAACAGCAAAGCAGTATTACAGCTTGTCTCACCAGTACATGGCCTGTTTCATCCCTAACTTGCCAATGGACAAAAAGCTCTTGGATTATTTACCCATCAGAGCTGCCTAAGTCCCTTGACTCTCTGCCATCACAAACAATCACAATGCAACCTTGAGAGTGGCGCTGCTGGGTCTGGAAAGTATTTTTTGGCAAAGGATGACCAGACTTTGAACTAGCAATGGAGAGTGGGTGTTTCTGAGGCACTCGGTTATAAGATGTCCATAGTACCCACCTTGATGTTTAAAAGCACATAAGGATATTTGTCTGCTCTGGGAAGAAGTTCTCATATATGGTTATGACAAATGGAGAAAGCAGAGGATCAGGTTTGCAAGTCAGTGAGATCTTCCAGAATATTTGCTTTCTCTACTTTGTGAGAAATTTGCATGTGTTTTATGGGATTCTGAGGCTAAGAATAAGATAATAAAACAAGTGGCATCATTACCATAATTTCACTGCATCATGAATAAATAATATGTTTTACAGAAAAAGCTACTGCAGACTATTCACACTGTGAACAAGCATCTAAGTGTCTACTATCCATCAGGTTCTATGTTAGTAGTTGGAGGACATAGTACATGAGTACATGGTCCATAGGGTTCACAGTCATGGTCCCTGCCCTTGGTGGTGGCCCTAGGCCAATAGAGGAAATAAAAACCCATAATTGTGGTAGAAAGTAAAAGGAATTGTGTGCTAGTCAAGGCTTTTCATTTGATCAAGGAGTGAAGGAGGTATTGGAAGGTTATCAGTTAGCTCTCACAATCAACAGGAAGAATAGAGAGCAACATTTGGGCAAGAAAATACAGAGATGCAAGGTGTAGGCAAGGTACTTCTGGAAGAGGCATTTGTGTGACTTTATCACTGGACATTTGTTACTTCACTGCTGGACCTGCCTGTTCATTCAGTAGCTGTGAGGAGGCTCCCTCAATTTGAGGCAGACAGAATTGCCAATGGGGAGGCTAATTAGGAGGCTACCCATAGATCTAAGGAAGAGATTACGAGGGCCTGAATTAGGGCAGAGGTGTTAGGCATGAAAGGCAAGGGGTAAATAAAGCAACTTAAAGGGGATTAAGTTGGTAGGGCTTGAGTACTGATAATGATGGATAGGAGTAATGAGTCAGAGGAAGAGTGACTCTGAAATTTCTAGTTTGGGCAGCTGTTTGGTTGATGGTGCCAACAGTTGGGAGAGTTTCAAGAGGAACTTCATGCTTAGGATAGAAAAAGATATGATCAGTTCTGAGCTGCCTGGGACACATCCAAGTGGAGATTTCGAGCAGGGCATTCATGTAAGAATCTAAAGGTCAGATATAGTCTGGGCAGGACTATGGTAACCTTCAGCAGAAAGGCAGTGGTTAAAATTATGAGCAGAGTGAATAAAGGAGAGTGAATAAAGTAATAACAGCAGGAGACTAAGAAAGATGCCTTGAGCTCACATTTAAGGATTAGGTGTAGGAAGGAGATGGGGACATGAAAGAAACAGAAGGAACTGGGTATGTATGAGGAGAATTAGGAAAGTGAAAGATTTTAGAAGCAAAGGAGTTAGGAATTTCAAAAGGAGGATGTGATCAGTGGGGCCCCATGCAGTAGGGTGGAAGAACAAATGGGAAATGTCAATAGTTGGTAGACTTCTCAGCAAAAAAGAGTTTAGATGTGAGAAGAAAGGGCTTCAACCGTACCTTCAAAGAAACTTTGAGATGAAAGTTTTTATTTTTGTTTTTGTTTCGTTTTGTTTTAGGAAGGGGAGACTTGAGCTTGTTTCTATAGTGAGGGGAAGAGACCAGCAAAGAAAGAAGATTGAAAAGAGGGGGGCTTCTTTGCTAGCTCTGGATTAGATCCAAGTTCCACTTTGATGGTTCAGAAACCCTAAGAGCCTAGGAATTCCTTTGTCCCATGTAATTCCAAGTACCCTCCACTGAGTGGCTCGTAGGCACTGGAGTGTCAGCTTCAAATGTGTGAAATTTTATTTCTACTGTAAATACAAGGGAAGTAGGAGCTTGGGCTGAATCTGTGGTAATTATGATGTGCCCTGGAACTTACTCATTAAAAAACAAAACCAAGGCCAGGCATAGTAGCTCATCCCTGTAATCCTAGTACTTTGGGAGGATGAGGTGGAGGACTGTCACTCTAAGGTCAGGAGTTCAAGACCACTCCTGGAGACTTAGCAAGACCCTGTCTCTTTAAAAAAACAAAACAACACAAAAAAAGTCTTTTATAAGCTGCAGGAGAATGTTTTAGGTCTATGCAAATATTACTGTATAATATATTCTGTTTCAAAGTAGTTCCCAGTGAGAAGTGCTCAGTGAAACTTAATGAGATAGTCATGCAATAGCTTCCTATGCAGCCCGGGTCTGTGATCTATAGGGAGCATTTAATAGTGCTTGCCAAGCAGATTTACTTTCATCATCTTTAACTTTCACAACAATCTTGAAGGTGTTTATTATCAGTATTTTACAGATGAGAAAGTGTGAGACACAGACAGATTAGGATAATGTGCCCAAAGCAACTCAGTTGGAGGTGGGAGAGTGGGGATATCAAGCCAAACTCACCTGGCTTGAACTTCATGTGGTCCTAATTCACTTGGAGTTGGATGATGCCTTTGTTCTTCCAGAGGTCAACACCAAGGAAGTCAGACTTGCAACACATATGCTTCTCTACAGAAGATGGGGAACCTCTGCCCCCATCATCAATGTTGATGATGTCCCAACATTACAACTCCTTCCCTGAGTTCTAGGCCCCAGCTACAACTAGTGCATCTCCCGGGCAGTGGTGAGCCTTTGTAAGGCATCAAGTAGAGACAGGGAAATGTGGTTTTTACTAATTTCTTTTCCATAACAGATTAGAGTTTGCTCTTGGAACCATTTGAAGGATTCTCCTCTCAGTCCTCAGCATAATCTTGGAAGAGAACTTCAGGGAAATTTTATAGCTTGACCTAAAATACTTTGGCAGTCTTAAGGAGTATTCCTAAACTTTAAGTTCATCTATTCCTACTGTGAAAGAATTGAAAGAGTACACAAATAAATGTGCTTTTGCAAGCTGGTTGCCCTTCTAGACAAGAATTTTGGTACTTCTTCATTCTATTACTCTTAACAGAATGGCAATGTTTCTATACAGTCCTGTGATATATAACTTTGCTAGACACTTAGAGAAATTTCCATTCCTTATTTGAAAAACTTTTGCCTCACTGCCAAGGAGAGCTGAAGTGTTATTTGGGGCTATGCTTATAAAGAGGATGACTTTAATATGCTTTTGCTTCGGTGAGGAGCTGACTCCTTCATTTACCAATATTTTATAACCAAAACAATCTAATCCAAAACTATAACTCAGCAAGTTTTCTAAATGTCTACAGATTTCTTCTATTTCTGTGACTTTATTAAAAGTGAATAATAGGGTAGACTGTTGGAGAATTTTCTTTTGAAGTATGTTTTGATCCTATATTAGCCAACTTTAAAGTATAAGCTCTATGGAAAGAAACTCTGGTTTTCCATTACAAATCCTGAAAATTGGCAACAGCCATCTGAAATCCCACTGTTGTTGCTAAAAATCTTTTTTCTTTTTCATAAATTCTGATGAGGAAAATGTGAGTTAAACTTTAGTATCTTTGTTGTCAACTTATGTTGTCAATATAAAATAGTTAAACTACTTATACATAGTTCTATACTGAATATTGCATAATACAGGATAAGTGATATTGGTGATAACACATCTGAAGATGCATTGTATTGGCACAAGGTGTGATTCATTTTCTCTTGGGCTTGTGGACTAGGACTTAGAGTACTTGCTTTACAGCAGGGGGTCCCAACCCCCAACCCCCAGGCCACAGATCAGTTCCAGATACCAGGAGCCCAGCCACACAGCAGGAGGTGAGCAGTGGGCAAGCAAGTGAGGCTTCATCTGTATTTGCAGCCACTCCCCATCACTCGCATTACCTCCTGAGCTCCACCTCCTACCAGATCAGCAGCGGCATTAGATTCTCATAGGAATGGGAACCCTAAGTAAATTGCGCAGGTAAGGGATCTAGGTTGCTGCTCCTTATGAGAATCAGAATCTAATGCCTGGTGATCTGTCACTGCCTCCCATCACCCCTAGATGCAACTTCCTTTTCTTTTTATTTTATTTTATTTTACTTTTTTGAGAAGGAGTCTCACTCTGTCGCCCAGGCTGGAGTGCAGTGGCGTGACCTGGGCTCACTGCAAGCTCTGCCTCCCAGGTTCAGGACATTCTCATGCCTCAGCCCCCTGAGTAGCTGGGACTACAGGCACTTGCTACCACGCCCGGCTAATTTTTTTTTTTTTTTTTTGTATTTTTAGTAGAGACAGGGTTTCACCATGTTAGCCAGGATGGTCTTGATCTGCTGACCTCGTGATCCGCCTGCCTCGGCCTCCCAAAGTGCTGGGATTACAGGCATGAGCCACTGTGCCCGGGCCTAGATGCAACTTTTTAGTTGCAGGAAAACAAGCTCAGGGAACCCACTGATTCCATGTTATGGTGAATTATATAATCATTACATTATATATTACAATGAATAATAATAGAAATAAAGTGCACAATAAATGTAATGTGCTTGAATCATTCTGAAAGCATCCTCCCACTCCCTGGTTTGTGGGAAAATTGTCTTCCACAAACCAGTCCCTGGTGCCAAGAAGTTTGGGGACTGTTGCTTTAAAGAGTATTGAATTCAAAAGAAAATTCTGCTGTCAGAAATCAATCCCAGGTTTTTACACCATCCTCTATTAAAGAACATATCAATAATTACCAACGATGTCTTAGTTTCTGTCATGATCAAGTTTGATCCAAGTGGCCCTCTTGCCTATCAAGTATGCTATTACGCAGCTTTTGAGAGAGGATGAGGGTGACCTATATGTGTAACAGCTGAAAGCAGACAGCCCAGTTGCCTTAGAATATTCCTCAAGCCTCTTGTCTCTCCACAAACTCAGCTACTCACAATAAAAACTGCTAGAAGACGAAAAGGGTGCAAAATTGTTTATATTTTTAATTAACCCCTTTAATTTGTCAAGATGGTTATTAGGAAGTCATTTGTACTTTTGGAAGCATATTCCTGTCATAAAATAAGTTTGGACACATTTATGAGTGATCTCTTGCTGAGCACAATATTAGCCTAGTAGTCTAAGAATTCTTAGAAAATTAATTGGTCTTGGAAAAATAGATAATATTTGCCATTATTTCCATCCTAATGTGCAGTGTATCACAGTCATGCACAAAAGGCACAGGGTTTTAGACTCAAGTGATTTAAAGACTTTTCCCTAGAGACATTGACAAAGGAAAAAGCCTGGAGAGAGACCATCTGAGATTTCGTTTCATTCTCCTTTAAGTTTCCATCACAAACCACCAGGTGTGCTGCAGAAGGACTTGCCATCCAGTACCCTCAGCTGGGAGCTAAGGATGATGCCTGGGATGTTTTATTTAAATATTTGAAAGTGGATACCTTGATAATCATTTAAAAATTTTATCCTCAGATTTCATTTCAGAGTTGCTAAAAATAAGCTCAAAGACCAAAGAATTTCTTTGTAAATGCAAGCATTTATAGGGCACTGCTCAGGCATGTTGGCATTGAACTTGAAGATTCAATAGGAATATGAATAATGACAATTATTTTATTGAACAATTATTGAGCATTTATCACCAAACACTGTGCTAAGTGCATGATATGCATCATCTCATTTAATTCTTATAATCCCTCAATGAAGAAGATGCTCTTCACAGATGAAGAAATTGGGATTTAGAATTTTTTTAACATTCCCAAAGTCATAAAGCAAGTTATTGGTGGAGCCTGGAATTTAACCTAGGTTTATGTCTGAAGACTGAGAACATAACCATTCTGCTTTGTCGCCTCTCTGTTTACATCCTGTCTTGACATGGGGTCTCAAAGCGTCCTTGTGATGGAAATAATAATAGTTATAAAAATAGATATGGAGTGATTTCTTTTGGGTATATGTTATTCTCAGTGTTTTATATTATTAATTAGTTTAATTAATAATATATCACCTCCCAAGGGCCTGGTGAGGGTGGGTCCTATTTTTATACCCATTTTATGGTTGAGACCGGTGAGACAGACTGAAGCCTGCAGGTCTTCAAGATCCTAGGCAGCATGGCTATATATTGTAACAGATATCCTGGCTCCTGCCTGCTTTCTGTGAGGGATACAGCAATTTCAACATTCATTTCTTTTCTGCTGCACTTTGAGGCAAGAAACTTTTCTACTTGAGTTCTGATGTGAGTGACTAACAGAAGCATGTAAAAACATTAGTTCTCCTAGATTCTCCCATACACAGGGAGAATTGAATTTGTATTTGAGGAAATGAATTCTAACTTGGGAAAATTTGAAATCCATCATTTTCTTTAGAAATGGCACAGGGCCCTGGAACAACAAGAATTTTCTGCTTGGTTCCAAGTTCCAAATGAGATTAACTTGAGAACTCCTATGAGAGCCTCACACTCAGAGGATCCCCACGACTGCCCTACATTCTTTGGACAAATTCCAGTAGAACTATGTTTCTTGATCATCTTGATGGGCTTGTTTTGAAAATGAGTGAAGTATCCTTATACAAAGAAAAATGAAAATGTAATATTTGCCTGCTTGGGTTATGCAAAAAGTCGTATGAACTCAAACAGATAGGGATGTGAAGCGGGAAACACCACAGAAGCCTGGGAACAGGGAAAATCCTTCAACTGTGGGATAAAGGCAGAGGGGTGAGATCAGTCTTCTGTCTTTCCATCCTGTAGTGGGCAACGTCTTTTGACCCCTGGCACACGAGCATGCGTCTCTCATTTAATTCTTACAACCCAGTGAGGAAGGTACTCTTTACAGATGAAGAAACTAGGGTTTAGAGAGTTTGTTTTAACATTTCCAAAGTTCATTCTATGGGACGTGAACATGTGCATTAGGAAGCCATAGGAGAATAAGGGCCTGTGTTCTATTATCCTTCTTGTTAAGCTCATCTTTCATGACCCCCTCCCCTCTTTCCTCCTCCTGCTGGCTCTTGGTTCTTTATGACTTGCTTTCCCAAGCCTAGAACAAGTTCTTTCCTCATTCATTCAGGTAACCTAGTGCCATTATCACAAAACCAACACCATGTTCCACAGTTTGAAGACAGTTTCAATAAAGTACAGGTAGACAGAAAGCTTCTGCCACAACATTCAGTTCTTTTTGGCCTCAATCCTTGAAAATAGATTTATTCATTGATTTTCCAGAGACAGTGTAATGGCTGATGGCTGTATTAGGATCTATTAGAGGCTAAGAGACTGAGATCAAAGGCTATGCTTGTGAAGCCTACACTGCCACACCGAAATACCCAATTCATTAGCTCCCTTGACTAGAGCTCAGTACACTTGATTCACTAATGAATTAAATAAGTAAAGGTGTGCACTAGTGCCATTTCCTACGCATGTCTGGAACCCTCTTCCTTCAGACCTTCACACAGCATTCTCTGTCTCTTCATTCAAGCCTTGGTTGAAACGTTAGCTTCTCTCTTGAGCTAAGATCGACCTTAATTTCAACCTCCCTCACAGTCACCTGATTGTAATTCTCTCACTAGCACATTGACTCTCTGATATTTTTCTTGTGGATTTAATTATTTGTTCATTGTCTATCAATGCTGCTAAACTCTAAGCTTTGTGTTTATTGTCTACCAACCGTGTTAAACTCTAAGCAAAGAATCCCTCTCACTTGTGTCACCAGATTCTCCTGTGCCCAACACAGTGTTTGGCACTGGAGAGACACTCAGAAAATGTTTGACAAATGGATGAATGAATCTTAGTCCCTGTGGCAATTCAGACTTAGCAATATATGAAGGCTGGCACCTTGTCAGGCTTTTTTAAAATGAAAAGAAATACCAGATGAGCTTGAGCATCATGGAGGCTTCCTGCATAAGTGATGTGTTTCCCTCAGGGATGTATCTAGGCAGAAGCAGTGAATAGATGAATTTTTCAGTTATGCTTTCATCCCGCTGTTGTGGCACCCCCAACTGTCCTTGTCTGCTGGTTTGAATGAGTGTTCCACTGGGAAAATAGATTTATTTCCCAGGAACAGGATAGCATTTTCTTCTTTTGACAAATCTAGAAAGCAATTCCTGCAGCAAAGAAAAGATACGTAACATGTAGATACTAAATTCCAAGACACTGCCCAGTCATGAGTAAGAAGAGAGGGGTGTGTGTGTGTCTGTGTATCTGTGTGTCTGTGTCAGAGAGAGAGAGAGGTAAATCCTTAACTAATCTGTGGCTAGGTCTTTCCAGGCCCAGATGCTGAATTGGTTGAATGAATTGTTTAAACAATTGTCTTAATTATCTTCCCTTCCCTAAGATAAGCCACTGATACTTGGAACCCATCATGTTACTCAAACTCCAGGTAACATGGAAAACACTCTCTCTCATCACCATGGATTTTTCTTTTTTCTTTCTTTCTTTTTTTTTTTTTTTTTTTTTTGAGACAAAGTCTCATTCTGTCGCCCAGGCTGGAGTACAGTGGCCGGATCTCAGTTCACTGCAAGCTCCGCCTCCCAGGTTTACACCATTCTCCTGTCTCAGCCTCCTGAGTAGCTGGGAATACAGGCGCCCGCCACCTCGCCTGGCTAGTTTTTTGTATTTGTTTGTAGAGACAGGGTTTCACTGTGTGAGCCAGGTTGGTCTTGAACTCCTGACCTCGTGATCCTCCCGTCTCGGCCTCCCAAAGTGCTGGGATTACAGGCTTGAGCCACCGCGCCCGGCCTTCTTTTAGGATCCCAAATGACACAGAACTCAGTGTAGAGCTCCCAAAGCAGTTTGGAAAAATAAAGCCAACGAATGGATGTGAGTGACTGGCGCTAGTTTTCATGCATCCTTATGCAAATGCACAGTGTGTTGCACTTCTATACCTGCCGCTCAATGGAGGTGTGGGGTAGCCAGTATTACAACCAAGAGTTTAGATCTGTGTTCCCCAAGCCCACGTAAATAGAACCACAGCTACCAATTACTGCCGTTTATCATGGGCCCCTACAATTTTTGTACACTCTACCTTGGCCCTCTGAGGTGAGTGACATTCCTTCTAGTTCACAAATGAAGAAGCAGAAGTGTCTGGTGGTTAAATGGTGTCTGCCTGACATCACACAGCTAGAAGTGGCAGGGCTGGGATGGGAAGTCTTGTCATGGTGTCTATCCTGCCTCCCAAAGCACTGCCATTATTTTCAGATCCCTCTTAAAGTACTTATCACTCTTTCGCTGTATTGGTATTCTTTCAGAACATATCTTTCCCCTCCTATTAGGCTCTAGAGGTTGGCATCCATATCTCTTCCTTCTCTTCATCCCCTGTAGGGTCTTAGCGAAATGCTGTGCACAAAACAAGCCAGGAACTGGACTAAGGTGAGGAAAATGAGGCATTCTCCTTGGGTGCAAAATTTAAGATGGTGCCAAAAATCAAAGGAACAAGATAAATAATATTTTAATGCACTATTTAAAAACTCAAAATTAATGCAAACATTCCATGATGAGCAAAATAACAAACTTTTAAATGAAGACAGAGATGGCTTCTGACCCTGCAGTTGGCCCACCCTAGTCCCAGTCCTGTAAGAAGCACTGAAAACTTGTCGAATGTATAGGTTGTAGAATTGGTGTTTGGCTCTCGTGAGCAGAACATATGAGTAAGTATCCAGTGAAATGCTGCCATTCAGAACTCATGGATGAATCAGGTGGACTAAAACCCTTGGCCTTTCCTGTTGTCCATCTGACCATGAAGATGTTGATTCAGCTGTAATGGGATTCAGCTGTAATGGGATTCAGCTGTAATGGTCACGCCCAAGCCTTGAAGAATGGCCAGAGTCCAGCTTCCCTACCAGCCTTAGCAGCAGTCTACCCAATAGGGAGAGTTTTCTTAACAGAAGTTTAAATTAAAAACTGCCATTGGTAGTCTAAGATTTTGAAATTTCTATGCTTGCTGTTTCATTTTGTCATTTTTTCCCCCTTTCCTGATTTTTTTAATTTCAAAAAATCAGAGTAGTTGTTTTGGAAGGATACACTGATATATACGTATGATATGTACACACACACACACACACACACACAAACACACACACTATCTCTTTCTACATTTATCTGTGTCTCCTCTACCATTCCCAGCCCTCTACCAGGGCTAGGGAGACAATAGGAGCTCAGTAAATATTTTTGAGTTATTAATTGAAGGATTGTAAGAGATGAGCTATAGGAAAAGGAATAGTTTTTTTAGGTTTGAGCATACTAAATCTATATCTAAGTCACCACCATAATTTATAGCTGACAAAAAGCTTTATACCAAACAAAAGATCAGATCGGCAGGTCTAATTTGCTTCCATTTAAACCCATTTTTCCATGCTGTTTTCATTGTTTGTATTTGGTACACTACTTAGCCAGATGAAGGAATCCGTAAGTGAAATGGACTTGCACTGTTGTTCCCAGTAACATTTAGTAAAACAGAAATTCTGGGTCCAAGTGCACGTTGGGTAGCTTCTCCTCTCAGCAAACAGGCTCAATTGCAGAACAAATCAACACTTTTATGGGAACTTTAGTCTCTCCCCGAAGACATTTCTCCCCAGAGTCAACAGAATTAAAATATAGAAAACAAGCTTCAAGTCCGCAAGCTGTCAGACTGACTAGAAGCTGAAAGTTAGAGACAAGAAAAGCCCTCAGTGGTGTAACAGCCGGGAACTGGGCAGAACAGTTTTTCTTCTTTCCTGTAAATGTGGTCTTAACTGGAGCACCAGGGTTGGAGCTCTGGGCCTGGCTGTTGAAGAGGAGGAGCTATTTCCATCAGAATGAATTCTTCTACTGCCTAGGTGTACTCTATGTAAACAGGCGCAATCTAGAAAAACTTAGCAGTTTTCAGCAAAACCGAATTTTTTTATTCATTTGACAAATATTTACTGAGCATCTTCAGATGCCAGGTGCTGGGAACTCAACAGAGAGTAAAATAATAATATCCGTCTCACATGGAACATGGGTTATGGTGAGGGGAACTTAAGATAAATGACTAGGCATAACTCCAGCACTTTGGGAGGCCAAGGTGGGCGGATCACCTGAGGTCAGGGGTTCGAGACCAGCCTGGCCAACATGTTGAAACCCCGTCTGTACTATAAATACAAAAAGCAGCCAGGCATGATGGCAGGTGCCTGTAGTCCTGGCTACTTGGGAGGCTGAGACAGGAGAATCACTTGAACCTGGGAGGTGGAGGCTGCAGAGCCGAGATCACACCACTGCACTTCAGCCTGGGCAACAGAGTGAGACTCTGTCTCAAAAGAAAAAAATAATAATAATCAGGCAAACAACAGTATGATGTGCTGGGTTGTATAAGTTTCATGGAGATGGAGAGAAATATGACAGCAAAAGGGTAGCTGTTTTGGCTCAGGTTGGCAGGAAAAGACTCTCTAAAGAGGAAAGTGCTGAGCAGAGGCCTCAATGAGAGACGGAGTGAGCATAGTTCGTGATGTGCATGTCCTTGTTCATCTTTGTAGTGCCTCATCCAATACTGGGCGCATAGGAGATGCTTGGGAAATATGTATTTCATAAGTAAAAAGAAAAATATAAGAACGTTCTTTACTACTGTATTTCAGAACTAAGTATTTAGATAGCCACCTTTTGAAAATAATGTTAATTTCTCTTATAACTTAATGTCTCTTCATTTACCATTAGATGTTAAAAGATAAAACAAGAAAGTGATAATAGAGAAACTGTGCTGCAATGCAACCTCAGTGAAGGCCCCAGCCTACTTCATGAATGTTCTGGCTCTCGGATGACCCTTTTGTGTTTCTCCAAGTCGAGGAAAGAGGGTTAAACCCTATGTCTAGTATCCAGAAAAAGGCATGTGATCTTGGATGTGCCAGCTATTTTCACTGAAGAGGTCTGACCAGGGGCTTTCCAGTGCTTTCCAGTGGCTGTCCCACCATCTGGGGTAATAAGCCCTTCAGTCCTGAAGAGGGATCTGCAGTGCAGCATCTCCATGTCCCATGGAGGGACGCTCCTGTCCCTTATCTGTGGCATAGATATTGTCGGGATACTCTTTTCTGCTTGCTCAGATACAGCTTCCAGTAGATTTCTGGGCAGCTACCATCAATCCTATCAAATGGCTGTGCAGTGGAACTCATTTGCTTTACACATTTTAGGAAAAAGGTTGCCCATACGCCTACCTTCAGCAAACTTATCAAGTACAAGACAAAAAGTGAACAGTGAGCAAAAAGTAATCGATTCCAAGCTCTTTCATCTGAAAAGGAGATCAGGTGATCCTAGGGGCCAGTCATTGGCTGGTATGATCTTACATGAGTTTATTACCTAATGAAAGGATCTTTCAGTTTGGTGATGTAAGTGGGAGATGCAGCTCTTTTGGATAATTTAAGAAAATCACATTGCTTATGAGGAAAACATCTCTTAGACACTCTTTCTAGCTGCAATAAGCCTGCCTGCCAGTATGGCCCACCATTGTGGTGTTACCATGACAAAAACTCATCACTGAGACTCTAGATCAGAGAAGCAGACCTTAGTGTGCCACCTTGGGCAGCCCCATGCAGGTCTGAATGTGCTGAGCCATGTGATCTTATACAAGGACTTGTCTACATTTTATTTTCAACATCATTAAAATGAAGAGAATCCCCAATCTGTGTATCCCATAAAGAGTCCCGTGTGGCTCAAATGAACTAGTTCGAGCTGATACAAATTACAAACTTTAAAGCATGCTACCGTGTGAGCTGGTGTAAGACTTATAAAGAGAATCCAGAGAAGAGTTAAGCTTGACAGTTTTGACATCTCAAAAGTATGAGAGACGATAAAAATGGGGAAAATATTTATTTTAGTTAACTTGTGAAACAGGCAAAGGGCTCTTTTATGAGTATTCTGGGCATAGATGTTACTTCTTAAAAGGCATGATAATGACTCTGCATCTAGAATAGCCTGTATTTGAGGCACAGCCTGGAGTTGGGGATCAAGTGCAACAGCATTTACTGAGCACCTCCTCTGTGGGCGTGGGAGCACTGAGCTGGATAGGATTCAATGACAGTGGAGGCAGGGACCTTTTCTTCAAAAGACTAAAAGCCAATAGGGGGCCAGGTACAGTGGCTCATGCCTGTAACCCCAGCACTTTGGGAGGCCATGGTGGGTAGATCACTTGAGGTAGGAGTTTGAGACCAGCCTGGCCAACACAGCGAAACCCCATCCCTACGAAAAATACAACAACAACAAAAAATTAGCCGGGCGTAGTGGCAGGCACCTGTAATCCCAGCTACTTGGGAGGCCAAGGCAGGAGAATTGCTTGAACCTGGGAGGCGGAGGTAGGAGTGAGATCGCGCCACTGCATTCCAGCCTGGGTGACAGAATGAGACTCTCTCCATCTCAAAAAAAAAAAGACAATAGGGAACAGGAGACAAACATCTAAATTCCAGGACAAATGTAATATGTGCAACAGGACAGATACAAGCATGTCTCAAGGTCCAAAGAATGGAGGAATTTTATTAGGGGGCAGAGGACAGCAGAAAAATTTTCTTAAAGAGGTAGATATTACAATGCTGTAATGAATGGGTAAGATTTAAAAGGTAAAGCAAGACAGATACAAGGCAAAGCCTCAAAAATAGGTAACAAAATTTATTCCAATAAAAGAGTGGTTCAATGTGATTGCAGCAAACAACAGTGTGGAAGAACTATCCTTGCTAACACTTACTGCTCACCGCATACTAAGCACTATCCTAAGAACACTAAGGGTATTACTTCAGGTAATTATCATAGTGGCCTTATGGTATCCCATATCTATCCCATTATCTATCGATAATATTGACCCCATTGGGTGGATGAGCACAGAGAGCTTAAGTATATTGCACATGGTCACCCCGCTAGTTAGTGGTCCCTGGCAAAAGCTGGAATCATGCTGGAGCCATGGAACCATGCTGGAGCCACAATAGGAGATGCAGCCACAAGCTAGGTGATATTGCATAAGGCAAAGAGGGACAAGGAGAAATACCCAGGTTTCTCTCTTCCTTCATCTCTCCAAACTCCTCCCTCCAGCCCTCCCACTGGCTGAGCCATGCCTAGGAAAGGCAACCCCTGAGGGGAAAAGGAAGAGCTCAGCACCAGCACTGGGGCTCTAGCCCAACCCACTAGGGAAGTAATGATGGAGGAGCCAGAGGAACCAGGATGCAGAGTGTTCTGGAGAGATAGACAGGAAGGATAAGATTTGCTATTGCTTGGAAGGAGCAGAACCCAGTAGAAGGATTGTGTGTGCACAAGAGAGGAATAATCTGAGGAAACCCGAGATTCAGCCTTGGCTTGTGAATCCCCTGGACAGTACCTTCTCTTTCTGTCACAGATTTTTCATCTCATGTGTGGCATTTCATTTCCATGCACACCAAAAGAGTTATTATTCTTGTTTTTCCTGTTTTGCTTTTCTGTTACTGTAGTTATTACTTTCCTGGTCAAGTGTAAGGAGCCACATGATTATTAATAGTAATTATATTTATTACAGCCATAGGTATTTTAAGTGTTTCTTGAATTATAGCACAGCTTTCTTATGCAGCTGTTTATCTCCACCTGCTCTCTTGGCTAACGTAATGTTAACATAAGCCTCAGGAGCCTCAAAGTTTTTGTGGATCCAATAGCCAAGTCTTGTCATTGTAAACACTTTATAGATGATAGGGTCAAAAGCACATTTTTGAATATGCATAGTCTTTGGATAATTTATTTAGAGTAGAATACCTGATAAGTTTTAACATTGAAAGTTACTTTGTTCCTTAATGGCTAGTAGAGGTGAAAAATAGTCCAAAGTTTGTTTCAGAATAGAAAAGGGGAAAGGTTCCAACTCCTGAGATGGAGAACTTTTTGAAGATGATTGCCAATATTTAGCATTGGTCCCTATCCACACCGTAGCACCTGGGAGGGAATGGCTTTGCTTTCTGGAATTTCTTGCTCCGGAAGAGTTACAGGAAGAGTTGGAGAAGAATTTCAGCCAGAAACGTTTGTTCTTTTGGTTGTTCTCGCCTTGTTTCCTAGGACATCGTTTTCATGTCAGCATGATCTTGGCTGAAGAAGAATTTATTCCTCTTGACATATTCCTCAACTAAGAATAACAGTCTCAATGTGTCTTTTTGCAACCCTGCCTGAGACTGCTCCAAGATCCCTCTCAGGGGGAGGTGTTTGCAAAAGGGATGAGCTGAACTTTGGAAATAGTGTAGGGTGAGTGAGGTTGTATTTTCATTGTACATTGTTAGAAACCAACATACTATGTGGGAGATTCACTAATACCTAAATCCTTCCTTGGCCAGTAACTCCATGATTTCTTGAGCTTCCTAAGAAATATCCATGCACAAGATGGACATGGGCCTGGCTGCTCCTTGGGAGGAGAAAAAGCAAGGTCTATCTTCATCCTATGGAAGAGTGGTCCTGGACCTTTTCACTCCAGGCGTGTGGAAAGAGAAAGAGAAAACGGCTAACCCCATATGGCCTTCTAGACTTTTTAGCTCCACTGCTAAGAAAAGAAAATGTGGCTCAGTTCTTATCAACAGTTTGAGGAATCACCCTCTTTTTTTGAGAGTGGAGTTTCCTTATCTTAATCTGAGCTTATTGTTTGAAAGAAGTACAGTAAGAGGTAGGAGTTTGAGCCATCAGCTCTCCCATTCACTGCAGTGTAGTATAAATACCTGTAGGTGTTGAGCAGCATCCAGGGATTTGCATCATTGAATGTGCATGACTGAGCCCATAGTAGGTGTTCAGTTACTTCCTACTAATTGAGTGTTTGATTGATTAGAGAGACAAGAAGATCTTATAACAATATATTTCATCTATAATGTGGTCTTGTGGCCTGCGAGTTGAGTACTGAATTATATTCAAACTTCAGTCCATTTTGGGTCTATCTATGGGTATTGATTTGTCATAGATCCTTGCCTACTGTACTTACTGTCTTACCCCATTTCTTATTTGCCTATTTTCCTATATATATTCTATAGTAGAATATATTTTTCTGCTATTTCTATACTCAATTTTTTTCTCCCTCCTTTTTAAGGTAAATATTCTGAGATGTAAATATATAACATCACTAAAAAGGTATTTTGATAAATAGTGTTGCTATTTGCAAGGCCTTCAAAAAATCATGATCAATTAAATATTTGTATAGCAATGGTCATTTATTTATGCTTACCTTTTAATGCCAAATGTCCACTGTCCAGAACTCTATAAACAGCAAATGAAAAAGGACCTAGTGGAATTCCTCAACAGACAGTTTTCAGAAAGTCAGAATGAGAGGCCTTTTTGGTGCTGGTTTTGATAGAGTTAACTTGGGTTGTGTTGGGTTAATAATGTGTGCTTTACCATACGTTTTGACTATCTATTCCTTGTAAGGAAGACCAACCATGAGATGAAGGAAAACTTGAGAGCGTTACTTGATTTACATAAGATGTCATAGTTTCCTTTCACAAACCAGAAAATTCTGATTGAAGAGTCTGTCCTACAACCCAGGGGTTCCAGAATTCAGAAGTTACTCTATTTTTTTTCCATGCAAGTAGAAATAATTAGCTAAGGAACCAAGCATGAATCATAAGTCTAGGGTTTTGGTGAAAATATTTTTATGATCTTCCAATTTCATAAGATGGAAATGACTGCTTATTTAACTTCTCTGAGCTGAACTGTCATATGCCTTACTTATCTCCCTGGATTGTGGTGAGGTTAATGAAGACAGTGGAGACACAAAGTGTTTTGTGAACCTTAATATTCTATACATACCTGAGGTGTTGTTTGTATTCTTATCAGTAAGATAAAGCCAAAGAAAGAGTTTGCATCATACAGCCTTTGGGTAATTTTTTACTTCTGCACTGGTTGAAAGCATTTCCACTTGGGGAGTTGATAGGAAAAAGTATCAGGAGTCAGTAATTCCGGAGCAAAAGCACACAGACAATATTTTTAAAAAACTAATAAGTTGGGGGGCAGAGGGAGAGCACCTGAGCTTGGAGAATATTATTTATGAATAGATGAACAAAGGCTGAAGGAAGGGACCAAAAATGAAATTGGCATTTCTCTTTAATTTACTTAAAAGTTCCTGGAAGCATATTACAAGTACATTACAAAATACAATATGAAGGAGGTAACTTGAGAGGCTGAATTTTAAAATTCAAGTGTAAAATGTTTAAAAGAGCCCTTGTTTAGACTATTTGAGGGACTGCTCAATATTAAAACCTCATCAAGTTTATTAAAGGTTAGCTGTCAATTAAGTAGATGCCATCAATATGATGACTGACAATAATTTCAGATTTATTTATTATTAGAAAGTCCTTAGTGTTTTGGTAATTTGGGGAAGGTAGAAGATACTGACCCTCACCTAGTTTGTCTTGTTTTAAATTCTGATGTAAAGAACAACGTATCATGTTTTCCTGCCCAGCAGTGTCACCTCAGCATAAAACCTTCTCAAATAAATGTGGTTCACCATGATCACCAGTCCCACTGTGGGGTGACTGATCTGCCTAAAGCCCAAGTTTTCAATGAGTACATTCCTGAGTCTGGCTGAGGCTTCTTTCCTCAAGGCAAGAACTCGAGAATTCACCCTGAATTCTAGTCCTTTCCAATGTAGATTACAAATGTTCTTAATTTTAGAATGGTGACACTATATCTAATAGAATAATAGTAGTGGCTTTATACTTATCAACATTTTCTATATACCAGCCATAACTCATTGAATCCTCACAACAAACCTATGAGCTGGACATTGGTGTTATTATTATCCCCACTGAGAGATGAGGAAATGGTGGCACAGTGAAAAAAGTTAAGTAACTTGCCCAGGCTATATTGAGTTGAGTTTGAATGAATCTAGAGAGTGTAGATTCTTCACCATGAGACGTAGTGTCTCTTTGAGCTAAATAATTGTGTCTGTCTCTGCCATTTAAGAAAAGAAAAAAAAAAAAAAGGCTAAGACAAAAAAAAGTGCACTAAAAATTAAAGGTGAGAAAAGCACATTTAAGAAAAAAAAGATGAAAACACATTTTTATTCTATTTTTTTTTCTTTTTGGAGACAGAGTCTCACTGTATCCCCCAACCAGGCTGGAGTTCAGTGGCATGATCTCAGCTCACTGCAACCTCTCCCTCCCAGGTTCAAGTGATTCTCCTGCCTCAGCCTCTGGAGTAGCTGGGATTATAGACATGCACCACCACACCCGGCTAATTTTTGTATTTTTAGTAGAGACAGAGTTTCTCCATGTTGGCCAGGCTAGTCTCAAACTCTTGACCTCAAGTGATCCACCCACCTCAGCTTCCCAAAGTGCTGGGATTACAGGTGTGAGCCACTGAACCCAACCTACTACTTCTATTTAGATGCAACACAGATCTGTGTAAGGAAATGACAAATAGGCAGTGCAAGTAAAGCTTACATATCTGCAAATGTGTTTCCAAGCTTAAGTATCTGAAAATATGTAGTTTAAAAGGAAGAAGTCTTTCACTTCTGATAAGCCAAGTTTGTTTTAATTTGTGGTTCTTGAACATTTTGTACCTGAAGAGCACTGAATATTTATAATAAAGGTTCCTAGTTGTTTTAAAACCAAAACAAAAATAAGAGCTGGTATAGGGGCTGATTCATCCCAAAAGGAAATTCTTGTGGGAGTGGAGTCTCTCTTTATCTTGTCCAGATTCCCGAATGGTCACTTCAAATGTCAATGTGATCTCTGCAACTTGGATACCTCTCCTTAAGCTACTAAAGGGATTCATGAACTCTGGCTTTTGGCCAAGGACATTGAAAAGACTAGTTGGAAAAAACTACTATTCTGCAGTGATTTGTAGGCAGTGTGCTAGCAGCTTTCAAATAATGAGAATTATATACAGGATCCTAGCAACTTTCAAATAGTGATCAAGTGGAAGTTGCTGATGATTCTGGTATAAACCATGAATCTCATCTCACCAAGACCAGTGCTGGGAAGGGAAGGGTTAGAGTTTCTCTCCTGGCCTGGCCACAAGCCTCTTCTCTCATCATTCCAGCCCTGATGGTATCTTATCCATGTTGGTCTCTTCTACATTTTACATTGATCTTAACAGTGCCTGTGATTACTTCAACATATAAACAGGCAAAGAGAACTCTGTCTGCAGCTGTTCAAAGCTCTGTCCTCCAGCCATGTTTCTTAAACTCTTGGGGTCATGAACCCTTTTGAGAATCTGATGAAAGCCATGAATTCTCTCCCCAGGAAAACAGACATGTAATAGTTTGTATATGATGTCATGAACGTCTGGAATCAAATCCTCGACCCCAGGGTAAGAACCCCGGCCTTAATAGCTTTAAATGAAAGGATGCCGTTTGACATCCAGGCTCCTTCTAAACTCATGCTTAGCCATTCCTAAGTGTGACCCTTATCCTCATGGTCTCAGGCAGTGGCAAATTCTCCATCTATTATGGATGTATTTCAGGCAGAAAGATGGAAGGTAAAGATAATTTTTAAGGGCATTTCCTACAAGTTGCACATAAAACTTATGCAACTTTTAAGGTTCCATGGGCATGTGACTGCTACAGTGAAAAGCAGATAGTTAAACCATTTTGAAATTCTTAATAAATGTATGTTTGAGTCAGTTCTGTAAGTGAAATCCAAGGGGACAATGCGGCATGTACAAACAAAGTGGGCAACACCCTGAGGGTAAGTGGCTCTCACACCTGGACGCCTCACCTGTCCCAGTGTGCAGAGGCTGCGGTACCCTTAAAGGTCACTGTCTGCAGGGGTTTGGGGCAGCAAGACAGTAGGAAAAGGAGACGCTTGGCTTGATTTCCCAGCCACCACCAGGGCACTGAATACAGGGCTGGCATGTGGCAGGATGGGGAACCCAGAAGAACCCCAGAGGCTGTGTTTCACTGAGTCACTAAAGTGAGGGACTCCTCTTGCCTGACAAGTGTCTGTGTGCTTGAGTGAGCAACATAAAAGGGCAAATCAAAATCATCATGACAGGTCAAGAGAGAGATCCTGGAAGAAATGAAAAAGTTTTACATTTAATACCGTTAACCTGCTTTTTCAGCAAAGAGCTCTGCATTTTCTTCTTGTATGGACCCCTTGAATTATGTAGCCTGTCTTGCTCTCTCTCATTGGCCAGTCACAAAGAGCTGCAAAGAATGCTGAAAAAATACAGTGTTTATTCTGGTGGATGTGCCCAGCCAAAAGTCAGGAGTTCTGTTACTATGGAAGATGGGGAGAATTTGATATTGAGGTTGATAGCTAGCAGTTTCTACCATATAAGAAGAAACCACTCATTATTGAAAGTGTTTACAACATTTAGCTTACTGAATCCTAAAAGCAATAATACTATTTGCCCTAGTTCACAGACAAAACGACAGCACACAGAGATGAAGTAACTTGCCCTAGAGCACACATCTAGCAAGCAATGAAGCCAGGGTTCAAACCTGGGCAAACCTGTGGATTTCAGATCCAGGACCCTAACCCCTGCACAGCACTGCCTTTGCAGCTCAGCCTGTACAACCCACATCTGTGATTCGGCAGGGATGTTCTAGCCTCTGAATGCCTTATAAAAACATTGGTCATGAAATTATCTGCACCAGAATCGCTACAATATATGTTTAAAATGCAGTTTCCTAGGCTCTAAGCCAGGCTACCGGATCAGAATATCTGCAGGTGGATTATAAGGATCTTCATTTTAAACAAACTCCACCTGGTGATTCTTAGACACTTTAGGAAATGTTACTTAAAAGTTTTAAGGTACAATAAACTTCCTGGGTTGAGGATTGTGTGGGAAGCCGTGAGGAAATAGACATTCATATTAATACATCGATGGCAAGAAAGCAACAGTTTACAGCCCAATGAGGGGGAACGTGGCAATATCTACCAAGATTACAGATGCATTGGTCCTGGATGCAGCAGTCCCACTTCCAGAAATTTAGCCTACAACTACACCTACAAGTGTATGAAATGACACATGTTCAAGGTTAATAACGGCATTATTGACACCAGCAAAATATTTTAAGCACCTCAAATGTCCAGCAAAGGAGACCAGGATGAGTCCATCCATGCAGTGGCACACTGCTACCGTCTGGAAGAAAGCAGGCGCTCACTAAGTACTGATGGAGGGAAATCTTCAGCACATGTGGCAAAGGGAAAAAAAGAAGATATGTAACAGTCTCCCCAGGACATGCAGGCATGAGAATCCCCTCTCACCAGGAACAGTGTGCTCCCCAAAATGCCCAGTGACATTACAAAGGCTGAGTCTCAGGGCTGTGATGGCAGGTAGGGGCAGTTGAGTCAGCTCTGGCCCCTTTTCCTAAGCTGTGGGTTGTTGAAGGCTCCCTGACAGCTGTCTTTAAAATTAATGGAGGGGCCAGGTGTGGTAATCCCAGCACTTTGGGAGGCTGAGGTGGGCAGATCACGAGGTCAGGAGTTCAAGAGTTCAAGACCAGCCTAGCCAACATAGCAAAACCCCATCTCTACTAAAAATACAAAAATTAGCTGGATGTGGTGGCGGGTACCTGTAGTCTCAGCTAATCAGGAGACTGAGGCAAGAGAATTGCTTAAACAGGGGCGGCAAAGGTTGCAGTGAGCTGAGATCACACCAGTGCACTTCAACCTGGGCAACAGCATGAGACTCTGCCTCAAAAAAAAAAAAAAAAAAAATTAATGGCGGTACTTAGGGCCTCTCTTCCCTAGGCAATGGATCCTGTTCACCAATTTTGTGGCAAAGAAAAATATCTTATTCCATTCCTTTAGAGATGGTAAACCTAGATTTGGAGTTTATAATGATTCTGAGATGGCATTGACTTCTTCATCCTTTTCAATTGGAAAAGAGGCTGCCTCAGTCCTAGACTGGATTGTTTTGGGAACAAACTTTTTTTAAAGTGCTTTTGGAGGAATGGTGCTCTTCTTCCAGCTCTGTATGATGCCTCTCTCCTCTTGAATTCGGATCACTTGCTTGTGGTAGAATGTCTTATTTTGTACTCTAGAGAATGCTTATACTCTTGAGTGGAAACATGAGGGAGTTTCAATAACAGATTGTTCTCTAAAAATAGTCCCTTCAGCCTTTCCTATTAAACTAGGTGTCAAGGCTCAGGGTTAGCAAAGCAGTTGGTTAGAGCAAAAGCAGCACAGAGCGTTCCCTTGGAGATTGTCATATATGGCTGTGAAACCCCAGGAAGGCAGACCTTAGAATTCTTCACAAGTTAGAGGAGAGAAACCCAAATGCCAGGTCACTCTTTTTCTTGAATAATATGCCAGCATCAGGAAGTAGTTTAAATAATAGATGATCTGTTAGCACAATAAAAACCCTGTCATCTTCCTGTGTTTGGGTCCTGGATTAATTTATGCCAGGTTCTCTCATGGTTAGCCGTGGCTCCAGAATGTGGGGAGAGCTTGAGGCTATGTTTTCACAGACTTTTTGTAAGACTGAAAAAGTATAAATTGATCACGTCAAAGAATGAAGGAGTAGCTGATGCGCAACAGAGGTGAAACCCTCCTTCTTCCTGCCTTCCTCTTGATACTTTAATTGTTCTAACTTGGTGGATGATTCTCATCATAAAGGCCTAAGGTTATATCCAAGGTTAATCTGGACTAGCGATGTCCAATAGAACTTTCTGTGATCATAGAAATGTTGGGTACCTGGGCTGTTCTGTACTATAGCTGCTGACCCAATGTGGCTATTGAGCAGTAGAAATGTGGCTGGTGTGACTGAGAAATGAAATGTTTAATTTTATTTCCTTTCAGTTAGTTTAAATGTAAATAGCCACATTTAAATGACTAGTGGCTGACATTTAGACAGCATGGCTCCCCGATGCATGGAATGAGCATCAGGAATTATGATTTCTGAACTCTGTCTTCACACGAAATTGAGATGATGGTAGTGTCATGTTAGTGCTGTATGTGTCATATGCCCATCTTAGAGAATAGTTATCATTGACCCTTGCTTCCTCTTTGGATGTTCTGAGAGGTGCAGGCCATTTGGACTTTCTTATTGGGTTCCATGAACCAGAGATGTCAATGCTAAGCCATTCTTGACTGTGTTGGTCCATTCGCAAGAAACAAAGCAGGGATTCATTCCAGGAGAGGCAAGCTAGTTTGAAAGCCCAGCCCAAACAACAAAAGGTGTGAAGTTACAACACTGCACCTGATATTCACAGGTGAGAAAACTTCATTTGTATGTATGTGTCCCTTGAAACTCGGAATCAATTCATTAATTTCAGAAACTTCACTTTACCCACTCAAAAGTCAACTCCACTCATTCCTGCTTATAATTTTTATTAGGAAATAGAAAAAAATAACTGCTATAATGCACAGTGTGTGAGATCATGACAATTAGAGGTTCATCTGCTTTTGCAAAATCATCTTGAATGCAGGATTGATATCCAAGGTGACTCTGTAAGAGCACACACCATTTAATCTGTGTATCTTACCCTAAATCAAACTGATAACTCCCTCTTACCCCCTGTTTCTCCCCTTCAGAATGTTTATGTTTTACCTTAGGCCCCTTCAGTGGTATTTTTCAAAGTGCCCACATGCTGTTTTATGCGACATCAACCTAAAATAAAGAGGCTGAGGCACAAAATATAATTTAAACGGTTCACAAGCCAAGTGAGGACAGCTGCCCAGAAGCCTCAGATCCAGGCAACCTTGGATATGAGCTCCATTGACCTTTGTCATAAGCAAGTTTTTAAAGGCGAAGAAAGGGGACAGGCAGTGAGCTAATACAAAGTTGTTTGTTAGGAATTCTCATTGGTTTATAGAAATAACGTTGATTAATGATTGGCTATATACATGCTTAAGGTGTAGGGTGTGGGTTATAGTACTCTGTGTAGCATGATTGGGTTGATTTATAGCTACCTGGGCAATTACAAGCAGTTTCAAGACATGAAAACATAGCTCAAAGCTGGGAGTAGGATGTGATTGCTACCTCATTTTAATGTCTCTCTGGGCCTGAAAATTTTAAAGGACTTGCATTCCTCCGATGAAAATTCTTTTCTTTTCTCAGCTGTTAATTAAGAAACAATGGGTAGTCAAGCCTATCATGCAAGCTGCCATGTCCTGCCAACAAAAATCCTCATCACCAGGCCTTGCACATTCAGAATTATTGCCCTCCTTCCCTGAGGAATTCTACCTCCTTAGGAAGTGGGGATGTTGGATGGCCCAGAGCAAACTGAGCCTGCTTCAGGTGACCAGCTCCAATTGATCTTTACTTCACAAACTGTCCATCTGAGAATCTCAAGACCTCAGGGTTAGCACAGAAGGAGCCATCTTCCAGAATTTGTCTTCACTCCAGCCTCGCCCTAGCTGGTGTGTTTTGTTGACAAGACACCCAGCTGGGTCACCATCTTCTGGCCTCTGATGCACACCCATTGGTAATAAACCACGCTTTACTAGACCTTCCATCCCAAGGAGAAGCTCTGAGATGCTGTAGATGACTATTGGCTCACTTACCCTGCATTATTAGCAGAGCTCCCAAAAGAATGAATCTCACTGGCATGGACTGTTGTGTGCAAATGTAGATCTAAGATGATTTTCTGATGTTGAGACACAGAAGCTCTCAAAGGGCTTATTCAAGGAACAAATTCATGACATTATAAACTGCTATAAAAATGACCTTAACTATTCTTCTCTCCTACTGAATGAGCTACCCAGCAGAGTACCATGAGTGTAAACAGCCCTAGACTGTCAGATCTTATTGTTTTGTTGATGAGCACACATGGTCCTTAAGCATACAGTGTGGGTGGTCTGCTGGCGGGTTATGAATCCAAGCCAAGGGGGTTTGCTTTCTGGTCAGCCTCCACGAGTTATTTGTGAGCACTGGACTAATTGCTTCTAAACTGCACATGTAATGGCCACTTCTGGGTTTTTGACAGGAAAATGGCTACTTGCTTATTCTCAGATGTCATAATAAATCTGCCCTTTGCAAACCAGAGACCTCTCATGAACACATGAATGGGTGAGTTTCAGAGGACTTCCCTGGGATCCACAGCTCACTGCGCAACCTTGCAGAAGTTATTTGACAGGTGTGCCTTCGGCCTGTCCCCAACATAAGCAAAACACACCTGCCCTTTATCTGGCTGAGTGGGAGCATGTGCAGCTGCAGTCGATTAAAACTGAATGAAAGTTTGTCTGCAAACAGAGCTTCTTGGTGGTTAGATGTTATGTAATTACAAGTGCTATTGCAAAATATTATTCTTATTTACTTTGTGTATGTTGAAACACTTTAAACGTATCATTCATTTAGTAGGGCAGAGAGTATTTTCTCCATCTCCTGTTTTTGTTTTAATACACTATTGGTTATTTTAAATGACCAAACTGTTCATGCTTTTATGACCCCACTCAAATAATACAGAATATGGGGGATAAATGACTAATTAATAGATTAATAGTCTTCCTCTTCCCATTTCCTTGAGGTAGCTAATGTTATCAAAGCAGCGTGCCACATGCATCTTTCCACAATCACTCTATGTATGCAGAAACATTATTTTTAAAGCTTATGAAAGTGTACATATGTTTTTATGTGCTGTAGCACTATACATCTATGTGCACATATATACACACACATTCATACATGTGACATTTCCAAGTCAATAGAGATCTAACTCATTATTTTTAATAGTTTTCTAACAGTCTGTAATATGGATCATAATCTAATCATTTTCCTATTGCTGGAAATTTTTTTTTTTATTTTTTACCTTAAGGCCCTTTGTTAAGAAAAAAAGGAAGAAAAAAAGTGCCTTGCTCTGCAGTGGTGGTGTTTGCAGGGGCATTTGGTTGGGCTGCTTGTGTATTTGGGAGTATTGTTTGTTTACACAGTCAGTTTCCTAGGTTTCCATGTGTCCTTGCCAATCTGTGTGAGTTGGCGGCCAACAGCTCTTCCTAAACCACGTCTTGTGGCCAAATGCAAACTGAACATCGAGGAATGGAAAATATTGCAAAGTTTCTAAATGGTCAGGAAGATTTTAATCCCAAAACAGGTCTAGTTCCTATTTTGTGAAAAACAGTGTGGAAACACCTAATTTTTTAAAATTCTCCACTGTCAAATGAAGAGAGATTTGGGGTTACTGGTCCTGTTAGGTGCCCTGACTGAGGCATCCCTGGAACATAATGCTTCCACAGTAGACTGTCAGCTCACTGAGGTAGGCCCTTTGATGTGTTTTTGTTTTCTGCCTGGCATAAAGTAGGCCCTTTATAATAAATGTTTGTTGAGCCAAATGGTTTACATAGGGCTGAAAAGTACCTTTTTTTGTTTTTGATTTTTGAGACTCTGGCTGAAGAGGGACTGTCAGATGTTTGTTTGATGCAAAGGAGAGAACTTGATGGGACAGGGAAGGGGAAGGGCAGGCCAGGAGTAAGATTTAATTTGAGCGTAGGCAGGGACCAGGAAAATGAGGTAATGTGGTTTGGTCTAGTGATAGATGCTAAGTCAGATCTTGAGGATGTTTATCTTGGGCTCAAGAGCAATGGAAAGCCACAAGAACCATCCTGGAGGGGGAGGGAATATCCAAATCTGTGAGTGGAGAGCTGACTTGGGCTTCAAATGTGTCATTGTGATTGATGACCAGGGAGGCACTGTCCTCTCCCCACCCTGCATGGGATGAGTTTGTTATACCTTATTTTTATAGTCCTGCCAGGTCTCCATGCACCAAAGCATATTCAGAACAACAGAAACAAAACTTTAATGTTTCATATTATGAGTTTGTCTGTAATATGGTGTGTGTGTGTGTACATACCACACATTTCCACAGAGAGACCAACACAAATAAAATTTGGGGATAATTAAAAAACCTTCAAAAACAATGAAACTTCCTTACACGTTCTCAGTCTTCCTGAGTCTCTTGGTGGCTCCATGAGACTTTTAACCAGTCTCCCAAAGAGTGTAGAAACTTGTGGATAGATTCAGCAAATTGAAGGTCTCATAGTCATCATATGAGCCAGCCATAGGCTCAATCCACCAACAGAAAGAAATTTCAAGAGATCTTTTTTTTTTTTTTTTTTTTTTCTGAGGCCCCCTGAGGCCATTACTTCCTCCTGGGAATATCTAAGGAAGTTAACCAGTTACAATCAAATCACCTAATTCTCACCTGTCACCTACTATGCCTATGCCAGATGTTCTTACCTGTGATAATCTTATTTCCAATAAAAATAAAAGACACCCAGCCTGGACATAATGGACTGTCACAGCTCCAGTGTCATCCACGAGATGAATGTGGCTTAGGCCTGTGGGGCAGGGAAAATAAAAGAGAAGAAACAAATGCTTACAGGAATTTCCATCTTGCTTCTTGATACAGACTGTGAAGGGTTAGAATATAGAGAATGTGGCTGAGTCCAGGAGTTTGTAACCAGCCTGGGTAACATAGCAAGACCCTGTCTCTACAAAAAAATAAATAAATAAATGAATAAATAAATAAAAGATATAGAGAACACAGAATAATATCCTCTTAAATGATTGCTGGGGAGCTCAGATAAGATGGTGTGGGTAGCAGCCCTTATGTAAGCTACAGAAATCTCTATGAATTATAGTTGTTCTGGAAATGTCAAATTCATTAGGTTAAAAAAAACTCTTTTTAAAAAACTGTCTTCAAAAGCCAAACTTCAGTCTAATATAATTTCCCCATGGAAGTAAGTCTGTAATTCACATATTTAAAAAGTGAATGAAATGATGGTATTTCATTTAATATCACTAGTTTTTTTATGCTTTTACTCAATTGTTTCTATTTTGGAGTGCTATTGTCTTCTAACCTCTGCAAGACTATTGGGGTATTTTAATATATATATTATATATTTTATATAATATATATTTTATATCTATATTATATATAATATATGTATAAATTATATATATAATATATAAATATATAAAAATATATATATTTTTTCTGCCTCATCTGATAAAGAAGTGGCTGGACTTCTTTTTATCTGAAAGGAAAGTCAGGCGCAGCTTTATGTCCAGGGAGCCTGCTACAAGTGACTAGCCCAGGTTTGGATCTGTTTCTGGCATAATTACTGTTGCAGGGCTGATAAGAGAAAAGTGCCAATCATGGAAGTTACTTTCCTTTGAAGAGAGGCAATTCCCTGTTCTTTCAGACCTGCAAGCTTAAGGAGCAACTTCCTCTACCTGGTTCACTCTTAGCACATAATACAATACTGCCTGCAAGTCAGAACTTTCTAATAAATGCCTCTCCCCCACTACATTGTCCAAAAGCAATGTTGAAAATGTAAAAAAAAAAAAAAAATTTAGATGCAATGGATCTATTCTAGAAGACACTGCCTATCATCCATAAAATTTCAAAGCATGTTTAGCTCCTAGAATCTCCTGCTAAAGATGAAGAAAACAAAAAGGAATCATAGGACATTTTATTTTATAAGTAAAATCAGAATCCACAATAGCCAGCCTGGCCAACTTTTGAAAACTGTGGAAGGGAGCTGTGGCTGCTATTGTCTCATTTTCAGATATGAGTGGGTGGTTTGTCCACTGTTGCCCTTCCTTCTCTCTTTATATTGTACCACTGATGTTTAGCAGTACTGTAATCAGTATTTTATTTTAAAGTGCATATCTATGGGATTCTCTCATTTTCATTTTTTAAAGTTATATTTGTTTTGTACTAGAGTTTTGGAAAATAGTTCATGTATCAGTTGCTTTTTTTTAAAAAAAGTTGCTCATTCTATAGCTAAAGCAATTAAGGAATTCATAGTTTGGTGAAAATTTTTTTTGCATGGATATAATATGTCTCCTAAGCCAAACCAAGTCCTGTTCAATCCACCACTTATGACAGTCTTTTCTGTATAAAAGCAGTAAGTCACATGCCAGAAGGGAGTTGTAACTGAAGACAAGGATGGCACTTCTCACTGAAAGAAGCCAGAGAGCTCCAGGTCAGGCACTGCATTCCATTCCCTTGGCTGTGTTCCTCTTTGCATGCTTATGCATGATTTCTTTCTTTCTTTTAAATACCTTTTATCCCAAGCCAAAGCCCAGCCTATCAAGTGCCTAAGGAAAAATCAAAAATGAATGCCCTGTAGTACTTTAAGTTTATATCTATTAATGTGGGTTCAATTTGCTATTATCAAGGAGATTCTTTAGCCAGACACAATTCAATGTGAGAGGGACACAGAGAAACATCTTGCTTCCATTTCAGTAAAGATGAGCATGCCCTGGCTTTACCGCTAATTAGCTGAGAGACTTAAGAATAATTGAGAGAGGGAGTGAGTTGGCCTCAATGACTTCTTGAGTCTTTTCCAATGTTAATATTTTGTGATCTCAAGCCATACAAAGAAACCCAACTAAGTATCACCTACATGTTTTCTAATGTATCAACTCCTCCCTGGCATCAAAATATGCTGGAATCTTCTTCTGCTCACCTGGCACTTCTCAAAGTATATACTGTGAGGCCTCTGTCAGATGGGAGACTCATAACCCTTAAATCTCTCACTCAAGTCTTTCATGTATTCACTTGCAGGTCTGACTTCCTATTTAGCTACCTCCTAATGTTGTATCTTGGCCATAGCCTCTGAAGAACTGTCACCCAGACAGCTCTCACTCAAGGTGACCTGACTTAAGATTGCCAGAAAGGAATAACTAATGCGATGAAAATCTGTTTTGTTTACAGCTCTATCTCCAGGGACTAGAACAGTACTTGAAATAAAGTAGATGCGCAACAAATATTGCAGAATGAATGAACTCAGAGCTGGTTCCACATCATCATGCCATGGGCTCCATATAGTCACAATCACACACTAAATAGGTATCCCCAGTGGTTCTATGTTCTCACCTCACCCCCTGCCTAAGCTTTACTCCACTTACAATGTCTTTATTTTTCTCCCTCTGCCTGATTCCTTTCCTAGGTTAATTTTATACAAATATTTTATTAACTTGATTAATAATCTAAATGTTGTGTTTTCAATTCAGTGAATAAACCATTTGGAATGGGCTTGGCTTCCCCATTATTATGATCCACTGAAACCATAAGGCAAGTACAACCAAAGGATGTTGAGATAAATGATATGTCTTTGAACTTGAATTGTTAGGCTCTACTAGTGAGGAGTCAGCTGAAGGCAACTTTTCTCCACTGGTAACAGTACTTGGCCAGAAAGGGGAAAAGTCTGGCAAGAGAGTCCTGAATGAATGTCAAACCCAGGGATTTTTTTTTTTTTTTAAATCATGATCTTTACTATATCTGAAATTGCAGTGATGGGGAAAGTTAAACTTGTTTTAATATAGAATTTTCTTACATCTAACAGATACATAATTTACTATATCACACTTTCTTTTATCTGTAAATGTAAGTACCCAAAATGGACAATAAGAAATCAAGGGTAAACATTAACACATTAAAGCTACACTACAGGGCCCTTTTTAATTCACAGCAATGCTAGTCCTAGGATAATCTTCTGTTCCCAAATTAGGTGCGATAAGGCATTTGGAAAACAAATTGTCTGAAGTTTGGGAGGACAATAACTCTTCCCCTCAGTATTACCATCAACAAAGAGCCTTTTAACATGGGGCATAGACACTGTCCCTAGAGTTTTAAGTCCTCCAGTGAATGCTTGTAACTTGTTACCCTAGGCTCCTGGGACCAAGTTCATTCCATCAAGGGGTGGTGCCAACTGGGAAGTCTGGAGCTTAGAAGAAAAGATTCTTTACTTCTTAGGGTCTTAGTTTTGTCAAAGTACCTCTTGCCCAGGGAGCTATCCAAGGTGCTGTCTGAAACTCCTTGTCATCTGGTAAAACCGAATCTTTTTTCCCAGTGTCAACATATACCCCTGCCTAGCTTAGTCTCGCCCTCCTGACTTTGTCTAATCCTGAAGCCATCTGTGTTTCCCAGTTTGGATTTGACCAGACCACCGCTTGTTTCCAAATCCTGAGATGTGTTCTGAGGCATTCATAACTTGCCCTCAACTAACCCTTTGCCTGCCTCTTGTCTTGACTCTGCCTAGTCTGACTTAACTATCGCCCTCTCCTAAGATTGATCACCCTGCCCCCCATCTGGCTTTTGTGTATCTATGGCACATGTAAGCAAAATGATAGAGATCAGAAGTTAATCAACAAGATAAATTACACCTCAAGAAATTTCAACTTTTTTTTTATTAATATAAATTACCTATGTTATATATACTTTTGAAAAAATAGCTTTCTAATGAGAAATCACCTAGTTATACAGAGACTTTAAGGAAAAAATAGTTTTTTATTTTTAGTTTATTATCTTTCAACATGTTTGTTAAAGTTAATTAAATATTCAGCTACTGTTGGCAAGATCAATATTATTATTGGAGTATATATTTGCATAAAGACTTTAGTCCCATTCACAATTTTTTTTTTTTTTTTTTTTTTGAGAGGGAGTCTGGCTCTGTCGCCCGGGCTGGAGTGCAGTGGCCGGATCTCAGCTCACTGCAAGCTCCGCCTCCCGGGTTCACGCCATTCTCCTGCCTCAGCCTCCCGAGTAGCTGGGACTACAGGCACCCGCCACCTCGCCCGGCTAGTTTTTTGTATTTTTTTAGTAGAGACGGGGTTTCACCATGTTAGCCAGGATGGTCTCGATCTCCTGACCTCGTGATCCACCCGTCTCGGCCTCCCAAAGTGCTGGGATTACAGGCTTGAGCCACCGCGCCCGGCCCCATTCACAATTTTTTAGTTGAAATAAAGAAAAGAAAATTGTTTTGACTATAGTGGTGGACAACACATTCTGGCAATTGGTGCTAAAATTTATTTGTTAAGACACACTTTTTAAAAATTTGAAATACTTTAAATTTGTGTAGTGTCAGAACTTGCCTTGAAGTTAATATATTTTAATGTAACCATAAGTTATGTTTTTATAAAGATACTGCTATATGCTTTCATAAAAATTATCCTCCCATCTGATTTCCACTACAATATGTATGTGGTCTTTATAAAGAAAAGCAAATCCGTATTAATTTAGAGTACTGTGGATATACATCAGCTGTTGTGCAGTTAATTGTGAAACAAGTGCTCTTTGTTTTCTCAGCTTTTTCTACACTGTCTTGAGAAGAAGCAAAAGCCTCCAGGCACACCACCCTCTGTGTTCTAGCTATGAAGAGGTTGCCTGCCTTGAGCATTGGCAGTGGTGTTTGTATTGGCATTTAAGGCAGAGCTAGTGACTATTTGGAATCATCCACATTCCTTTTCCCAGCCCCTTCTGTGATCAGTGACCCACATCTTTAAGACAGTTCTCAAGACGGGGATGCAGATCATAGTCATTAACAATTTTTTATGTCTGCAGAAAGCAAATCCTCCAGGGATTGAGTTCTTGACCTTGGCTTCTGGCCAACTCCTATCAGAGTAGAAAATATTATTAACCAGGCACTACATTCTTACTGGGCCCCAGCTGAGCCTTGATTCAATTTAGACTTTAACATAAATAGAACTGAAGTGGTCAGCTAATCCATTTTAACAGTGAGACCCATTCTTCTAACAAAACCTTACAAGAAAGCCTGGCATATGGTATAGATAAGAGGAGAGCCAGTCCCTTGGAATGCAAGTCTGGGACTCTCAATCCCCATTATCCTCTCGTTGCTAGAGTTCTGTCTGAGAACTACTGATTGTCCACTAATTTTTTTCCAGATGGGGAAACTGAGGCTTGGAGCTGTTAACTCACTATTCAAGGTCACACAGTAGGGACAAAGTTGAGTCCAGAAACCTGTCTCCTGAGCACCTTCTACTGTCCTGTTCACAACCTCTGCCTTTCTTTCCCTTTCCCTGTTCCCTTGTGGTTGAAACCAGCACATCACGCATTCACTCAGACTTTTGCATTGACAGAGCTCTTTTGGCCCCCAAGTGAAATATACTCTAATTCAAATTGTCTTAAGCTAAAGAAGGACTTTATCAACTAATATAAATTAAAAGTTCAGGGATATCTGGCTTCAAGGGCATGTAGGGGCTTAAAAGTGCCATTCAATTTAATCTCCATCTCTTTGTATGTCTTAGCTCTGCGTTGTTGTGCTGGCTTCATTTTCATGGGACCTTCCTCATGGACTCCAGCAGATGGAAGCATCCAACATTCTTCTAGCTGATAGTTCTCATGGAAAGAAAACTTCTTTTTCCCAATTGTGCTAACAAAATTCTCATAATTGAGCCTCATTTGCCTGAGTTGGCTCACGCACATATCCCTGGACCAATCACCATGGCAAAGGGTTTGGATGATCTGATTGCTCAAGTCTGGGTCATGTAACCATCCCTGGAAAGGGGGTTAAGGGTCAGAGTCAGCCCCATTCAAATCATTCGGACTGAAAATAAGGAAGGGCAGATTTTCCAAAGAAAAAGCAGAGTACTGTTAACCAGAAATGTCAGGGGATGGGTAATAAGAAGTCACAGACAATATGCATCTACTGCAACATCTTCAACCTTTAGTTGGTTTTTGAGGTTGAGACTTAGAAACAAAGGCAAGAGGACTCATTGCAGAGCTGCCTGCACTGTTGCTACTTCTGTAGGTCCCCAAACTGCTCTCTATTATGTACTTTCAAATTTTATTATTTCTCAATTAGGGAGTATTTAGGAATTTCTTGATTTCAAAGGCATAGAATTTAAACGTATCTAAATTTTTGGAAGCAATGGGTGGAAACATCCAGAAGGCTTGATACACTTGAGAGTGTTTGGTTGGGAGAGTAAAACAAGATCAGACGACTTTTCCAGAAGTCTCCAAACAGGATATGATGTTGACAACCCAAATCTCTCTGCCTTCCTTGGTTCCGTTCCATTTACCCCTGGGCTCCTACAGTTAAACCAAGAAAGGTTTATAGCTGGGTCATCTCAGGTATGCACTATTAGACATGTTCTGGGAAGAAACGCCTGCCTTTTAGGTCTCCTAGGTGAAGAAAGGCAAGAACAATGGGAGAAAAACAAGGGTGCTTCAGAAACTAATCCTGTTGTTTCACAGAAGGTTTCTAACTTTGGCTTCAACTAGAGGTATTTTAGGAGGCTGGCTGGTAGAAGCATGGGCATAGAGGTCCAGGTACTTTTCTCGATTCTGCATTGTCTGATTGACTTTGATAAAGTTTCTCCTCCTTTCTGGGCCTTAGCTTCCAAGTCCTGAAAATGAAAGGTTGAAAATATAATAATAACAAACTTTCACGTAAATGAGTGTTTTCTAAGGTGTAGTAAGCATACAATGGTGGTTCATGAGATTATTTCAGGGGGCACGTAGCCATAGTTTTCTATTCTAATAATTATGTATTTTTTAAACATATTAGATTCACCAGTACAACAACTCCCAAGTTCATGGATAATATGCTAATTTTCATGAAACCAACTAAAATAAATGCTATAGTTTTCAAAGATGAGTACAGTTAAACAAAAACATTAAGTAATATTAGTACCATTGGTGCACAGATATGGCAAAACCCCAAAAGTGGTACATGAATGATAGAATTTGAGGAAACTGCTATTTATGACTCAAATATAAAATTTTTGATAGCATAGTATTACAATGATTTGACAGATGTAAAATCTGAGACCATGCTTTTCTGAGAATGTACACTACACCAGGAATTGTGCTGGGCACTTTCCATGTATGATATTATTAAATTTTCACAAACGTCTCTGTGAGATTCATATTATTATCTCCATTTACACCTGAGAAACTAAGGCTTGGAAGAGGTTGATTACATTTTCTGAAATCGTGCACTGATTGGCTGAGTTGTTATTCTAAGTAAGAGCGACTTGATTCTAAAGTATCAGCTACACTATTACCCCAGGGCTCATGGTTAACAGAGAGGGTAAATCAGGACAGCATCTTCTGACTCCAAATCCTGGGTACTTGTTCTCTAGAATTCACAATGCTTCAAATTCCAGAGGGGCTTTCCAATACTCTTCACAGTCTAGACAGGGCTGGACATGTGTATTCAGAATATGAAGCTTCATAGGTCATCCATTTCTGTAAATAATCCCCTGCCCTTTATCATATCAATGAATTATCATAGCTCTAATTTTATGCATGTTTGACTTTTTTGCATCTTAAAAATTGCTTTCGTGCTCTACAAGTTTGGGGGCGCTGTTCAGTGTGCATTCTAGTAGGGACTGGCTGAGAGCTGGCAGGAAAATCTAGGGAATTATAAATAGGCTCTTCCTCAGAATGTATACAAGATATGAGGGGAGGGAAGTGGGAACTCTGGGTGGAAAGGGGAAGAGAAAAGAGTGAAGAAATGCTGTGGTGAGGAGAGAAGCTGGACGGAAAAGTTGGGAATACACCAAAAACAAACTCCATATGGGTTAGTAATTGTATTTCAGACTAGCTTTAGGTTCAAATAAATCTTAGGAACCATTGGTACAATGACTCAATTGTGCATTTCTTGTAGGACTGCAGTGCTTACTTAAATAGATGAGTATTTAGTGATTAGCACATGACTTGACTCATAATAAGTCCTCCTGCAAATGGTAGCTGTTATAGTTGTGGAGATAATCTTGTGTGCTGTTGAAAATAATCCTTTTTTAACCTAGATACATGTCTTATACTCATGTAAATAGAAGGTGTTTTCAAATCTCATTAAGTTCTGCATTGAAATGATTATAAATCAAAAGACAAATGAACTGGGGGAACATGACAACATGAATGACAGATATCCAGTTAATTTTCTTAATACATAAAGAATTTCTGTAAATCAGTAATAAAAGCCCAACGACCCAATTAAAAAAATAGGCCAAGGATGTCACACACACACACACACACACACACACAAATATCAGTGGCTTTTAAACATACAAAAAGATGTCATCTGGGCATGGTGGCTCACACCTGTAATCCCAACACTTTGAGAGACTGAGGCAGGAGGATCACCTGAGGCCGGGAGTTCAAGACCAGCTTTGGCAACACAGTGAGACCCTATCTCTACAAAAAATTTAAAAATTGACCTGGTGTGGTGGCTCATGCCTGCAGCTCCAGCTACTTGGAAGCTACTGAGGTGGGAGGATCACTTGAACCCAGGAGTTCACGGCTGCAGTGACTCATGATTACACCACTGCAATCCAGCCTGGGTGACAGAGCAAGACTCTGTCTCAAAAAAAAAAAAAAGTTCAACTTAACTCATAATGAGAGAAACTCAAATTACAATGGCAGTGGGATACTATTTTTTATCTATCAAATTGTTTAAATATCAAAAAGTTTAGTAACATACGCTGTATTTATGATGATGGGGAAAATGCTCTAATACATTGTCTACCAACATAAATTGGCACAACTTCAGGAATGAAAGTGTAGCAATATTTAACCAAAATATAAATGCATATTTCCCTTAACTCAGCAGTTCCCTTTCAAGGGTCTTCTTCCATGGCTATACTCAGAAATCCACACTTAGTCTTAAATACAAGAAGATTTATCACCACATTGCTTTTAATAGCTAAAGATTGGAAAATTATTCATCACAAGGGCACCAATTAATTAAATTATGGTACATTTATACAATGGAAAGCTATGCTATGCAGCAGTTAAAGATATGAGGAAGCTTTAGAGAAACAGACAGATAATATAACCATCTCCAAGATATATTCAGTGAAGAAAAGCATGGCACAGAATGATATATAGTATGTTAACTGTTTGTAGAAAAATTAAAAGGCTATATCTAAAGATATGTTTGTGTTTGTATATGAATAAAGTATCTCTGGAAGGGTGTCCCAGAAACTGAGGGTAAGAGGGAGGCTTGGCTTCAGTTTCTTATATCTTTGAATTATGTATCGTTCTGTATTACTTACTAAAAATAAAAAAAAAACCCACAGAGTCCACATGGAGAGTTGGCCCTGGAACACTGAGAGACATCATTTGTGTGGTTTTTGCCACCCTCTTTTCTCGCTTGGCTCAGCCCACTGCTGTGCTGGAGTAAGTCACAGGCCAAGAGCTGGACATGTGCAAGCCTTCAGGAAGGCCTAATCTCAGAGTCAGGAGAGAAGGCAGGAGCCACAGTGCAGCCCATTTAATCCAAGAGGGTCCACCGTGACTTTCGAATCTAAAATGCTCTTTTCACAGAAAAAAACTGGCCTGGAACCTCAGGTTGCAGGATGCCTTTTTACATTTGAATTTAAGATAAAAATCAAATAATTTTTTCAGTATAAGTATGTCCCCAGTGATATTTGGAACATATTTACGTATTTTTAATTGCTTAATTTGGCAATCCAAGTGGGATCCGGAATCTGGCTGCTCGTTAGGCAGCAGATACTCTCTGAGCCAGGCCTTCCTGATTTGGGAAATGAAGGATGATAACTGTCCAACTGTATCATGGGGTTGCTCTGAGGCTTAATTATGCCCCAGTGCTTTGTGAATAGTTAAGTGCTCTAAATTGGTCAGGAATGAACACAGTTGCTATCAGTGTTATTGCCATCAAAACCCTAGTCTCCATGGCAACCAACTTACTGAAACCTACTGTCTTGTTTTCTCCCAACTTCACTGTGATTTATTTCTCATAAGCCTTAGGCACATAGTCATACATTTATCTTTCTTACTTAAGGAGGATTTCTAAAATATATTAACGGGGACTTCATTTTCAGTGTTTATTGTTCTTGGACTCAAATTTATTGCCTTTGTTTTGAAACATCTTTACCTCAGGTAAATGACTGGCCGTGTAGACTGCTTAATTCATTTGGCATGTATTTAGCACCTATTAAGTTAACCAGCATTAAAGGTAAAGAGCTGAGTAAAATAGACACAAACCTGCCATCACTGAATGTATGGTCTGGCTGAGGTCCAGCTGTGTTAGAACAGGAGGAGGAGAGTAAGCAGATAAGAAGAGTGCTTCTCAAACCTGGCTTGACTATTAGAATCACCTGGGGGAGGTGTTAGGCTTTATTTCAGACCAAGGCCTCCCTCAGTGATTCCATGTGCAGCCAAGGTTGAGAACAGCTGGATTAGAAGGAGCATAGAGCATGTTGGCTCTTGAATTCAATAAGGACTCTTTTGCAAGTGACGACTTCTCAGCCAATGCGAATGTGGTTACTTACATAGACATGTAGAGAGTGAATACACAAGCCAGATCTGCAAACTGGGGAAAACAGATGCAAGGAGCAGGAGTCAGGTTTAGAGCAGGCAGGACGTGATATTAGACTGCAGTATTGGAGAAGACCCAAGACTGCCTAAGCAGGGGTTTCCAAACCATCCCTGAGTTCAGACATCAAGCTTCAGGGGCTCGTGGAAGGAAGGTTAACTGGGAGGAAACAGACTTAATAAGCAAAATTGCCCTGGACAACAAATGGCTATATAAGACTATTTGGCCTACCTGGTGATCAGAGCCATTCTTCTATGCTCTCCTACGAGATGAATTTCTGTATTCAGTTATGTTTGGAGAAAAAAAATGTTTTACATTCATGAATCTAGATCAGATTGCTCATTTTCCAGATATCATGAGGTTTACCTTCATTTGAACTCTTATTTCTAATACTATGTTCCCACCATGGTAAGTCATATGTTCTCTATAATGTAATGAAATGAAATGTGTTTACCTCCACTGCTACGTTTTCTTTTTCAATGGAATATTCTTGTTCCTAATTACTTTTATCCTTTACAGTAGACATAAAATGCAGAACTTGAAATGTGAAAGTCCAAATCAAAGCCAATATATATGTGTACCAATACATATACACATATGTATATATGTGTGTGTGTGTGTATATATATATATATTTATACTATAGTGAAATTTTCATAGGAATTCCTATTTTCTTCTTGCTTAAATGAAGCTGAAAGATATATAACTCTTTTGTTTGACAGAATTGCCTTGCACAATATATGAGAAAAAATATTCAGCCATGCTGATGGCAGTGTTCTTAGCAAAGCTGGTAAGATAGCATCTCTTGTCTTGTGAATGGACACATATTTTATGGAAGGAGAATACCTTTTTCATACCAGGTACACCTGGGGAACTTGCAGGATGAATTCAGTTACTTATTGTCTTCTGATGTCATCACCATCCACATGTATTTTAAATACAGGGACAGTTTTGTATTTATTTTTGGTTTTTTTTTTTTTTTTTTAAAGATGAAGCCTTCCTCTGTTGCCCAGGCTGGAATGGCAGTGGTATGATCTCGGGTTACTGAAACCTCCACCTCCTGGGTTCCCCTGCCTCAGCCTCCCAAGTAGCTGGGATTACAGGCACCCACCACCATGCCCAGTTAATTTTTTTTTTTTTTTTGTATTTTTAGTAGAGATGGGTTTTCACCATGTTGGTCAGGCTGGTTTCGAACTCCTGACCTCAAGTGATCCACCCGCCTCGACTTCCCAAAGTGCTGGGATTACAGATATGAGCCACCGTGCCTGGCCTAAATACAGGGACATTTCTATGTTTAGAAGGAATATCTTCCCTACCTCACAAATGATGTAGTGGAAAATATGTTCTGAGAGCTGATCTCTGGTAGAACAAACACTATGTATCAGGTAATGCAGCCTTTTCTTATGTTTTCATCCTTTGTTAAATACCATATAAAGTGAAGCTCCCTTTCCAAATATTATGTGACCTTTCATTGTGGGTTCATCACTTGGTTTTCTGTTGGTGGTTGCTAAGGTAAACTTCTCTTCTAAAACTGCCACTTGGGCCGGCAGGGCTTAAAGCTACACCCTTCCCAGACCCTATGACAAAGGGTGGAACAAACATCTGTGGTTGTGGTTTCAAATGTTGGCAGATTGTTTACACTGGAGATTGCCTCCTGGCATTTGTTTTGCTTTTGCCAGGCTTAATGCTTTGTAATCTTTTAAGACTACTTTTGCAGTGTTAGCTATGATATGAGGATAATTTCCCTGTTGTCAGGGAGAACCAAAATGGCATTCAAGATGGCTAAGCAATGCTGACCTCATCACTTCTCCATGTATTGCTGATCTCTGCACTTTGGGACTCCTCAAAATTTGAGGCTGATAAAACTATAGCTCTCTTTAATCTAGAAATGTCACACACTGAAACATTTTCTCAATGCTTCCCACAAACTCTGCATTCCAGAAAGGCAGAGAATTGTGCATTTCGACAATCCTTTCTGTATCCTGACACATAGTGAGAATTTGTGTTTCAGAAAATATAACAGTAGAGGTATATGTGAAAATAATAAGTGTGGTGTGAGTTGCCAGCAAAGTTACAGCTCTCATTAAATATTATATTTCCTTGGATAACAGCAAATTGAGTAATTGGCATGAAATTCAAACCTAATAGGAGATCTCCATAATAGAAGAGAGTTTTGATGTAGCTTTGTATACAAACATGATAAAACAAGCCTACCATCAGGAAGAAGTTTACCCATTTATTTAAAAATATAGAAAGCACCTACTAGGAGACAGGCAGATATGGTGGGTACCCCTATATGCTTAAAATCCTAAAGAGGAATATGGACAAGTAGTCAGACAAATAAAAATTAAAGTTATAATGCTGATACTAAAAGAAGACTTAAAAAAAAAAAAAAAGACATCTAACCATGTTTGGAGGTAGAGAGTAGCAAAGGCTGCCTGGAAAAAGCAGTATCTAAACAGGTCCACCATGTACAGTTGTATAGGTTGCACACTGCACAATTTTACATGGTAGCTATGTTAAGCTAAGACCATAATGAAGTATAGAAGTAAGACCATAATGAAGTAAGAAGGAAGTGAGCAGTAGTGGCATGGAATGTATGAGGGAAGGGATACGAAAGAGAGTATCCTAGATAAAGGAAACAGCATGTGGGAAGGGCTGAAGCAATAAAGAGTCTGGCACCTTAGCTTAAAGGAACTAAAAGAAATTCTATAGCTGCCATGTAGGCTGCAAAAAAGAGTGTGGTTAAATATGCGAGCCAGAACACCAAGGCGGTATGAATTGAGGACAATGGGGATCCCCTTCAGGTGTTTTAGGCTGGGAAATAATGTAATCAGGTTGGCATAATAGAAATAGCACTCTGGCTGCAGTGTGGAGATTAGATTAGAGTGGGGCAAGACTGAAGCAGATATACCTATCAGAAGGGCATTGGAATAATCCAGACAAAAGATAGTTTTTGTAAACTGTATCAGTGGAGGGAACTTGAAGGAATGGTTGACTTTGAGAGAAATTTTCAAAATTCAGTTATCAAGATTGATAGAAATTTGGAGGCTGGAGATGGAGGAATCAATGAAGACACTAAGATTTCTTGATTGATCACTAAATAGCTGGGGGTTCCATTCACTCAGATTTGGAAGAGTAGGGTTTGGGAGAAAGAGAATTAGTTTAAGTGCCTGTGGCATGTCCATGTGGAGATGCCCAGTGGAAAGATACATGAGTCTAGAAGTGATAGGGGATCAGGCCAGAGTGAGAGACTTGGGAATTACCTCTGTATAAACAAACCTGGAAGGCATAGGAGAAGTCAGTCAGTTAAACAATGTGGATGCCTATAGCAGAGAAAAACGAATTAATAATGGTTTAAATTGGGATTTGTTCTTTTTCTTTCCTAGTGAAAAGTGCAGAAATAGGAACTCTGGACTGGTTAGAAGACTCAACAATATGATCAGGAACCCAGCTCCTGCTATTTTTATATCCCACTCACAGTAATAATGTCCATTTTCAGGGTTGCCTGCTAGGATGAACAATGCTGTCAGTTTCCCCAGAAAACATGTCCTGTTCCCAGGACATAGGACTTTAAATTTAATTTAAGATTTTTTGTTTGTTTGTTTGTTTTTTGTTTTTGAGACATAGTCTTGCTCTGTTTCCTGGGCTGGACTGCACTGGCGCAGTCACAGCTTTCTGCAGCTTCGAACTCCCCAGGCTCAGGTGATTCTCCCACCTCGGCCTGCTGAGTAGCTGGGACCACAGGTGCCATGCCTGGCTAATTTTTCTATTTTCTGTAGAGACAGAGTTTTGCCATTTTGCTCAGGCTGGTCTTGAACTCTTGGGCCCAAATGATTCTCCCACTTTGGCTCCCAAAGTGCTGGGATTAGAGGTGTGAGCCACCGCACCAGACTGGGACTTTAAATGTTAAAACTAAGAAAGGCCCAGGCTAACTAAGATGAATTGTTCACCCTAGTCACCTCCTGTTCTTAAGGAATCCATTGCAACTCAAGCCCATTCCATGCACACTTCAGACAGAAAGAGGGAGGAAGGGAGAGGACAAAAGAAACCTACTAGCTGAGTCAGCCCCATCTTTGAGGAGCTTTCTTGAAAGCCCCATTCAACAACTTTCTCCATCTAGAACTTAGTCACTGGCCACCCCAAATGCAAAGGCGGTACAGCAATGTCATTCTCTTGGCTGGGGCACATTGCCAACCCCAATCAAATTGGAGTTCTGTAATGAAGAAGCAGGAGAGAATGGATATTAGGTAGGCAATTAGCAGTTACTGCTATGGTGAGGAAGAGTCATCAGAGTAGAGAAGCTAGACACAGACCCAATGAAATACTAACGAGTAAGAGACTAACAAAGGTAGAGAATACCATGGAGAAGATAGAGGAGTAGCAGGTAGAAGGTTGGGGCAAAACTATTAAAGGCGGGGAACAAGGAATCCAGAGGAAAAGAGCATTTCAAGATCATGATGTTGATGCTGCTGCCATGCGATTTTATAAATAAGGTGAAAAATGTCACAACCTTCCTGTAGAAATTCTCCTCACTCCCCAAAAGCCAAACACCCCACATGTGGGAGGAGTTTCTGAGTCAACTAGGACGAAAGAAGTCGGACATGATCTGCCCCATGTGGTCTTCTCCCAGGACCAGACAGATATTGCTAATCAATAGTGACACTCTATTCAGGGCGTCTCCCTGGGCCTCACTGTTTTCTTCCATTTCCATCCTAAGTGGCACTAGAGAAAAAAAAAAATCTTCCTTGGCATCAAGATCCCTTTATTAGACATCAAGGTTTCATCCAGCTTCACCATATTAAGGTTCTCTGGAGGTTCTGCAGTTGTCGGCCAAGCTTGGCCTTTATTTGTGAGAGGAGCAAATTTTTTCTTATAAATGAATTTGAAAAGGATGAAATATTTCGTTTTGGAGATAAGCATTATATAATAATGACAGATGTGTAATGAATTTCCTGAGGCAAATGATATTGACAAGGAATACTGAGAACACCGAAAATTCAATTTCCACATCAGGAAGAAAGGACTTACCCCACCCATGACCCTGTGTGTTGGGATAGCTTGGAAGTGTATACGTGGTAATTTTGTGCTGCTCTATAAATGCAGGCTTTCCTTTTTCCTTAAGCAAAGCTATATTTCCCCAGTGCAAGAGCCTCTTTGCTGGTCTAGAGAAGGTTTCATTCTGGGTGGGGTTTCTTACCATTTGGGACCAAAATAAGATGACAGTATCTAGTTTTTCCTTTTCAATTATAGATAATTTTGCCCACTACACTTCAGAAGTGGGACCTGCCTATAAAGTTGCATTTCAAATCAACCATCTTTAGTATGTTGGCTTCTGGGGAGATTTAGATGGGAACTTGTACCTCCTGAGTCTCATTCATCCTCTTATCCATGGAAACTAACCACAAGCCAGGAGTTTCATGTACTTTCATTGAATGAGAATGAAAAGTTTCTTGAATCTATGTCACATTAGGGGCTTCACATGGCAAGGAGAGGGGAGAAGAGAAACCATCCCCATAAAAAACATGCACTGAAAAGACATGCCTTGCAAAACTCCATGGGGAAACCCTTTCTAATCCAGCAGGAAGATTTGGAAGCTTGCTGGACTTGTTTATATTAAATGATATGAAGTACCCTGTTGTCTGGCAACTGGAGGCCCATATACTTTATGGAAATGGATTGTTCATAAGATGTACACATTCCAAGTTAGTAAATACTTATTAAGACATTGGACTGAAACTGTGGACTGTGCCTTGTACAAGCTGATAACTAGAGGTCTCTGGACCTCCAGTGCTACCGTTCTGCAGAGTGACTCTGTAACCCTTTATCTTCATGTTGCCCCACTTCACACCCTTTGGCAGGATTTACCAGTAATATTTGATAGCGTTCTCTGAGCCCAAGCCTGTGGGGTCTCTGACAGCAATCAGTAACCAAAGTGTAGGTGCAAATAATCTTATTTTGTATTCCTTGATTCTAAGTTCACCATAGATTTGCTAACATCCTTTTAGGGAGTGGGGAGGTGCACTACTATAGATTAATTATAAGATATTCCCTAATTTTAGAAATCTTGACATGTTTAAAAGTCTCCTAGATTTGAGGCACTGTGGTAGAAAAATTAATCAGATTATTGTGTTATCAGTAGAAATAATATTTGTAGAGAAGCCCAAATGAAAGTCTATGTAGATTTATCCACACCTTCAGGATCCCAGTATAAGGAAAAGGAAGAAAAGGTTGTTTTCCTGCTGTAAGAAAATGATATTATGAAAAGATAAATTAATAAAGGAGACAGAAAAGGAAATATTTGGAGACAGCCTGGTGCAGAGGAAAAGGCATGGACTTTGTGCCTCAGCTTGGTTTCCTAGCTGTTTCCTTGAACTGGTGAATTAATTTTTGTCAATCTCTGTTTCCTTATTTGTAAAGTGGCAATTTCTACATCATAGGATCATTTGACAGGTTTAAGGGAGAACATGTGTGAAGAATCCAGTACCCAGAGTACAACAAATGTTAGTTGTTTTTGAATCTTTGTTTCTTACCAGATGACTTGAGCTGGTCTTAAAAGTTATGTTCATCTTCATTTTATTAAAATTATGATTTACATAATTAGTGATTTGTTAAACAACACAGAATAATAGTAAAATTGGAAACTTCAAACAAGATGAGAATACTTTATGTGAGTCATAAATATTTGTGATTTTTTCTTACATAGTTTCAGATCAGAACATTCTCTGCCAGGAGTAATCGGTAGATTTATAAATCATTGTTAATCTGATTGAGAAAAAAACTCGGATATTAATAGTCCCAAAGATTAAAACATTGTTTTACATTTAAGGAGTGCTATATTATTTATTTTCTAATAACACAATCAACTTTGAGAACCCCATACCCATTGTATTTTCTATACATATTGAGAAATTTGACTTCTTCATTTTTTTTTTTTTTTTTTTTTGACTTCTTCATTTTTTTGAAAGTCTCTGATATGCAAAGAAAATAAAGCTCCTTCAGACTGTAAGCTGATGGCTTATACATAATGGAGGATGCAGTTCCACAGAGGCATCCTCTCTCCACGATAGAAATCTGTTCTTTGCAGAAACTTTATGAACATTTGCTGGATGCTTTGCATATATTATTGTCCAGGCTGCTTTGATTATCTGGTAGATCCCAGAGACGACTGTCATAGCATAAAAAGACATGCCCACAGCAGTAGAGCACGCACTAGGGAGAACAGATCCAGTTGCAGATAGTTGGAAGAACTTCTACATAGGGGGCAGCAGTTGGTGTCAGAAAGGTAGGGCAGGCCGGGCGTCGTGGCTCACGCCTGTAATCCCAACACTTTGGGAGGCCGAGGTGGGTGGATCACCTGAGGTCAGTAGTTTGAGACCAGCCTGGCCAACATGGTGAAACCTCGTCTCTACTAAAAATAAAAAAATTAGCCAGGTGTAGTGATGGGCGCCTGTAATCCCAGCTACTTGGGAGGCTGAGGCAGGAGAATCACTTGAACCTGGGAGGTGGAAGTTGCAGTGAGCTGAGGTTATCCCACTACACTCCCATCTGGGTGACAGAGCAAGACTCTGGCAAAAAGAAAGAAAAAGAGAGAGAGCGCAAGCGCAGGTGGAAGAACAGCAATTGGTATCAAGGAAGGACAATATGAGATGACGAGGTGGGGTAACCATCAGAAGAGGATGCTGATCATCTAACTGGACATAGGAGCACTAACATTTATTAGGAACTTGGCCCTGTGCTAAGTACTTACATTATCTTATTTAATCTTTTTAAAAGGCTACAAAATCAGTATTTTAACATCCTCACTTTACCAGTGAAGAAAGTGAGTTTCAGATAGTATAATTAACTTGCCCAAAGTGACATTGTTTCTAAGTGGCATGGCCAAGATTCGAACTGAGATCAACCTGATGTGATAGCCACACTCAACCACTCCACCATACTGTGTCCACAGCAGGACATGATCCAGGGGGGCAAACAGTTAAGGCATTCAGAAAATTGAGTGGGAAGATCCTTGCTTGAGTTCAGGGACTAGACTTCAGCCTTGGGAAGGAAGCTGCCAAAAAGAAGCAGTGTCCTTGCCTTAGATATGCAAGACACTAAGCTCTAAACAAAAGAGAGATGTAGGCATTGCTGTCAGACCTGGGTCATAAGATTTCAGTCAGAATCACATCAGGAGTAAATATGCTGGATTCCACTTGAAATGATGATTAGCCTTGGGTAAGAACCAGAGGAGCTCAGCTGTGAGGAGGGAGACTGCTTAGCATGGGCAGCCAGGATGGGCCTAGCACTAAAAGGACAAAGTTGTAGATTTTAACAGCAAAGGGCCAATTAAAGTGAAATGAATGAGGCCTGTTCTCATATCAGCACTGAAAATGTGCTACTGGTCTACTACTTGAACAAATATCTTCTCTGATCTATATTGGAAAAAAGTAAGAAGACAATACTCATTTCTCTCTGTCTCTGCAATAACTAAAAAACTCCTGCCTTTGATGATGAGAACAGAAATTAGCAATTAACATGACCATTTACAAAGCATCTTTACATAGTCATGCACTGCATAATGATGTTTTGGTCAACAATGGGCATATATGATGGTGGTCCCATAACATAACAAAACTGAAAATTCCCTATAGCCTAGTGACACTGTGATGATTCTGATCCTGTATAGGCCCTAGGCTAATGTGAATGTTTGTGTCTTTGTTTTTAACAAAAAGTTTGAAAAGTAAAAAAATGTTAAAATATTTAAATCAGAAAAAAACTCATATAATAAGGATATAAGGAAAGATATTTTATACAGTACTGTACAATGTGTTTGTGTTTTAAGCTAAGAGTTGTCACACAAGAGTCAAATGTTAAATTTTTTTTAATTTATAAAGTAAAAAGGTTATAGTAAATGAAGGTTAATTCATTATTGAAGAAAAATATTTCATATAAATTCAGTATAGCCTAAGTATACAGTGTTTATAAGTCTACAGCAGTGTACAGTAATAGCCTAGGCCTTCACATTCCCTCCCTGCTGACGCACAGACTCACCCACACCACTTGCAAGTTAGTGCCCTATACAGATGTACCCTTTCTTATCTTTTATGCTGTATTTTTACTATATCTTGTCTATGTTTAGGTATGTTTAGATACACAAGTACTTACCATTGTGTTTCAGTTGCCTACAGTATGTAGTACAGTAACATACTGTTACAGGTTTGTAGCCTGGGGTAATGGGCTGTCCCATATAGCCTACGTGTGTAGTAGACTCTCCATCTAGGTTCATGAAGTACACTCTATAATACCTGCATAATGACAAAATCACCTAATGATGATTTCTCAGAACCTATCTTCATCGTTTAGTGACGCATGACTGTATATCATTTTATCAGGTTCTCACAATAGCCCTATAGATATGAAGTCATATCTCACTTCAGTTTTACAGTCTAAAGTCAGCACAAAAGGTGAAAATTATACATTGTCAAAATTGCTCTTAAGAGTTCCTTAAATTACAGAGTACGGTGCACATGGTTTTATACGTATTATGCCATTTTTATGAACAACACGGCCAATTCTTCTTTCTGCATGAAACATTAGATGAAATAGATTCCATTTAGTGGCTATTCATATGAAAAATATATTTCGTGTGTGTGTGTGTCATAGTACTCGTCGTTGGGTTGTTTTTAGTTGGTTTGTTTTTTCTGAAGTACATTGAGTTTCCACATATTGAATGTATATGTAAAGTGGTTCTCTTCTTTTATTATTCCCATTTTGAAAATAAAGAAGCCAGTGATTCAGTCTGTGTGTGTGTCATAAGGTTTTACACCTAGGTTATAATTTACAAATCCTGAGTAGGTTCCATTGTACCACACAGTCACCCCAGCACGATTATCACACCTGAAGGATGGAGCATTTGGCATTCATTAGCTAATAGAATTCCATGGGTGCCAAGAAGCCCCCTGTGATTTGTGCCCTGACCATGCTGCCACAGTGATGGTGTGGGACTTAGAACTATCATGCTGTGCCATGGCTATTGGAAGTTATCGATACATTGAATTCTGGCCATGCAGATGTGTCCAGCAATTGAACATGACTTCAAGACTCAGTTATTTATGGCTTGACTTCACTTAAACAAAAAAGCTTTTTCTGTTGTTTTCTGATGCTTGCATGTGACAAGGAGACATGTTCAGACCCTAGGGCATGTTGAGTCTGTACTTTTTGGCAGGATGGCTTAATGATTGTTTTTGATTGCTGACTTACTTTTAAAAAAAAATCTATTTGGAAGTTTATGGCCCTTTTCTGACCCCTTACAAAGATTTTATCATCTCTAATAAATGTCTTGTAAACCCGTTCCAATTGCCTAAGCAACCATATTTGAAGTGGATCCTTCCCTCTCCTCCTGACGCCATTTCTCCAACACTGTGTTTGGTAAATCTCCCCCAGATCCCTGGCCTGATGCATCACAATCAACCTCCCAATCCCCCTGTGATTTCTGCCCTTTTCCTTTTTCTCATTTGTTTTGTTTACTCTAACATCTCTGAAGCATTGCTTTGTATTCTTATTGGTTTTAAAAGATGAGAAAAGGGAGCATGTCAGCAAGAATGGTGGAGTAAGGACCTCAGAGAATCCTCTCCCCATAAAAGCAATGAGAACAGCAGAAGAAATGGTCAAAAATCAACTTTTTAAGAATTCTGGACATTAACCAAAAGCTTACAACATTCAGGAGCATGTATTCAAGAAAAATGAAGGAATATTGTTAAAACAGTGAACTTTATGGTGTTCTACATTATTCCCATTTTGATCTTTAAATATATATGGAAATACAAGGGACCCAGAATAGTCAAAATGATCTTGAGAATGAGTATGAGGTTGGAGGTCTCATACTTCCCAATTTCAAAACTTACTACACAGCTACAGTAAGGAGGACTCTATGGTACTGGCATAAGAATAAACACAGATTAATAGAATCGAACTGAGAAGTCCAGAAATAAACCCCACATCTATCCTCAGTTTATTTTAACAATGGTGGCAAGAAAATTCAATGGGCAAAAATTAGATCAAAGATCTAAATGTAAAAGCTGAAACAATAAAACTCTGAGAAAAAAACAAGCTGTAAATCTTCATGACCTTAAATTTGAGAATGGCTTCTTAGCTACGATGCCAAAGGCAGGAAAAAAACCTAAAAATAGAAAATTAAACTTCATCAAAATTTAAAAATTTTGTATTTCAAAGGATACCATAAAAAAGGTGAAAAGACGGCCAGGAGCGGTGGCTCACTCCTGTAATCCTAGCACTTTGGGAGGCTGGAGCGGGTGGATTGCTTGAGTTCAGGAGTTCAAGACCAGCCTGGACAACACGGTGAAACCCCGTCTGCACTAAAATACAAAAAAATTAGCCAGGCATGACAGCATACACCTGTAGTCCCAGCTACTTGGGAGGCTGAGGTAGGAGAATTGCTTGAGCCCAGGAGGTGGAGGTTGCAGTGAGCCGAGATCACACCACTGCATTCCAGCCTGGGCGGCAGAGCAAGACTCCGTCTCCATTTAAAAAAAAAAAAAAAGAAAGTGAAAAGACAAAGCACAGAATGGGAAAAAATATTTGCAAATTATCTATCTGATAAGATCTATTATCCAGAATTTATAAAACCTCTTATAACTCAACAATAAAAAAAAAAACCCAATTTTTAAAATGGACAAAGGATTTCAACAGACATTTTTCCAAAGTAGATGTACATTAATAGCCAATAAGCACATGAAAGATGCTCTACATAATTAGTCACTCAAGAAATGCAAATCAAAAGCATAACCAGAGATCACATCTACTAGCGTCACTATAATTTAAAAAAAGATGGGCAATAACAAGTGTTGGCGAGGATGTGGAAAAGTTGGAACTCTCATACACTGCTGGTGGAGATGTAAATGATGCAACCACTTGAGAAAGCAGTTTGGCAGTTCGTCAAAAAGTTAAACATAGAATTTCCATGTGGCCTAACAATTCCACTCCTAGGTATACACCTAGGAGAACTGAAATTTTTGTATACAAAAACACTTGCATAAAAATGCTCATGGCAGGATTATTCATAATAGTCAAAAAGTAGAGACAATCCAAATGTCCATCAACTAATGAATGAATAAATCAAATGTGGTATATCCATAAAATAGAATATTATCCCCCAAAAAGAATGAAATTCTAATATATGCTACAATATGGATGAACCTTGAAAATATGCTAGGTGAAAGAAGCTAGTCACAAAGGGACACATATTATATAATTCTATTCATATAAAGTTTCCAGAATAGGCAAGTTCAGGCAAACAGAAAGTAGATCAGTGGTTTCCAGAGGTTGGGGGTGGGGAGAATGAGGGATGACTGCTAATGGATACAGGCTTTCTTTTTGGGGTTATGGTGAAAATGTTCTGGAATTAGATAGTGGTGATGGTGCACAACTTTGTGAATATGCTAAAAACCTCTGAATTGTATTAAAAGGGCGAATTCTATGGAATGTGAATTATGTCTAAAGTTAACTTCCAAATATCAATCTGATTAAGATGGAATAAATAAAACATTTTACACCCAAAGAAAACTTCATTAATTCACTCGGTGGTAAAATGATTCTTTTTAAGTAGAAAGAACTCAACATTTATTCTAGAATAGCAATTTTCTTAGTGACAAGGCAGGGAAAGGCAACATCCTTGAACATTAATATCTTCCTCATCCTATATTTTCTAAAACTTCTTCAAAATATGCCATGTTCCTTCTAGTTCAATTTAGCTATAACATGACCACAAAATATACCCCTACACTGAAGCCACAAGCAGAGATAACAAGTAGTTTCAACTGAAGTGCCAGCTCAGATTGTGATTGGCAGTGGCTACATGGAGCACTATATTTAGAAGGGTTCCAAGGCTGTATCCAGAGCAGGCCTGGAAAATGTAGTGATTAATTTAGAAAATTAGTCTTGAAGTTGGCAGTGATAGTGGAGGTGGGCGGCGCTTGGGCTAATGATTAGGTCTAGGAAAATGCATCATTCTGCTGAGTGCATTGCATCCAATCAGCTGGGTAGATACATCTTTGCTTGGACTGTAATGCAGCTAATAGGCACGTTCACATGGCGTGACCTAAAAACAAATATGAGATCTTTAATTTAAATGCAAAATTCCAATATTTAAAAATAACTCACATTTATGGCTAAGATGTCAAAATCACTCAATGAATAGCACCAACTTTCATCACACAGAATAAAATCTAGGTATTTTAAATAGTACATTTTATATAGTGTGTGCTCTCAAAGGTTCTTGACAAGAGAACATTAGCATATGCTTATAGCAAAATCTGATCAGGTGAGAGAGAATATCAAGAGAATTTTTTATGGCACTCACTGAAAAGCCAAGAAAATCACCGGCAGATGGACTCTGTGCACCTGCTGTAACACACATTCACTTAAATTGGCGTTGTACCTTCCAGCAGAACTATTGCCTCCCTCCTTTACGTGCTACAGGAGCCTGCACTTTCTTTGGTAGATGAGAGGTGGCTGGAGAATGAACCCTATTTACCTGTCATACATTGTAAGTCAGCAGTTCTCAAAGACCAGTAGCATCAGCATCTCCTGGAACGTCTAAGAAATGCAATCTGTTAGAAATGCAGCAACACCCCAGCCCTACTGGTTTGGAAACTCGAGGGGCGGGCCTGGGGATCTGTATTTGAACAAGATTTCCAGGTGACTCTGGGCTCAACTTTAAGAGCATTGCCCTTTCTAGAGTGGGGAAAGGAAAAGGGGAGGGAGAGAAAAGGGGAGGCTGGGGAAGTGCCCAGGGAAAATTGAGCCTCCCATGGCAGCAAAGTTGGTATTTGATGTGAATGTTGATAGGACATAGCAAGGTCTTTATTTGTTTCTTTCCTCTTTTATACTCCATGTCCCAACTCTCTATTTCCTCGGAAAAGGTTTGAGGTACTCATGTGATCTCCCCCAATCCAGTCTGCTTGAAGTCCCTTCTTTTGGGACAGTAGCAAAGAGTGGGGAAAGAGGATGGCACTAATACATTCCTCACGCCACAAGAAGCGGCACTTTTATCCAAAAAGGGTTGGCCTCAAGAGCCCTGGCTTAGAATAGTCAAACCCAACAAGCCTTTCACCTCGGAAATGCGCATGAAGCACTTAGAACAGTAGTTGGGCCTGGGTTGCAGTGAGAGTTGCCTATATGTGGGAGGTATGGTGGTGGCAGCAATCGCTGCAAGGGCCAGATTTCTCCACAAGGGTGCCTGGGTTGGCATCTGGAAGCAATTGCTATCTGCACCCAGTGGGCGGTTGCTATGTTAAGAAGATTGCCAGCAAGAGTTAGATCTTGATCTTGAAACCCTTCAGTCGGCAAGCAAGGATCCCTGAAGACAGTGCCCTAACTGTGTCCCTCATGTGAGGATGGCCATCATCTGAGCTCCAGTTGGCCTGTTAGTACTCGCCACAGAGATAAGGATCCAGGCTGGGATGGGCATTTGAGACAACAAGCGTGGGAGGACAGGCTAAGAACATCAAGCAAAACAAAGAGGCTTTTCAGATCCTTTCTAGTAAGAGTTTAGGGTTAGGGAGACTGAACTGCAGACACAGGGAGGGGGAAGCCACAGGATGAAAGACAGCAGGTTAAATGACAGCCATGAATGTGGGACCCTCTGAGAAAGCATGAGAATCTGCAAGGCCAGAAAGGCCCAGGAGGTCCCCAAAGACCCACAGGCAATCGGATCATTGATATAGGAAACCAGATGGCCAGAGGTGAGTTTGGAAGGCTTGAGTTAAGGTTCTTGGCTTCAATGCCCCACCTTTTTTAATAGAAATGTTTTTCACATCCTGTACAGTCAGCAGAAAACACTTGTCAATATTAGGAGGGTAGAGAGAGAAGGGAAGGAGAATGAACAGAGGAAAAGGAAAGGAGGAGGAGAAGGACGGGGAAACGGGAAGAGGAAGACAGAAGTGAGGAGGAGAAGGAGAAAGGAGGAAAGAGGGACTCCAAAAGGAGAAGTGAGGATAGAGGAGAAGGAAGGATGATTGCTAGTCTCAGAGTGTCCAGTGCTTTCCCAGCCCTGTGCTACATGTTTTGCAAGTGTTTCCTCATTTAGTTCTCAGAACTATGAAATCTGGTCATGGAAGAGTCAAGGGAAGGAAGTCTTATTCCTAATTTAAAAAATAAAATAGCTTACAATGTACTTTTTATGCCTAGGTCCCAAGATCCAGGCTTAGGTAACCAAATCAATTCAGTTTACATAATGGTACAAGTTAAATGCAGACTGAAGCATTAGGTAATGGGGAGAGCTATGTAAGGAGAAGGTTGAGTCCACCTAGTTATGCTGACTTCAGTCATGCTGCTCTTCTGATTCTGATGTCCCTCAGCCTGCAGAAACATATGCCTATGGGGACCAGGGAGATGAATGCAATGTGCTAAATGGGCCTGGTGTAAAAGAATAAAAAGCAGAGACAGTGTCAGGAGTGAAGAGGGAGTGATGGCAATTATGGCAAAGCGGAGACCACATGCCACCCTCTGAAGAGGCAGCACCACTCAGCTCCAGCCTGTTGTCGTCATCTGGTAACATGGCCTCAGTGCTTTCAATTTTTTCAAAAGAGGCCAGTGATCCAGTGTTCAGGCAGCTTCCAGTGGGTTGACAAAATATATCTGCAGGTTTATCTGCCCAGAGACTTGACTGCAGTTGCATATTTTTCCAGGTTGCAAACCAAAAATTGATCCTTTTCCTGTGTTCCTTTCTCTTTCCAGGTCATTACATTTATGTGGATACCTCCTTTGGCAAGCAGGGGGAGAAAGCTGTGCTGCTAAGTTCTGACTTACAGGCTGAGGAATGGAGCTGCCTCCGCTTGGTCTACCAGATAACCACATCTTCAGAATCTCTGTCAGATCCCAGCCAGCTGAACCTCTATATGAGATTTGAAGACGAAAGCTTTGACCGCTTGCTTTGGTCAGCTAAGGAACCTTCAGACAGCTGGCTCATAGCCAGCTTGGATTTGCAAAACAGTTCCAAGAAATTCAAGGTAGGTGGAGTTTAGGAGAAAGATATAGAGCCTCTTATCTTTGCTTTATACTATTCTAAAATCTTATGAAAATTTCTGATGTGGAGGTTAGTTATCTCCTGGATTTTGATGTGATGTTTCATAGGATAATACCATAGAAGAATATTAGCAATGGAACTTAACATTTTGTTTATTCCTTAAAAGAGCTTCTTCCCAGATTTCTTTCCCATCTATTTAAATAAGCCTTCTGTAAAAATCTAAATGGGGCTTAAACCAACCTCTTCAATGAAAATAGATTTTCTATGGCTTTTAGGGAGTATTCTCATTTCTATAATTTTATTTCATCCTTCTAAACTGTGTGTGCTATGTGTTTATCATCTTAATCATTTCTTTGCTACAAATTTTGAACAAAACATTAACTATAATAAAATGAAAATGAAAATACTTTAAAAGAGAGAAAATACTTAAAGGATATGTTCCATTTCCTTTTCAAAGAGGGAAGGTGTTCCTTTGGGAGTCCTGGAAAAGGAAAGTAGAGAATATAAGGTGATGCTGGGTGTGGATTGGATAAGGAAGGAGGATGGGATCCAGACACACCTGGCCATCAAGTGTGATGTTTATTGAAAATATTTCATCAAGGACACAATGGAGCCATCATGAAAACATTCCCCATTCCTAATCCACCTTTCAGTTTCCTATCCCATCCTGCTGCTTCTTTGAAAAGCTTGAAATACTTTACTCTCCAATACCCTCTTTCTGCCTGGAGTCCTTCCCTGTCAGCTGGTGGTTGAGGATGGAGCATGGGGCCTCTGAGTTCCCTCTTTTACAACATCCTCCCAGCAGTTATCACCTCCTAAATCTGCCAGCATAGTTGCAGAATATAGGGCTAAAACCACAGGAGAAAAAGTGATTACTTTCAGAAACAGGACCACAAGTGCTACCACAAGCACTGAAGATGGTGGTGGTTGGGATAACAATAGAAGAGAAGACAGCTGGCTCTGAGCTTCTATCAGATGCCTTACTCACCTCGAAGTTTTGATGTATGAGTTTATGTGCACATGCGCATGCACACATATACATACACACACATTCTTTTAGTAAAGTCCATAGTGAAATTGGTATCCAATAGCAATTAGCTGAGACTAACAATACTATTTTGCCTTGAATGGCTGAACAGCTCCAGACTAATAGCTGAAATACTGAACCAAGGAAACATGATGTTTTGAAGTCTAACTCCCCTTCTTCCCCATATGTTGTGCAGATTTTAATAGAAGGTGTACTAGGACAGGGAAACACAGCCAGCATTGCACTGTTTGAAATCAAGATGACAACCGGCTACTGTATTGGTAAGTGGGCTTCATTTTCATTAAATCAAACTGCGAATCTTTTTCTAAAAGCTACTGTTGCCAGAGGGAACTGAATCAATCCTAAAGACCAAGTATTTTATAGAATGCACTGCATAATGCATACTGGTTTAAATTCTTTGCTAGGTTCATTTGAATACTGTATGTTGTTTTGTCTTTAGTGTGGGAAGGCTCATTAGAATTTGCCTGTACTGTCTGGATTAATGAAAGAAACATAGATGCAGCAACTGTAACTTGAGAACCGCCACCTTAACCTTGACATGTTCTGATTAAAATAATTTACAAATTGCTGGAAACTCAGCTTTTTGTAGCATGTGCCAGAAAAGCAGACATTGTATTATCTTCTTTCCCTCATTTCTCTCTTGGCATACCACTGCCCTCCTCTTAATAATCACAGTTGTCACTTAGAATTCACTTGAGAAGAGTTGGTTGGCTGTCTCTTATGTGCCAGCTTCCAAGAGGGCATAAAGAAAGGGTAAACCCTGTCCTATGGTGGTTCAGTCTCTATTTGTCTACACTGAAGCTAGTTCTGTATATGATAACTACTGCAGAGGAAGGACAAGCTGTGCAGTGGGGGCGCAGGGAGGAGGAGAAGAAATTGGAGAGGACTGAATAGGGACAATGCATTGGAGCTGGAGTTTCAAGAAGGAGAAGAATTTAGTTAAGTGGAGGTGCAGGATAGGAAGGCAAGGGTTCTCTGTGGCCAGACTTCTGTGGGGAGAAAGAACAGAACAGGTTCAGGCAAAGGGAAGAGGCTGAGTAAGGTGTTTGAAGTGAAGACCAAGACTGCTAAGGGAGTTTGTGATGGAAAAGTGTGGATGCAGGATGTGGAGCTTGGACCTGCTGAATCATATGGGTCAGCCAGCAGGGGAGAAGTGTGCAGCTGCACTTTCAGATGACTCCAGCTGTCACGTGGAAGATGAGTTGGGTACAAGGAAAATACACAGCAGGTGGGAAAACCCCTAGGAAGCAGCTGTGACCTTACAGAGGGGACTTAATGAGGGCAATACTGAATTAGCAGTGGAATCGGAAAAAGGCAGTAGAATTGAGAGATTTTTCAGCACTGACAGCTCTTGAAGGCTACATGAATGTGGCGGGGAAGAGAAAGGACAGTCAAAGAAGGTTCTGAACAACAACAACAACAAAAATGCCTTTGCTAATCCCCTGAAGTTTCACTTCTCTGTTTTGATCTCAATGATGTCTCTAGGGCAAGTGAAAGAAAATATACCATTTTCTGAAGATACAGTGAGGCTCAGGATCCCTTCCTTGAGCCTCCCTCTGGGCTCCCACCTGGCACATGTAAAAGGTTGCAAACAAGACAGACAAGTTAGACACCCCTGGTGGAGCGCCACCTGCTGGCCCAGTCAGCTTACTGAGCCTCAGCCTCTGCTTTGTCATCTGTAAAATGGGAATAAAATGCTTCCCTCCTAGGATTCTTGGGAGGAGGAATGAGATCGTGGCTATGAAGATGATTGGTATATACAGTGCTGGGCATCCAAGACATGTTGCCTTTCTTCAAATGATGTGGTGACTTCTGATTTGTTTGAAACAAAAGGATGCCAACACTTTTAACTCGTTAAACTCTATGATCATGCTCTCACTTCTTTCTTTCTGGGTACTTTCTCTGTCTCTTTCCATTCCTCATCTGTAAAATGAGGTTAGTAACAGTGCCTATGTCATGGGGCTGCTTTGAGGATTGAATAAGTTCATTTATGTAAAGTGCTGAGAATGAAGCCTGGCACATTGAGGAATATTTTGCTTTTTATTTTACTCTTAGGCAGCCTTTGGCACTGAATGTTAGGGCATTGGTTAGCAGACACTGTGGTGGAAACATTGAAAATGAAAATCTTAGAAATTTTCAGTGCTTGCTAATGTAAAAACACATTGCTGACTATACCAGTCAAGATCCTGGCAGGAAGGAGGAAACAGGATACACTCAACCTGAGTAATTTGAGGGAAGCTCACTGAAGAGATCACAAACTGAGTCGTAAAGGAAGCCAGCAAGGGACAGCTCTGTGACCCAGGTCTAGTAACAGTGATAATTCATGAGCTGTTGTCTTCTTTTGGCCTGAAAGGACAAGGGAGGAGGAGTTTCCAGTACCTGCAAACAATAGCTATTTGGTGAGGACTGCTTGACAAGATTTGCCAACCCATGGCGACCTGGCTGGGAGACTGCTGCGCAATTAAACCCCTGATTTCACTCTCCTTCCACCTTCCATTGGTCGAATCCAACAGGGAGATGGAAGGCAGGGGAGCCCATTGATACAGTTCAGATAGGTCAACCTCTGCAGGACCTATCAGGTGGAGAAGAGCAAAATTGATCTGCAGGGGGCCAATGGCCAGCACAATTATACTTCCTAGTTTAACTGCATGATTATAAGGGTCAGTGGAGGCATTAGCTTGTGAGTTTCTCGCTCCTTTTTAAGGAAAAGTTGTTGATGAAGATCAATATATCCACGCAAACATGCCAACGACACTAAGGGGAGAAGAGGAGGGTCTGATTATCCTCTCTCTCTTCTCCACTCAGTAGCTGCAAAAGGAACCCAGAACCTAGGATAGATCTGTCCCACCTATTTTGCCTGGGTTCTCATTTATAAGAAAAATGGAATTTTAGCATCTCGGACACATGCCCCTCAGCTCTGGGCAACTTGTTCATCATGAGAAGAGAAAGGAAAGGAGGACTGGGCTACCAGATTCAAGAAAGGGTTGTGGAAAAAATTTTCTAGAGCTAAGAGCATAACCCTGAACAGTGCTTTGAGACAGAGGTGATTGATAAAAACAGCTGACTTGTACCAAGCACTGACCACATGCCTGGCACTGCGCTGGGAGCTCTCCACACTTACAATAGCTCTGTGAAGTAGGAACATTGTCCCCATTTCACATATGGAGACACAGAGGCTACAAAAAGTGATAAGTCATGCTCCAAGTGACATGGCTAATAAGTGGAAGGGCCATAATCCAAAGGGCCAATGATGAATTAGAATCTTGATTTATTACAGGATCTGTCTCTCTTCTTGACCAATATTGTGCAGGGGTCCTGGTAGAAAGGTCACAGTGGGCAAAGGAAGAGAGAAACTTCTGAATATCTAAGAGCAAACTCTGTAGGAGGATGGGTGTACCCAGGTGTGACTGTGTGTCCATGCAGTGTTTTTGTTTCCCTTCCCCAGAATGTGACTTTGAAGAAAATCATCTCTGTGGCTTTGTGAACCGCTGGAATCCCAACGTGAACTGGTTTGTTGGAGGAGGAAGTATTCGGAATGTCCATTCCATTCTCCCACAGGATCACACCTTCAAGAGTGAACTGGGTGAGCTGCGGTCAAATAGAGTCCATTTCCCAGGATAAATTTTTCTGCTGTCTCCTCCCACTTCCTGCACTGACCTAGCTGTGGCTTCTGTCAATAGGGAAGAGAGGAGGGAGGAGGGTGAGTAGGAACTAAGTAGGAACCAGGAGGTGTGGCAGAAGAGTAGGGAAGGATCTACAGGGAGGTAGAGACAAACTGCACCTGTGAGCTCTGTAGCTACGGGGAAGGCCACCCCGTAAAGATTTTCCTTCACCTGTGGCCTAGTCTTGTATTTTCACATTTCCATATTATGCCTTACTTTCTTGTGTATTTGTTGTTTAATATTTCTCATTTCTAAAGACAAGGCTGGAATAATCCTAGGTTACTTTTCACTGAAAATAGATCAAAGGATGGGAATGGGTCCTAGGAACTTCCCAAGTGACAGTGAGGTGAGCCAATACTGCTGATTAGCTCTGAATGTGGTGTGCAACAGGCCCCCCTAGTGGCGAAGAAGGCTGCTTCTCTGCAAGGAAAATGAGAGGTGAGGTTGTGTTATCGGCAAGAAGTCAGCTTTGAGAAGAAGTTCTCCACAGAAGAGAGACAAGGGCAAGGGCTTACTTACTTGTGGGTTACCACTGCTCTCACCTGGACCCTGGTAGGCTTTGGAAAAGCCTAGGTCTCTCCACAGTTGCAAGACATTTCATCCTCGACTCCAAGCTCTCCAAGGAGTAAGAAGCTTCTGGCGGCTGGCTTTTCAACAAGAACAAGACAGGAATTTTTATTCTGCTGCAAACAGTTAACTTTTTCTCTTTTGATCCTTTACACAGAGATATTGATGACCTTTTATGGTTCTTTCCATTTTTCTTCATTCACTATTGCTTCTCGTCATCTGAATATTTTTAATCATGTCTCCAACTCTTTTTTTCAAAAGTGCTCATCCTTCAGCTTATCTTGACTCTAGACCGTCTTCATCCTAACCTTATTGTTCTCTTTGCTCCTATTCTATCTTCTCCTTTATATCCCGAATCTCAGGTTCAGTCTCCTGTAACAGCCAGGCAGACAGTATAAGCAAATGACATGTGGGCTGGGTGAGGACTGCGGCAGACTAGACAGCAGAGACCCTGTGCAAAGGCTACTCGGCTCTAATGAGTTGCTGCTGTGTGAGAATGCAAGCCCGGGTTGCTAGATCTTTTGATGTTTCAAGATCATCAGGAAGGCAGGGGATTTTTTTGTGTGTGAAATTTCCCAAATGTTTAAAAGTTGGTGAATGTTTTCTAAAATCACAGTGTGGGCCAATAAAACACATTTGCAGGTCAGGTCCTGTTGGCCAACTTCTATTTTGCAACCTTCATTTGACAAGTTTCTTTTCTTTTACAACATGTTCAGGCTTCTTAGAATAAGTTACTTATAAGTAACCACAAATAAAAAGATTGGAGTCTCATGGAGCTTGCCTGTTTAAAACAAATGCAACTTTAAATCTAGCATTGTCATTAATTTGACCCAGCATTAGATATAATGGGGAAAATGACAATTAAAATGACAGATCCTCTATGGCCCCTTCCCAGTTTCAAGGAAGATTCTTTCAAGAAAGGAAAAGAGATTTTTTTTTTTTTTTTTTTTTTTTTTTTTGAGACGGAGTCTCGCTCTGTAGCCCAGGCTGGAGTGCAGTGGCCGGATCTCAGCTCACTGCAAGCTCCGCCTCCCGGGTTCACGCCATTCTCCGGCCTCAGCCTCCCGAGTAGCTGGGACTACAGGCGCCCGCCACCTCGCCCGGCTATTTTTTGTATTTCTTAGTAGAGACGGGGTTTCACCGTGTTAGCCAGGATGGTCTCGATCTCCTGACCTCGTGATCCGCCCATCTCGGCCTCCCAAAGTGCTGGGATTACAGGCTTGAGCCACCGCGCCCGGCCGGAAAAGAGATTTTTATCACAACTGGATGTTAACAAAGGGCGGTATGTGTCAAGTGCAATAAGAGTGGTCCCCTTCCCCCACCAAAAAGGAAAGGTGTTGGGAATTCAGAGACAAAAGAGGCCCCTCACTGCTTGGATGTCCTAGAAGACATGATAAAAGAAGTAAACCGTATTTCGGGGATTGGTATGATTTTGACAAAGATGAGAAAAAGCTAAGAGCAATGATACAGTGGTGGTAGCTACGAGGGGTGGATGGGGGAAGAGATGTGGCTGAGAAAGCAGTACAGGGACAAATTCGAAAATGCCTGGAATGCCAGGTAAGAGATTTTAACTTTATTTCATTGACAATGGGAGGCCACACAGGTGTTTGGGCAGGGGAGAGACACCATCACAGCAGTGTTTTTAGATGGATTAACATGACAGGGATTATTTCAGTAGATGGACAGTAAAAAGGTGGAGCAAGAGTACAGAAGAATCCCCCAGAAACTGTTTCTTCAGATGCATCTGGGGTCACTTACATAAGAAATTGAGATAAGACAAAAAAAGCATGTTTATGTACTTCCTACCTTTAAAACCTAGGTTCAGCCTTTTTCTTTTCTTTTCTTTTCTTTTTTTTTTTTTTTTTTTGAGATGGAGTCTTGCTCTGTTGCCCAGGCTGAAGTGCAGTGGTGTGATCTCAGCTCACTGAGACCTCCACCTCCCGGGTTCAAGCAATTCTCCCTGCCTCAGCCTCCCAAGTAGCTGGGATTACAGACACCTACCACTTCATCCAGTCAATTTTTGTATTTTTAGTAAGGACAGGGTTTCCCCATGTTGGCCAGGCTGGTCTCAAACTCCTGACCTTAGGTGATCTGCCTGCCTCAGCCTCCCAAAGTGCTGTTTAGCACTTTTGACAGTGACAAGAGATTGAATTTTTTCTATGGATAGTCCATATTTTTACCTTATAAATAAGTGGCCTATCCTCATTTGGGGCCCTTTGTAGGAACCACACTATAAACGAGTGCTCTGTGTACAGTGAATGATAACCAGTCATGGCAAAGTAATCCATGAATCTGCATGAGTATTTTAAAAGACAGTTGGGTTAACTTAAAATAATAAAATGTCACCAACTCTTGAGAGCTTTATGTAAATGAGTAAAGCAACTAACAATCTCCTGGGGTTTGAAGAAAGAAAAGCCCGATGACTTTTTCTTCATGTGTGACAATAGGCTAGTTTTGAGATTGATTTTCTGTCCTATCTTAAGAATCTAATACAAGGAACAGAAAGGATCTTGAAAGGCTGATGCATCAAAATGGCAATTATGTCTCCTGTCATTATCACAGCTGCACAGAGATGCAAATTTAACAATGGGGAAGTGTTAGAGAACTTTTCCCAAATCATTTAAAAATTAGTTCCAAAGTCAAACCCTGTGGGTAACCAATATTATGATTCAGTGATTATTCAGTGTTTCATTTTTCATCCTCAATGATGGCAAGAGGCAGCTGGCTGGGGAGAACATATATTTCTTGGAAGAGGCAACAGACCAATAGACTAGTGTCAAATCATCCATTTGACTATGTTATCTGAGTGCAATTCATCCTTTGAAGAGTGTAATTCTCCTAGTCCTTCTTCACGCCCATCTGCAATCATAGAATATTCTGACTATATTTGTGTCCCCAGGGATAGAGAAAGAGCCCCAGGCTAGGAGTCCAAATACTTGTGCTCCAGGCTCAGTTATCAGAGTACTTTATTACCTTGACTAAGCCCTCAACTTCTTAGGGTCGCCATTGACACATCTGCAAATGAGCAATTTGAATTCAATGATTCAAAGATGGCTTTGAGTTCCAATATTTTACTTTTCTCTCATTGCCTAATGCTATTTACCAAAATCTCCAAATTCACCATTCAGTGAGATCTATTTCAAAATGGCTTCAGTCCCTCCTGGATACTTATAAGCACACAGCATTTGGCACTAGAAGAAAAGGAGAACTAAAGGAACAAAGGGTTGAGAAAAAGAGGCCCTGGATTTTCTAGTATCTTGACCAGAAGGGTCAAGACGTAGGCATAGTGATGTGGTCATCCTTGAGAAGCACTAAGACTTGCTGGTAGGGTGCTGCCACCCCTGACATAAGCACTTGCCTCTCTCCTCTCCCACTCCCTTTTTCCCTCCCATCTTCTTCTCTCCATTTTCCCATTCTTCCTCTTCTTCCTTGGCTATTCTAGAATACTTCCCCAAAGCAGGCAGCTTTTCCCACTAGCATTGCTTGGTACCCATATGTCAATACTGTGGGCTGAAAAAGAAGCTGACCCGAGGGTTGAAGGGAGGAAGTCTAAAAAGATCTTCTACCTACCTTCCAGCAATCCATGGGATTACCCAGTCAGAGCCTCAACACCAGAATTACGCTTCTTCATTGATCACTTATTCATTTCTTCACTCATTCAACAAACACATAATAAGCACTTTTTACATGTATTTATATTTACATTCTTGCATACCCTGGTGATGTAAAAAAACAGTCATTCTGGATAAAGAAAATGTGGCACATATACACCACAGAATACTATGCAGTTATAAAAAAGGATGAGTTCATGTCCTTTGCAGGGACATGGATGAAGCTGGAAACCATCATTCTCAGCAAACTAACACAGGAACAGAAAACCAAACGCCGCATGTTCTCCCTCATAAGCGGAAGCTGAACAATGAGAACACATGGACACAGGGTGGGGAACATCACACACTGGGGCCTGTTGGCAGGGTGGAGATAGCATTAGGAGAAATACCTAATGTAGATGACAGGTTGATGGGTACAGCAAACCACCATGGCGCATGTATACCTATGTAACAAACCTACACATTTGACACATGTATCCCAGAACTCAAAGTATAGTTTAAAAAAAAAAAAAAATGATGCTTAAAAAAAAGAAAAAAATCATTAACCTCAAAGAGTTTATAGGAACCCACTTTTCCCAAAATGTCCTTCCCTAATCCTTATATGGAGCACAAGGGTGATATGTGGTCAAATAAACTGGGGAAACCCTGCATTAAAGAAAGCTAAAGAGATTTCTTTATTTCAGGATTTCTCACCACCTTTAATATAGTTCTGTGCTCATGTACATTATGGCATTTCTCAAATTATCTGAATACCAAAATGCTACATAAACTTGCAAGCATGCACAGTAATGCATGACTAATAGAGGTATGAAGTAAATGATATGAAACCACAGAAAAAAAGACTACCTTGGTTTTGGGGTACAGAGAAGGCTCTCTTGAGGAAGGAATAGCAGAACGGGAATTTGAAGAAATGGATAAGGGGGAGACAAATGCAGCATGTGCAAAAGTGTAGAGGCATGAGAGTGGATGGTTTATTTTATGATTGGACAGCATTTGAGAAGCACAAGGTATGTGATGATGGCAGAGGAACCCCTAGGTCGCAGGCTACATTCCTACTTATGATTAGCAGGAAGCCTGATTGTCTGCATTCCAATCTTTCCTGTTATTTCACTCCAAGTCCTCTTCAACCTTTGGACTAATATTTTGGCCATTCATTAGCCAACATCCCCACTCAACACACACACACACACACACACACACACTCCTCTAAGCCTGGAGTGCTCTGTAAGTCTTTCCCCTACAGAGGGTGGGGCTAAAAATGATGAGTTCAAAAGATTCTAAAATACTTTATTTGAAAAGCTCTGCCCATAGGACTCAAAGATTTGGTCAGTATCATTCTTTAAAACAAAGCAAAACAAACCCTCCAATGCTCTAAAAAGGAAAGAGGTTGCCTCTCTTATATTTGCTTTCTACTGGGTATACTGATTTCCCTGGAGCTCTATCAATTTGGGTGGCAAAGTTAAGATTAAATGGTTCAGATGTCTGCCTGCAACAGCAGATTTTGCTCTATGTGAGTTCATCTTGTGTTCGTTCATATACTAGATGCAGCTTTTGCCTTTGCTTTCAGGTAAAAACTGGAGAAACAGCATATAGAAGGGGAGCTCATTGTCTACTTAGGAATTTCAGAACTGCAGAGAGGGTTGAGGGAAGTCTTCCCAGGAGAGTGCTAGTCTTTGGGTTGTAGAAAAGCAAACAGTGAATGTAATTTCTGAAAACTACAGTGTGGATATGAGTTTTCCTTCATTTCCTTGTATGTTCCAAACAATCTGCCCCAAACATTGAGTCAAGGTTTTTAAATGAGCATCGTGCCCCCAAATTATTGTCTAATGATAGAAATGACTAAAATAATGCAGTAAGAATTGTGGTGGGACATCTTTGGAATACTGGAGGGGATGTGATTTTTATACTGTGTTTTCTTAATTCTGACTCATCACATACGGGTTTCTTTCTTTATTCATATTTCATGAAGTGAAACAAAATCTTTCAGGAGGTAACCTACTGACAGCTCAGATCATTACTGTTTTCTACCTACCTTAGCGAAAAAAAAGAAAAAGAAAAATAGGTGATTGCCGGAAAAATAATGAGGGAAATGCATCTCTTTGCTGAGATTTAAAAAACCAAGCTTGCTTGTTGTGTTGCTCTGGAAGAAGCTGGACAAGGTTTCAAAACCTAAAATAAGGTTAGAGTTATTTTATTCCATCAAACATCACGAGATGGATGGATCATCTCTCCATGATCATGACACTCTACTCATTTCAGTTTGGAATGAGCAAGGGTCGTCTTAACAGGACCTATTTATTTACTCTCTGCATTGATCCATTTGGTGCATGGTGGAAGCACGCGGTAGGGAAGCAGCTTTCTTAATTTACTTACCATTTTCTTTGTGCAAGGTCTGCTGAATTTCCTTTCTCTACCCTTGGATGACTTGCTGTGGCTTTCCAGTTACTTTCAGGTATTAATAAACATCTTCACTTTCAAGGATTAGGTTCAGTCAAGTCACAACTGCAATGTCTCATTTAGTTTAGATCTTCCCACAGACTGGGCCACACAACAGCTGTAGAGAGAAAGGTTTGTGCTTTGTCTCTTCATACTTCACCTTTTTCTTCCCTACCTCTTCTCCCTCTTACTGGCTTCTGGCTGCTTCAGGGTTGGGAGGCAATAGGCGGGGTGGGGATGGAACAGAAAGGCAAAGGCCAGGGACAAAAGTTTCACTTGACTGTTGCTATTTAATCTAGAGGTGATGCCCTTCATACAGCACATGGCCAAATTCTGGCATTCCTGTCATGGCCAATGGGGGATCCCACTTTAGTGTTGCCAGACAGGGATGAGCAACTCTCTGGCTGACCATCTATGAATCCTTCTTAGCTCCTATAAGTTATGGTATGCCCCACCAGCTCCCTTCTAATGGAATTACCGCACTGGCAGGCAGTTCTCTTGAGAAGAGTTCTTTTAAGGTAGTGTAGCCCAGCTGCCTTCTAAATTGCCCCCTCAAACTCTGGAAGTGCAGTTCACCGGCAGCAAACTCCTTTTTCTCCACTCTTCCCCCACAGGTCCCTAGGGTCAGCTTCTTGCCTTTAGAGGTATGCACCAGTGCCAGGCTCCATCTCTGCATCACACCACACTCCAGTATCACTGGTCAAGCTTTCTTAAGAACTCTGACCCCCTTCATCTCAAGGTTCAGAGCAATTGCAGAGCTCAGAAATTTCTGCACATAGGGGAAGGGATGAGGTTAGATGGCAGTTTCCTTCCTCTACCTCTTCCATGAGTGGTTCCCTTAAGGCCCCTCCTTTAGACAAGTTAAGAAAGGGGAAGCAATCCCCTTGCCTTCCCTGGAGAGGTCGAAAGGAAACACATAGCAGGGCGGTTCTGTGACAACACTCTTTATAGAAACCCCATCTCCAATCTCTCTGATTCATCTCGAGCCTTCTCATATGCACAGGCTAGAGGGGAGAGACGGGCTAACACTGGTAGAGCCGGGGTAGGTGCCAGGGGTTGCTACTTAGCATATTGACGGTCTAGCACCTCTCTTTAGAAAATAGAGGTTGTCGTCACTTATTGTTTGGGGCTTTGAGGTCTTAGCACAGATACGAGAAGTCTCACATAATATTCATTCATGTTTACATCATCCTTGAAAGCTGTATAAAAAGACTAGAGTCTGACTTTATGATGGTAAGGGCCACCAAAACCCTTACAACTAAAGGCTTGTGAAGATACTGTCAGACTCATTGGGTGGAAAAACACGCATCGTAACTCATTCTCTTTGGGTGCCATCTACTCACCATGGCAGCAGACCAGGGGTATTTCCCTCTGGCATACATCTCTTCAGACCAGGTTGTCTGCCCTACTGGGGAGACAGCTTGTCCAGACAACACAATTGGAGTGCAAATGTGGCCAACAGGACCGCATCACAGCTGAGTCAGAGAATGCCTCTGGCACCACGGCCAAGCCAAGGGCAGTCTTGGGGGAATGCTGGTGAGCCAGACTGCTTGAAAATAAACATTCAGAAACCGCCTTTAAAGTTCTTTCCCTAATACAAGGGGAAATGGCTGACTACCAGGGGCCACTGGTTCCACATGAAAAGTTCAGCTAATACAGAAGGCTGCTTGCAAGAAAGGAATGGACAGCCTCTTCAGGAGCAAGTGTGCATACACCAGCACCGCAGGCTCCATCCCAGAAGAGGCCTGAGCACTGGCGGCATGACTGAGAATTGTGATCTTTGTTTCAGCTGAATTTGAAATGTATTTTGCCTAGAAACCTCGGGCTTTTTGTGTATAATCCAGAATTAGGTAATAATAGATTGATTTTCACTCTGTGTATGGCAAAGCAGCACATACTGTAGAGGAGTGGCAATAAGCTTCTCAATTCTTAATCTTATGGGGGAACCCATTCCCCCCATATAACCTCTTTCATTTTCAGTTCAAGTTTTAATACTTTAAAAATCTCTGTGGCCTGCAGGGTCTCCAGTGATTTGGCAGATTAAAGGATTCTGTCTACTTAAAGTCCATCTATACCTAGTTTCATCCTACTCGAATCTTAAAGATCTGATGAAAAACAAAAAACAAAAAAGGCCTTTTCCAGAGGTTCTGGAAGCTCTAGAACCCTATGCCAGATAGGAGTGTTGTGCTCATTGAACTAGGCAGGAAAATTCTCCTAATATCAGGCACTGGACAAAATTTCCCAAGAACTCCAGGCTACCTTCATTGTTTTTAGAAAGGAGAATACTATGGCACTTGCAGCCACCTACCCATTGACTCCTCTTCCTCAGAACAGATTGTATCTGATAACACACTCCGCCTGGTTTGGCTGTCATTCCTCCAGCCTCTTCTCCTGGGGCAGACACCTGAATGACAATTTCTGAATCACCCCTACCAGTTCAACTGAGATAATAAACTCATGATGAGTTACCTTTTGTTCCCTAATGAGAAGCTTAACGTTGCTCAAATTGTCAGTAAATAGAACCCATCTTTGGCAAAAAATGAATGATGGAAAGAAAAAGGGGGCAAGGGCATGTGGTCTAGTCTGGTGGTTCCGAATGAGACTTGGAGTCAGCAGTCTTGGTCTTGTTCCCAGCAGCCTCTCTGACTCACTTTGGGCAGATCATGTTGTGTTTGCTGGATGATTTTTGGATCAGAAATGTGACTGTGGTTCACTTGGACTAGCGTCCTGAGCATAAGTTGTTAGTGAGGCACTTTGACTGCAAATGCACAAAATATTGTCCACAGAGCAGGTGAGTTACTATCCTTTAAAGACAACTCTCAGATGTCTGTCATCTGCAAGGAAGGTGAATTTACAACAAGGCTGGCTGTGGAAGCAGACAGTAAGCTGGGACTAGGTGGGAAAGAGATTTCCTGGGAGAGATGGCTGTGAAGGCTCTGAGGAGGAAGGAGCCAGACTAGCTGGGGACAGGCCCAATGTCCTTATTGGGCACAGCAGCCATAGTGCCTAGGAGCCATGGCATTTTTGGGGTCCATGACAATATTTTAATTTTATTTTAAAACTGGAAGGGTAAAATGAATATAATAATGTCTAGCCTACATCATATACCTCTTTATGCCAATGCAGTAGTAAACCAAAATGTTAAGGGTTTTTTTTTTTTTTTTTTTTTTTTAAATGGAGGAATGGGCCCACCACAGCAAAAGGGCCTGGGGCCCACAAAAGTCATAAAGATGCCCTGGGTAGGGAAAACTTTCAACTCAGGATGCAAACCTGACCCCTGAGGAAGAGGAGAACCTGGGCCAACGGGAGCTGCTGAAGGGCCCCATGGCAGACAGAATGGCCTGCCCCTCTGCTGTGCTTGGTCACTCTGGAGCAGGGAGCTGGGAGCAGCCCAGAGTGGTGTGGTCTTCGTACACTCTCCTGCAGGTCCAAAGGTGAGGTGGCTGGAGACCCAGTCAATGATGGTTTCTTCAGCAAGTTCTCTTAAAGAGGATCTCTGTGGCCCCTGCAATTAGGTATCCAGGACACAAAGTATTATAATGTATGTACATTCTAATACAAAGAATTATAGCTCTCCTCCATTCAATTCTCCCTGCTCATATCTCACAAAAAGATTCTGTTTCATTGGTAAGTCATGTTACAAAGGGCAATGAAGATTTCATCTCTGCCTTTGTTACTCATGTGAGTGCTTACAGAACAGAAGCAGATTACAGAGGCTAACTGGTCATAGGCATTCTCCACCACTAGAATGTTCTCGTCAAGGCTGGCTGGCCACCAGGAGTGCTTTAGAGGGTTTTCAAGCTTGGGATATGGAGGAGTGACCTCGCCTCCATATCAGAGGTTCTTTGATTCTATTCAGTCTGACATTCTGATTCTTCCTTTAAAATTCCTCCCCAGAGGTGGCAAAGTGGAGCCTACAGTGGTTTCTAGCCTGTAGATATGTTTATTTGGCAATACGAAGTTTAAAAAAATATGGTAGGGAGTGTTAGGTGTTGAATTGTGCACACTCAAAATTCACATGTTGAAGTCCTAACCCCCAGGACTTAGAATGTGACCTTGCTTGGACACAGATGGGTGCAGATGTCATTAGTTAAGATGAGGTCATGCTGGAGTAGGGTGGGCCTCCAATCCAATATGACCGCTGTCCTTATTAAAAGGGGAACTTTGGGCACAGAGAGAGATGTACACGGGGAGAATGCCATGTAAAGATAAAGGCAGAGACCTTCAAGCCAAGGAATGCCCAAGATTGCCAGCACACCACCAGAAGCTTGGAGAGAGGCCCAGGACCAATCCTTCCCTCACGGCCCTGAGAAGGAACAACCTCTGCTGACACCTTGATCCCTGACTTCTGGACTCCAGAACTGTGAGGCAATACATGTGTGTTGCTGAAGCCTTCCATTCTGCAGTATTTTGTGACAGCTGCCCTAGCAAACCACACAGGAAGCATCCCTTAAAAATGGATAGATTTGCCATGAAAACCTGAATTCCAGACTAGGATGGGGAAAGCCTGCAGCACAGGGCTGGATGCCGGGCATCCACTGGGTAGGCGCTGCTCTCTCAGGGAGGCTGGAGAACACAGGGGTGAGGGCCAGGCTTCTCACCCCAAGCCGGTTATTGACGCATAAGAATATGGGCCCAGCACTATCAGACGTTTTTATTTTTCCAGACAAGCTTGGTTTCTGTTTCTCAATGTGGGGAAAAGTAAGATTTCAAATGCTAGCTACTAATTTACCACTCTCTATTTTCTCCCTGACTCAATCAACTTCATTCATACACTTAATCTGGCTGCCTCCTCTGAAAATTTGAGTTCGTAATCTCTGTTTATTCACTGTTGTGTGGTTTGGCAAGACGATAAGGTAAATTATATTCAAATAAGATTATTCAGGGGATTCAGGGTGTTGAACAACTTGCCATCAGGAGAAAGTCAGCTTTGACCTGTCCATTTTTCCCCTCTGCCATGTTGAGATGAGGACCTTTCTGAGACCATGTCTGTACATTAAATAACCATTTGTTGAGGGCCCACCACATACCGGGCTATGTGCTAGATACAAAGTAAACATCCAGTGTATAAATGCATATGCTCCTTCTAATATTTTTTTCTGCTCTTCATAATGGAGAAAAGGCATTCTTTCCTTATTTTATTTCAATTTTTGGAGACAGGGTCTCACTTATCACCCAGGCTGGAGGACAGTGGTGTGATCACAGCTTACTGCAACCTTAAACTCATGGGCTCAAGTGATTCTCCTGATTCAGCCTCCCTAATAGCTAAGACCAGAGGTGCATGCTACCTTGCCCAGCTAATTTTAAGAAAGTTTTTTTCTGTAGAGACAGGGGTCTCACTATGTTCCCCAGGCTGGTCTCAAGTTCCTGGCCTCAAGCAATGCTCCCGTCTCAGCCTCCCAAAGTGTTGGGATTAAGGTATGAGTCACTGCACCTGGCCAGGAATTCTTATTAACCAGAGATTATGTCATGGAAATGAAGATATTAAGCTGTAATTGTTCTGAGCTTGTAAATAGAAAGGGCATTCTGTTGAAGCTGCATTGCATAGCACTTCTCTGTCACCACTCAAATAAATTCATACAAAATTGCTAACAATGATAGCTTACCCTTTATACAAAACAGGCTATAGGGCAAGCATGGTTCTAGAATTGTGAATGGCATTGTAATTGTTAGGCAGCTACAATGTACCAGGCACACGCTAAGCACTTTACATACATGACTCCATGTAATATTCATTGCCTCTATGAGGAAAGTATTTGATTGTCATTCTAGAGATCCGGAAATTGAGACCCAGACATACTCAGAAACTTGTTCAAGGTCACAGGGCTAGTAAGAAGTGGAGCAGGATTCAACCTCAGTTCTCTTCAATGCTAAGTCAAGGCTGTCTCCATTCTGTCATATGGCTTCTGTGTTTCACCAAGATGCCCCTAACGGAGGCCAGCCCCTGGGTCCAGAGCCCACAAAGACCTGCCAAGAGTGATACCACATATTCACTCCTCCAAATTTCAGTGTCGATTGACTTGCATGCTATTAACAATACACACATTGCCATATAGTTGGAATTCAAAATCTTAGTTTCACTCAAAACACACATGGTGACATCTTGCATTAATTGTAAACATGTGCAGGAGGGTCTCTCCATGCCCTTTTAAGAGTAGATGGTAAGCTTTATGTCCTCTTCAGAGTCTTATAACTCAATCAGGATTGTGAGGGAGTGGCTTCTAGGGTAATGTTCTATTTCTTTCCATGGGTGTGTTCAGCTTGTGAAAATTTAAGCACTCGACAGATGACACATCTACTTTTCTCTATGTATATTTTACTTGAATCAAAAGTAAGGAAAGTAAAAGGAATGGTCTCATCCTGTATTTAGCAGAGTGCAATGAACCCCATGGACCCATCTCTCAGCTGCAACATTTCTCCATCCACTCATGGCCAAACCTCTGTCAGCTGTAACTCATCCACTTCCTCCTCACCATTCCTGCTGGATTATTTTGAATGCAGAATCACACCATTTCACCTGAACCTCTTCCCTTCCCCACCCCCAACTCTTACGCTGTGCTCTGTCTCTCTGATTTTCAGGCCACTACATGTACGTGGACTCGGTTTATGTGAAGCACTTCCAGGAGGTGGCACAGCTCATCTCCCCGTTGACCACGGCCCCCATGGCTGGCTGCCTGTCATTTTATTACCAGATCCAGCAGGGAAATGACAATGTCTTTTCCCTTTACACTCGGGATGTGGCTGGCCTTTACGAGGAAATCTGGAAAGCAGATAGGCCAGGGAATGCTGCCTGGAATCTTGCAGAGGTCGAGTTCAATGCTCCTTACCCCATGGAGGTAGGTGTACTGGTATGCACCAGCTGTGCCAGGGTGGGCGCTCTGCAGATGTGCCACCCACACACAGAGCTGGAGATGGAGAGGCTGTGCAGTCTCACACTCAGTCTGTCTTTTCTGCTGTGCCTGAACCATGCTCTTTCTCATCCTCAGCCCCTCTCCTGCTCTCCCTTCCTCTGTGTCCCCTTTGCCTGCCTCCTTTATTACCTTCATTTCCTAGCAAGAGTCATTTTTATGAGAACAAATATGGCAAAAGCCAGTCAACCAACTGGACTTCTTGGCGACCCTCTCCTTCTGAAGCTTGCACTGTGGTCACAGAGGGTTCAAACGAGGAGATCAGAACCCTCCAAGTAGATCAGAAACTCCAAACTCAGTCTGGAGTTACCTTTCCTGAGAGCAGTTTTGAAGGTTTTCCTTACTTGAGTGAACTGTTTTTCTAAAAAAAAAAAAAAAAGGTGACTCATTTCTTTTTTTGCAACATAAATAATGTTGTAAAATCAGAAATAAACTTGCTATTATGGCCCTAGTTTGAAATAAGTCTTGATGCCTTCATTTTAAAACTTTTTCCGGTTATATAAGTGATACGTTCAATGCAGAAGAATTAGAAAATTCAGAGACATGAAATGAATTAAAATGCCCTCAGCCAACTTCACAAAGGGGAGGACTACTAACATTAAAGGTTTACTATCTTTTCGACCTTTTTCTAAGCACATACATTGATACATGTCTGTATCTATGTATGTATTTCAGAAGCTACGAGCACTTTCAGTACTGACTATCCAGCCAAGTAGATAAAATTATCTCCGTATTTACAGACAAGAAGAGAGAAAACAGAGTGTCCAAGAAATTGGACATTTTTTTCTAGGTCACACAGCTGGTGAATGCCAGAGAACTTAGTAACTAAGTTCGTGGACTAAAATCTGACCCAAAGCTGAGGAAGGAGGCCCAGCTCTGTCTGAGGACCCCATAGCACCACCAGAATCAGTGGGTGCAGCAATATGGTTGCTATAATATTGCCATAAAGATTTGGAGCTATAAGTAGAGTCTCGGTTACCCCAAGTTATTAATGTCCCTCACTTTTCACTTTGTGCGTCTTGCAATATCTTCTCCAGTTCCCTTTAAAGTGCCAGAGAAGCAGATTATTCCTCTGGATGGGTTTCGGTGGTGCCATCTGCTAGCCTGATGTAGAGCTGCAGAGAACAGGGTTGGGTCTTAGTTTCTGATGTGTTTCATCTACTGATGGCGTGCCTGCCTCTCCCCACATCCCCTTCCTATTTACCTCCCCTACCTCCCCCCGCAAAAAAACACTCTAGAGAGAGCACAGTGTCTTTTGCAGAATGTGTGCTATTTCCTATCCCAAAGTCCAACCAGGTCTTGATTTGTTCTTGCAGCTCAGTGGAAAATTTTCTGTGAGTTTGGGTTATGAGGAGGAAAAGAAATGCATGTACTGCTTCAAAAGTTTCCTATCAAAGTCAGATGAGTCCCCCACACACACTGATAGTGTTCTCTTTACCAACTCCTTTCATCCAACAATAAGCTCCTCGGGCAACGTTTGTCTAAATCAAACTTTGCTGAATTTTTAAAAATCAATACTTGAAAGGTTACAACTCTGGACACGACTAAACCTCAATACACATCCTTTGGGTCAACACATGTGATTTTGCTCTACCAATCTGAACTATTCACTGGTGTTATTTGCTCTCACTCATCAGGAAAAGAAAGTTGTCCTGAAGAAATCAGTGAGTTTAATGTCATCACATTCTCAAGTGAATTTTGAGAAGGAAAACAAACATTGGAGACTGTCTGAACAAGAGAACACATTGGCACAGAGGCTGTGATTAGCAAACGCTGATCGGGAATAGCATTCTTACCCCACCGGCTCTGCGTAAATTTTGCCATTCACTTTACCAGCTAGTGCCTTGAGAGCTAAATGTCATGGACCTGTGTTAAGTTTGTAATCTTAATTTGCTCCTTCTCCTAAGTCCACATCTTTTCCTTCATTCACAGCCCTTCCCCCTTGGCAAAGACAAATTTCTAGGGTTCCCCTTGGATTTTGGAGAGTTTAGGCACCCGGTCCCTGTGGGACCATTACTGTTAAGGTGAAAGGTACTTTAAGAACTATTTTGTCCAAACTCTTTTTCTTTTCAAAAAATGAAGAAACTGAGGGCTGGAGAAGAATGGGCCTGCTCAAGCTAATTAGTGGCTAACTAGGCTGGAACCTGAATAGAAGTTCAAGAGGGAGTCAACCTGCAGAAAAAAAAAAAAAATTATTATTTTTGAAACAGGGTCTCACTCTGTCACCCAGGCAGGAGTGCAGTGGAGTGATCTTGGCTCACTGCAACCTCTGCCTCCCAGTTCAAGCAATCCTCTCACCTCAGCCTCCCAAGTAGTTGGAACTACAGGCATGTGTCACCACACCCAGCTAATTTTTGTATTTTTTGTAAAGATGAGGTTTCACCATGTTGCCCAGGCTGGTCTCAAACTCCTGAGCTTAAGTGATCCGCCTACCTCAGCCTCCCAAAGTGCTGGGATTACAGGCGTGAGCCACTGAGGCCAACCAACCTTCGGAAAAAGATAGAAAATTAGTTCAGAGCTTGTTATGTGCCTGACTCTGTGGTTGGATATTTGTAGACATTATCTCATTTAATCTCCTCAACAGTCTTACAAGACAGGTGTTTTATAGATAAGAAAACTGACACCCTGGGAGGTTAAGTGATTGATATGGTTTGGCTGTGTCCCCACCCAAATCTCATCTTGAATTCCCACGTGTTGTGGGAGGGACCCAGTGGGAGGTAATTGAATCATGGAGGCAGTTCTTTCCCATGCCTTTCTAGTGATAGTGAATAAGTCTCGCAAGATCTGTTAGTTTTATAAGGATGAGTTTCCCTGCACAAGCTCTCTTCTCTTCTCTGTGCCTGCTTCCATCCCCATAAGATGTGACTTGCTCCTCTTTGCCTTCTGCCATGATTGTGAGGCCTCCCCAGCCACGTGGAACTGTAAGTCCATTAAACCCTTTTCCCTGTGTAAATTAACCAGTCTTGGTATGTCTTTATCAGCCGCGTGAAAACAGACTAATACAGTGATATATCCAGGCCTACCTAGCTAATAAGTGATGAAAATGGGTTCTGAACTCTGGTCTGTCTGCCTCCAGGAAACCATTCTATTCAGAAGAAGCTGCAAACTAGAAGCCTAGAGGTCAAATCTAGTCCACAGTGGTGATCTGTCTGGCTGTGGAGTGGGATTTTTCATTTTATTTTTAATTTTTGAATTAATTGTCAGCATTGACAAACTCAAAGATTTCAAATAAAATCTAGAGTCAGATCCTCTTGATAATTTGCTAGATACAGAGACGTTAGGCCTCGTATTTGTTTGCTAGGGCTGCCCATAACAAAGTAGCACAAAAGAGGTGGCTTAAAAAAACAGAAATTTTGTATGTCATCATTCTGGAGGCCAGAAGTTCATGATCAAGGTGTTGGCAGGGCTTGTTCCTCCTGAGGGCCGTGAGAGAGAATCTGTCCTATGCTTCTCTCCCATTTCTGGTGGTGTGCTGGCAATCTTTGGCATTCCTTGGCTTGTAGCTCTCTGCCTTCATTTTCACATGGCATTCCGTGTGTGTGTGTGTGTGTGTGTGTGTGTGTGTGTGTGTGTGTGCGCGCGCGCATCCAAATTTCTCCTTTTTATAAGGACACCAGTCGTTTAAATTAGAGGCTCACTCTACTTCAACATGACCTCATCTTAACTAATTACATTTGCAGTGACCCTATTCCCAAATAAGGTCACATACTGAGATACTAGAGGTTGGCACTTCAACACAGGAATTGCGTGTGAGGGATGCAGGGGGACACAGTTCAACCCATAACAGGTCTGGCTTCCCACATAACAGCAATTGATGCACCTGAGTGACAGCTGCCCTTTTAGACAGGGGTTTCTGTCTCTATTTCACAAGAGGCTGCACCATACCCAACCCACTTCTGCATTTCCACTACCTGCCTGGCTTTTGTAGGCACTGAAGTTTCAAGCCCTGTTCTGTGCTGCGTCTTCTCAGGTTATTAACTCACACAAGAGGACTGCACACCTGGGTGGTTTTTCCAGCACAGGTGAAGGCTGTGCTGACGTCTGATCCCCCATGGTTACAGGCAGAAGGTGGTCGACTAAGCTCACAGTTAAAGTTGGTGGTAGAGAAGAAAGCAAAGCTAAAGGGGTTGAAGTCATTGGTCCATGTTCTTTCTAACCATTGGAACATACCTGGACATGCTGAGATCAGGGTTCTCACCTCTGACTGTTGCATCTTTGTCCAGCCCTTGATGTAGAGTTCATATAGGAAGAAGGAAAGGAACTCAGAGGGTGTTTGCCCCTGAGTGATGGCAGGGAGGTAAAAAAATAAAAAACAAAAACAAACAAACAAAAACTGGCCTGCTTTCTTAGATGATTTTTCCTTTAATTGAAGTTCATAATGCTAATTAGTTCTGTAGTTCTAAGAGAAATAACATAGGCACTTCAGCTGACACTGAAGGAAGAGAGGCATATCCACCAATAAAAGGCAACTTTAAAGACTCTGTCTTGGTCCATTCAGGCTGCTATAACATAATACCATAACCTAGGTAATTTATAAACAACAGAAATGTATTTCTTACAGTTCTGAAGTCTGAGAAGTTCCAGATCAAAGTGTTGGCAGATCTGGCATCTGGTGAGGGCCTGTTTCCTGGTCCATATGGCACCAACTCCTTGTGCCCTCAAATTCCAGAAGGGGCACACTAATAAGGGCACCAATCCCATTCCAAAACCTAATCACCTCCCAAAAAGCCACATCTTCTATTACCATTCCCTTGGGGGGGGTTCATATTTCAATGTATGACTTTTGAGAATTCGTGAGTGTCCCACAGACACTCAGATCATAGCAGTTTCATTCTCCCAAAAAGAGACTGTAGGTTGAGGAGGGTGCTGCCCAAACTCATATTTGGAAATCTGATTCCATCAGTCCTTGTCACTTGGCTTCATCTGGTTTGATTGACATGTCATTTGAAATCATTAAGAGCACTTAAGCCAAACTGAAAATATGTGAACATGTGACAGCATGCCATTTTCCTCTGCAGGTTATTTTTGAAGTTGCTTTCAATGGTCCCAAAGGAGGCTATGTTGCCCTGGATGATATTTCGTTCTCTCCTGTTCACTGCCAGAATCAGACAGGTGAGCATTCTCTATCTGTCATTGCATTTTGGGATGTTCCTGTTTCAATAGATGTTTGTGGTTAGAACTTGTTTTAATTGCTTTTAATTTTCATATCTTTCCCCTTCTCTCATCCTTAAAAAATGATTTAAAGGTCATTTTTTTCTGGAATATTACTCTTTTTTCCCCCCTCACAGAGGGAATCTAATGTTTCTGACACCATCAGCCAGTTGTCCTATCTTAGGAAGCTTTTATCTTTCCTTCCCAGGAAAAGAAAATTAAATAATACTAACTTATTCTCACTCCATCTTTCTCTTTAGAGGATATCTTGGGACCATAAATGGGTGGCTGGGTAGATGGACAAAGCTCTCACAATCTACTGAATAGAATAATATATTTTAAAAATGCTTTCCAACAGTATGTATCCAAAATTTATAAATGTCCTTATGTTTAAAGATGTTAGTATTTGGTAGACATCTCTGGAAAGTTTTAGCTAAATAGCATGTGCTCTTAATTAAACTACTTTCCACTTCCAAGATGAACCCTCAAATTATTTTATCATGATCAGTTTTGCAATTTCATAAATTTGATGTTTAAAATGAGAGAATTATTTTTACTTTCTAGAAAAATAGGTAAGCAAATTGATTCAAAGTGAATTAGAAAGCAAATGTTTTATAATAAGAAGGATAATAATAATGATAACCCAGATATATAAAATTGACCTTACTGTTTAGTGAATTTGTTTCCTTGAGAGACCAAGGGAGACATTATGGTTACCCCGCCTTATTAATGAGCCCTTATTCTTGGCTATGTAGCACGGAAAGTAATTTATGAACTTGGCGTTTGGGGTCTTTCACTTAAGATAGAGTTGGTTCATAATTTAATATGATTTCAGATACATTCTACAAGTCAGGGGACTAAGAAATTTTTTGGGGGGGAGGGGAAGGGGAACTGGGGGTCTCGCTCTGTCACTCAGGCTAGAGTGCAGTGGTGCAGTCACAACTCACTACAGCCTCAAACTCCTGGGCTCAAGTGATCTTCCTGTCTCAGCCTTATGAGCAGCTGGGACTGGCTAGTTTTTTGCTTCTTTATTTTAGTGGAGATGAGCTCTCACTATGTTGTCCAGGCTGGTCTTGAACTCCTGAGCTCAAGGGATTCTCCCACCTTGGCCTCCCAAAGTGCTGGCATTACAGGTGTGAGCCACAGTTTACATGGAAAAATATTTTCGACTTGAGCTAAACTGTTACCCCAAAACTAAACAGAAATCTAATCTGCTGAAATTGACTACTGGTTTTCCTAATTCTAATTTTTAAAAGGTTATAAAACAGATAGAACCAGACTAGATTTACGTACTTTTTAATGATTTAATCCAAACAATAATCAAAGATTAAAATAGTCTCTAAATTTGATATAACACAGAAACCAACATTGTTTTACTTCTCTACATTTGATTCCTCTCTAATCCTATCAGTTAATATTTCAATTACATTCATAGTAATTTCACAACCTCTTTATCATTATTTTTAGACAAGGTCTTTTTTCTATCACTAGGCAGTGACACTGAAGTTTATATTGCCTTGTTTTGTCTATGGGAGAAGAGGTGTTTATCTAATATCTGCACTGGGCAGAGAGTGGGTGAAGAGGCAGCTGGAGGTAACAGAACCAACTGAATCACCCAGAAGTAATGTTCAGAAATGCTCCTCCTTTTGAAAAAAAAGAGAATTTGTGTGAGCTCTTTCCTACTACACAGGTGGTCTGTCTGGTGAAAGGAAAAGAAAGCATCCAGCAAAACAAGGACCATGTGTTAAGAGGGCTGTTGACCCCTCAGTCTGCAAAGCACAGACTCCTTCTGTGCAGGAACTTCCACATATATGAGTTCTTATACAGTTAGGTTAACCAAGGCTCCATACTCATCTTCAGAACTTCCCACTAAGCCAGTTTGGCTTTAAATGGTTTAATTGCATCATCGTAGTGTTATGCTTAATCCACCAGGAATGTGGATTCACATCCCTATTCTGCTACTTCCAAGCTATGTGGCATGGGTCACGTTATTTAACTTGAGACTCTATTTCCACATCTATAGTAAAGATGGAAGAATCTGTTTCACAGAGTTGTTGGGAAGGTTAATGAGTTAATGTCTGTGAAGGCCTTAGCACAGAGTATGATACACAGCAAATGCTTCATCATGAGACAATACTATTTACTTTATTTTCAAAATATGCCCACCCATCCCTGGAGAACAGTGGGTCAGATTGCAACTAAAGAGAACCAGCAAAGGGTACTTGCTTGATGATTGTGTCAGCTGGAGCCTGCTTTATGTCTTTCATTGAGCAGCTGTGGGCCAGATTGAGTCTTTAGAAGCTAAGCCTTTTAGTTTTCATACTTCATCTTACATTTCACAAATAGTTTATGCCCTTCTGTTTCATAACAGGTGCCAACATTTTTTCCTTATCTTGGTTAACTCCAGACTTCTTGTCTCTGCTTTTCCCAGCTGGATCTAGCATTTTCTTCCCTCATCTCCCTAATAGGCTGAGACAGGAATCATTTCAACATACGAATCATCTTGTTCCCACCATCTGGTTGGGTTTAGAGTTAATCCAATCTCCTGGACCTGAGACCCATCTCATAGTCACAGGTGCTCAACAGCAATGTCATGTGGCCCTCCAATGAACTGCCCCCCTCCCCAGTGCTTCCAGAGAACAGTGAGACCACCCCCCACTTCCTCTCCATCCCTTTGCCCCCTCACTCTCCCCCTCCACAACCACATTTGTCCCAAATTTTAGAAGATGGGAGCAAGCCTTCCTTTTGGTCTGTAAATCTTTGAATGCCTAAGAGGTGATCCCATTCACTTCTAGGAATCCTGCCGTAAGGCCCAGCCTCAAACTGAGAGCTCTACTGCTCTGCCATATGCCAGGGACTGGGTAGATCCTAACACTCATGGGTACGCCTCTCAGAGAATCAATACCTAAACCCCAATATCAGCCATTCACTGACAACACACTGCCCCGACCTCTTGTCTATTTGGAAACCCAGGCCCAACTGCTGCCTAGGCTACAGCTAAGGCTGCCCCAGCCTTTCTTATCTTAAATGCCCCCAAGGGTCTCCACAGCCTAGTCAGTGAGCCTGGCCCTTGTTTCCCCATAGGTCTTCAGTGTGGTGCCAGGTCCCACTGCCTCTCCTACCCAAGCCAGCTTTGAGCTGTCTCAGCCTGCTCTTGGGCGGGCACATGCTGAAGTAAAACTACCCTGCAAGGTTGGCAGTGTAGAAAACACAATGCCCCCAGTATCTATCTTTTAGCACTCTAGGGGCTGACAAGCCTTTTAGATCTGTGGGGTTGATGCTGAGTTTCTTTCCATGAACTCCATGGAGCAGAGGAAAGGATGAGAAATGTTCCCAACTACTCTCAAACTGCAACACATTCCTGCTAATTAGATTATCTTCAAAGCTTCTCATTTCTAAAAAGTTCAAATGTCAGAAAGCAAGTAATTAAAGCTTACACTATGATGCTTTTTGGTAAGTTGCTTAAAGGGGCTTTAGTTCTTTTTTTCTTGATCACCAACAGATGCTCAGAGGCTTCCAACTGCCTCTGATTCCTCCCTATGCTTCAAATACATCGTTATACTTCCCAGCAGCTCAATTTGTGATCCGCCCTTTACTAACACCTCTGAAACAAGCTTGAAGCAAAGGCTCTGCACCCATTCAGGTCACAAACAGGCCTCTGGCCCCATCCTCAGGAACCAGACACTGTCTCATGGCAGAAGCAGCACTCTAGGTGAAAAAGATTTAGCCCTTGAGTTAGGCTTTTGAGATTTTCTTTTTTTTTTTTTTTTAAATCAGACCTCCTCAAGACCCCAGGAAAATCCATTTCAAATCTATTCATTAGCAAAATATTATAATCATATCATCAGAAAAATATTTTCTATATGACTCAGTCTATCACCATGGAGAGAAGTGATCCTTGCTTACTTTTAAGTTTTTTTGATAGGCATTTTTTTTTAGTGTCATTTTAGGTTCACAGCAAAATTGAGAGGAAGGTACAGAGGTCTCTCATAGTCCCCTTGTCTTCATATACATTACTGTCCCCCAGAGTCCACAGTTTACATTAAGGTTCACTCGTGGTATTGTATACTCTATGGATTTAGACAAATGTATAATGATATGTATCCACCATTGTAGTATCATACAGAATATTTTCATTGCCTTAAAAAACCCCTCTATATTCAGGCCAGGCATGCTGGTGCACACCTGTAATCCCAGCACTTTGGGAGGCAAAGGAGGGTGGATTGCTTGAGCCCAGGAGTTGGAAACCAGCCTGGGCAACATGGTGAAACCCTGTCTCTACAAAAAAATACAAAAATTAGCCAGGCATGGTGGTGCATGCCTATGGTCTCAACTTCTTAGGAGGCTAAAGAAGGAGGATAGGTTGAACTCAGGAGGTAGAGGCTACAGTGAGCCAAGATTGCACCACTGCACTCCAGCCTGGGCCGCAAAGTGGGACCCTGTCTCAAAAACAAAAAACAAACAAAACTCTGTTTTGCCTATTCACCTCTCCTTCCCCCCAACCTGTGGCAGTTACTGTTCTTTTTACTGTCCCCATAGTTTTGCCTGTTCAAGAATGTCATATAGTTGGAATCATAGAGTATGTAGCCTTTTCAGATTGGCTTCCTTCACTTTGTAATATGTATTTAAGTTTACTCTGTATCATTTCATGGCTTGATAGCTCATTTCTTCTACGCGCTGAGTGATATTTAGTTGTCTGGATGTACCACAGTTTATATATCCACTCACCTACTGAAGGACATAACTTGGTTGCTTTCAAGTTTTGGTGCTTATGAATAAAACTTCTGTAAACTTTCACGTTTTTATGCCACCTTCCACACCCTCCCACACATCTAATAACTGAGTTAAGATTCTCTTGCAGCTGCCCAAGAGCACTGCTTTAAGATTCATTCCTTCTTCTACCCTCTCTAGCTGGGAGAAAGAATGAAGAAAAAAAGGAGACTGTGACGGGGAAGATTCATTCCTGATGAGGAACTGACCTACTCCTCTCTTCGTGCATGGCACTTGGCAGTGCCACCCCATTTCCTGAGTTAGATGGCCATCTGTAGATTTGGGACTTTTATTTGTTTCTTTATTACCCAGTAGCAGAGGGGTGACTAATACTGAATACTTTAATGGGGTTTCCTGTGGTCTCAAATATCCATGGGAGAATGTCAAAGGATCCTTGTTTGTGTAACATCTTGTTCATTTTTCACAGACTTTATCTTCAGGGCTTAAAGATATACCCTGGTGCTGACAGAATTAGGCAGACCAGGGTGTGGGCTAATCTACCCATCTTAGAGCATTGAGAATTCTCTTCATTTCCTCTTCTCCAGTCTGGCTCATCTGGATTTGCTCCTGGTGCACTTCCTAGGGCATATCCCCTGAGATACAATCAGGTTCTAGTTATATAGGAACACTTTTTACCTAATTTTTTTTTTTGTAATGTGTTGTTAATCAGTTACTTTTTAAAATTTAATTTTCTTGGAGCTCTTTAATCTTCTATCATTTCAAACTTGGACATAATTTGCAGGAAAACTACAAAGAACTCCTATATACTCTTCACCCAGCTCTACAAATTAACATTTTGCCATGTTTGCTTTATCTACCATTTAAGAATAGGTTGCAAACATCATGCCCCTTTACCATTAAATATTTTAGTGTGTATTTTATAATCAAACACGTTCTTCAGCATAACTATGGGATAATTATGGAGTTCAGGAAATTTAATACTGATACAACATTATCAACTTACTTTCAGTCCATACACCAATGTTTCCAATTGCCCCAATAACAACCTTTACAGCTATTTGTTCTTCTGGACCAAGATTGAATCTTGCATCCCTGGTAGCATTTGGTTGTCATGTGTCTTTCATCCACTTTAATCTGGGTCAGTTCTTCAGCCCACCTGAATGCTTTCTTGCTTTAGAAATTGACAAATTGAGAATACAGTAAGTTTTTATAGTGAGCTGTTTCATCGGCTCACTGCTCCTAGAGCTCAAATGTTTACTAGAGATAATTTTCCAGTTATTCAACACATGTCATCTCTCCATAATTCTGGATTGTTAGACATGTGTGTCAGCATGCAGAGAAGAATCACACTTGGCTGCACCCAATGTATCCCAACTGCTACAGTCACATCCCCTCTGTTCTAAGAGGGCAATCTGAACAGCGTGATTTACAAGCCACTTGTTGATAGGATTAAAAGTTATTCTCAAAAAAGCAGAAGTATTTTATTTGTATAAATGTATGTGGTGCAAGTACAGTTTTGTTACAGGCATAGATTGCATAGTGTTAAGTGAGGATTTTAAGGTATCCATCCTGGAGTAACATACATTGTACCCATTAAGTAATTTCTTATCTTCCATACCCCCTCCTACTGCCTCACCCTTCTAAGTCTCCACTGTCTATCATTCCACTCTGTATCAGTGTGTACATATTACTTAGCTCCCACTTATGAGTGAGAGCATGCAGTATTTGTGTTTCTGTGTCTGACTTGTTTTGCTTAAGATAATGACCTCCAATACAACCATGTTGCTGCAAAAGACATAATTTCATTGTTTTTATGGATGAATAGTATTCCAGTTTGTATGTACATATGATTCTTTATTCAGTCATCCGTTGATGGGCACTTAGGTTGATTCCTTATCTTTGGTACTGTTAATAGTGCTGAGATAAACATACAAGTGCAATATCTTTTTGGTATATTGATTTCTTTTACTTTGAGTAGATACCCAGTAATGGGATTGCTGGATCGAATGGTAGTTCTATTTTCATTTTTTTGAGAAACCTCCACACTGTTTTCCGTAGTGGCTGTACTAGTTTACATTCTCACTAACACTGTGTAAGAGTTCCCTTTTCTCCACCTCCTCACCAACATCTGTTAATTTTTGTCTTTTTATTAATAGCCATTCTAAGATATCTTGTTGTAGTTTTAATTTGCATTTCTCTGCTGATTAGTGATGTTGAACACTTTTTTATATACCTGTTGGCCATTTGTATGTCTTCTTAAAGAGCAGAAATCTTTTATGTTCCCTCCAGGCTATCTGGGGTGAGGTATTTATAGAACAGGGTAAATAATACCAGAACTCGGTGAAGTCAAAGCAATAGCAGTACCCATGACAGATCTGTGACTCTTTGACCTGCACGATTTAAACTGAGTGATGACTTTCTTCAAGCAGATCAGCTCCTACTACTGATGGCAATGTAGACAGCAGCTGTGCTTCTGACACAGAGATTGAACAACAAAGGAAAATTATTTCTGTAAAATATCTAAAATCTTCATCTTAGAAACAAATTGAGTCCCATAAAATATCTTCCTTTTCCCGTTTTTTATTTTAAAACTTTTATGAATGAATTGTGAATTGTGAAGAAGTATATGAATAAATGTTCACAGTCATGAAAGGAAATTTCTTTTGAAATCGGGTACTTCATTTTTATAATGTGAACAGTGCTCCTTTCTCCCCTCCCTTTAGAAAGGAAAAGAACAATTTTCCTGTCATGTTGAAACGCTGGTTTGATGCTAACCTGTCAGCAAGCCCTTTGGGTAAAGATATTTAGTTGTGTTTTACTTCTTCGGTCTCCCCTGGTACAAATGTGTATATATAAATATCTGTCAACCAGTTGATGTAGTCCTTTGAGATCTTTGGGACTGATTGTCATTAACTTTGTTTGTCCTTTGCTCAGAACTTCTGTTCAGTGCCGTGGAAGCCAGCTGCAATTTTGAGCAAGATCTCTGCAACTTTTATCAAGACAAAGAAGGTCCAGGCTGGACCCGAGTGAAAGTAAAACCAAACATGTATCGGGCTGGAGACCACACTACAGGCTTAGGTAAATCAGGCATCTGTCTATGTGGGTACATCTTGGGTAGTCGTAAGCTTTATTGGCCATTCCTACGTCATACCTGCAAAGACATTGACTGAAAGAAAAAAGGCAACTGTGAAGAAGCAAAGACAATCAGTAATCTTGTGTTTGACAATTTTTTAAAATTGAAATTCAAGTTGCTGTGTCAGCAGACCTATTTGCTAGTTAATTAAACAGGCAAATCCTTGTAAAATATTTAGGAACTCACTTTAGATGCAATACCTTTAAGGAAAAAAATCTGTTGAATTGTATTTATATGAAATCTCCAGAAGAGACATATTCTCACAGATAAAAAGAAGATTTCAGTGGTTGCCAGGGGCCGTGGCAGAGGGAATAAGAGTGTTTAATGAATATGGGGTTGCCTTTGGGTGATGAAAATGATCTGGAACTACATAGTGGTGATGGTTGCACAGCATTGTGAATGCTCAAAATGCCACTGAATTGTGCACTTTCAAATGGTTAAATGGTAACTTTTATACCATGTATATTTTACTATAATTTAAAAAATCTATTGTGGAGGGGAAAAGCTATTAAAAAATGTTGAGTGGACATTTGATGGATATACTTAAAAGGAGCTTTTGGAAACAGGAGTCTGAGTGCTCCTTGTGTAGGGATTACCTATTAATTTAATGATAGCCTTTGTGGAGCCCAACCCAGTGTAGACAAGTGCGAAGAGCTTGATCTCAAGGAGTTCAGTGTCTCATTCACTTATTCAACACATATTTATATACTGGAGACTGAGGTGAGTTTACCATGGAGCTGGTGAAGCTTAGGTTCCAGGGCCCCTGCCTTGTACCAGCCCTGAGAAAGGCCTTGAAAGAGCCCTCACAATTTCGTGCTTGTAATTTTGTATTCTTTTCTTAGAGGTTGCCCAACCTGTAGAAATAAAGGCCCTACCGACTCTATTCTGACCTTGGGCTGATTAACTGGAAAATCATCTCTAGAGAACCATTTGAGTTCTGGGAGCAGTGAACTGATGAAACGGGGACCTGTTTGGGACAAAAAGACTCACCATACTCTCAGTTTGTCAATTTTCAAAGTAATAAAACATTCAAGTGGACTAACTCCTGGGGAATACAATAGTGAACAAGTCTGAAGTGAATCCCACCTTCACTGGCAGACAATCTTTTCAGTGGGCAAGAGAAACATTAGACAAATACATACACAAACAAACTTATAATCACAGGTTGTGGCAAGTGCTGCTGTCAGGGAGGAAAAACTTTTCCTCTACCCTCTTAAGTTCCATGTTTGGACCTGAGAATTAAAGCGATGTAAGACAGATTAGCAAGAAAAAACCCACAAATTTTATTTAATATTTTTAATTGTACTTGGGAGCCTTCATAAAAACAATGAAGACCCAAAGAAGCAGATAGGCCTGAGAGCTTCAATACCATTTTAAACAAAGGATAATAAAATTGTGGAGAAGTAGCAGGACAAAAAAGAAAGGGGGGTTAGAGGGCTTAAGTTTCCAGGGGCAGTAAATTATGGGAAAGTGACTAGGAAATATATGAAGGAAACTAATGGAAGATGAGGGTTATGTTAGTAAGTTTGTCTGTACAGATCCATTTTGGTGTCAACTCCCAGTCTTTAGTGACAGAATGTTCTTCCCTTTCTGGGACAGGGAGAGCACCTTGTTCGTAGGAAATTTTATGACCTGCTTTTAAGTATAATAGAAAAGGGGAGGTCAAAGGGTCCTTCCTGCCTCTGTTTCTTAAGTGACTTTACCTCAAAATAATCAAAATGCCAAAGTGACATATGGCATGTTCTGATCCCCTTCTTTCACAGTAGAAAGAAATGAAGAGAGAGCTCTGAGAGAGAATAGAGGGAAGAATCTAATTTTGGTTCAGCATTCAGGGAAAGTTTCTCTGAGGAAAGCTGCTGTTAGCTGGGATAGTGGGCGTGACCCGGGCAGAAGGAACAACATCTGTGAAGGCCTCGAATTTGGAAAGAGCTGGTCACACCACAGAATAGGAAGGTCTGTATGGCTGCACCGTGGGGAGGAATGGTGAGGAGGAGAATGGAAGAAAATGATGTCAGAGAGGGAGCTAGATCCTGGGTGTGGCAGGCCACAGGAAGCATTTGGAATTTTATTATAGAGGACATGAGAAGCCACGGAGAGGTTTTAAGCAGAAGAAACACAGATGAAACTTAGGTTTCAAAAAGGTTGTTCTGGCTGTTGTACGGCCACCCATAATAGTCTGCTCAGGCAGCCATAACAAAATACCACAGATTGGGTGGCTTAAACGACAGACATTATTTCCTCACAGTTCTGGAGGCCGTGAGTTCAAAATCAAGGTGCCATCAGGGTGGTTTCTGATGAGGGGTCTCTTCCTAGCTTGCAGATGGCCACCTTATCATGTGTCCTCACATGGCCTCTTGGTGTAGGGAGGGAGAGAGAGCTCTGGCATGTCTTTCTCTTCTTTTGAGTTAAATAACTGGGTAAAACTAAACGGTATACAAAGACTGAGGCACCCAAAAGAAAACTGACAGGAGGAGGAGCAGAAAAAAGAAAGAGAAAAAGAAGGTGGGTTTTGTTTTTGTTTTCTTTTCTGCCCAGGCTTTCCAGGATACAGGAACTCATTTTAAATTGACCATGGGGATGGTGGGAGGGGGAGGTTCCTGATTTTATTTTTCTTTGTTATTTAGAAGGAATAAAGGAAGAACACAGATCTTCAGCACATGGGAGGATCCATCTGATGAAAAACCTGCTCTTCAAGGGCAGTTTTAACATTTGACCAAGAGAGGAGTAGACTCTGCCCAGACACAAACTTCCACAAAGACTGTCAGGCCAGCCTGAAATCCTGCCATCTCTATAGGTCACTAAAGAGATAATAAGAAAAAAATCTGCTCTGGGCCTTCTATTCACTATGGTTCAGTCCTCGGAATATACAATCTAAGTCAGATGGTTGACCCAAGCAGCTGGTATCTCCAAGATGATTTCATCCTTTTTGTTTTGTGAAAAGTGTAAATCCTAATTAATGACTGAAATCTGGGCATGTGCTATAGAAAATCTGTACTGGTTTATAAGGTTTACTTAGAATTAAATGAGGTTTCATTTCAATGAGGCGCATGGATGTTTTCTGTCACTTAAGCCACAGACATTAGAAAATGCTTTCTATCATTTAAAGCATAGCTGGTAGTCTTTGCTGTCTAGTTCTACTACTTTAATCACATTTTACCACTTGCTAATCTAGATTGGATTATTTTGCATTGCTGATATGCTTTATCTTGTTTGCAGGGTATTACCTGCTAGCCAACACGAAGTTCACATCTCAGCCTGGCTACATTGGAAGGCTCTATGGGCCCTCCCTACCAGGAAACCTGCAGTATTGTCTGCGTTTTCATTATGCCATCTATGGATTTTTAAAAATGAGTGACACCCTAGCCGTTTACATCTTTGAAGAGAACCATGTGGTTCAAGAGAAGATCTGGTCTGTGTTGGAGTCCCCAAGGGGTGTTTGGATGCAAGCTGAAATCACCTTTAAGAAGCCCATGCCTACCAAGGTACAGTAGAGCCAATTTGTCCTGTGTCCATGTTTAGTTGCTGGACTAGTTTGTGAATATCCATCTAGCTACTGTCAACTGGTGAGATATTATTTTCCTTTTGTTCAGGCCTACGGCCTCACCCTCACACCCTACACCCAGCCATATACAGATTAATCCTTCAGTTATTTTCTGTTTTCTGGGTCTCTGAATCACAGCCACCTAGAGTTTGCTTTTTGTTTATCTCTTAAATTCCCTGAGACTAATCCAAAGACTGGGAGTACATGAATAGTCCAAGTTCAACAGCTGAACTTTAGTTTGAAACTTTAGTCATAATTCTGTCTCTCTCTTTCTCTTTCCCTCCCTCTCTCAAATGCACATACACACACTAGTGGGAATGCTAGTATTTTGAAAAGGTGAAATCAGTGAGCCTGGTTCTGCATTGAGGCTTTAAGGTTAACAACCTAAGGCTCTAGCTGAACACAGGATGAGAAAGCTCATTAAAAAATATAGAACCAACACTGCCCTAGCCAGAGAGAATTTACATAAGGTAACTGTCAGCATCTGATTTTGATAGAAATGAGAATATAAAAAGAGATCTTTATTGCAAGGGGAATGGAAAAGAAAGCTGTAATCTCTCAAGCTTAGCAACTCATAAACTTAAAGAAGTTTTACAGATGCAATAAATTCTGTCAACTGCAACTCAGAATGAAACCAGTGTGGGAAAAATCCATTTTGTTTCAACCTGTGTCAGTCAGTCGGCAAATATCTCTTGAGTATCCTGTCTGTGTAAGAAAGGGTCTCAAAGAAAAATAAGAAAGTGGTGTCCTTCAAACAGATAACTCACAGAGTGGTAGCTCAATAAACATTGTTGAATGAAGGAAGGAAGGAAGGAAGGAAGGAAGGAATGAATGAATGAATGAATCAGACTATCACATTCAAATCCAGGAGTTACCCAAAGTGCAGGCTCCCCTGGGGAAGCTGCAAACTTGGGGAAACAGTAGAACTTGCACAGACATTCATAGCCTGAACTTCTCTTAGTTACAACCATCTGGATAGAATCATAGCTGTGTCCATCTATAACTTCCTGCTAAAGAAATCTAGTACACCACTCCTATCACAATGTTGCCTGGTTACTTTTAGTCCATTACAAAACCCGCCAGGACATCATTAAATCTTTACCATGGTTAATCAAAGACCTCTGAAAGTCTTTTGTTTCCATTGCTAGGTAAGAAGAAAAACTATTTTCCACTGCTAGGCAGGAATGGCACGGCAGTCTCCTTGACTTACTGATTTCTAAAAGAGTTAAACTAATTTCTAATACCTCTAGCAGAGTAGAAGCATCTGCATTTTACCACAATCTTACAGAAACGGCTTCTTTTTATTTGTATGCAAATTAAGTAGATAGTGTTGTAAGTGTTCCTTGCGTAATTCTATCAGTCTTTGATCACCTAACTAAATTGAGATATAATGCTCAGCTCCCTGGATGAGAGAGGAAGCAAACAGGTGTTTCTAGTACCATGTTTCTACCCTTAGCTTAGACTCTTGCTCTTTAAGCTCATTGCCTAGACAATATCAAATAATTTTTGAATGAGCCTTTCTTCCTATAAATGTCATCTTATAGATGGACTCTTGCAGCAGCATTATTGAACTTTCCTCTTCGATTTATTAGTCCTGGAGAAATCCAAGTTTCTCTGCACCTCTTAGGGATCCCAAAGGCCTAACTTGAGTTCCCATTACCAATTATGTAACTCTTGCAAGTATGGTAATACACACACACACACGCATGTACACACACACGTACACACACACAAGCAAATACCAGAGTCCCACAATCAGGGGTGCACCAAAAGTAATGGAATCTTTGTTACACTCTATGTCCTATTATGCTGATTTTTTTTAAAGGAGGATATAATAAGCATTTTATTTATTCATTTGGCTTTATTTATTTATTTATATACTTATTCATTTTCTTGACTCACCCAGTGTTTATTAGGTACATGCTCAGTACAAGGAATATAAAAATGAGGCTCAGATCCTACCCTTGAGGAAGAAGAGATCACAGATGGTAGAAGATTAAGATACATAAGCAACTAACTACCATGCAATGTCATGTAAAGCCCGTGGAAGGGCTACATAAAAAGACAGAGGAGTAGTTTTACCAGTTGCTGTAAAAAATAATGGCAAATAGAGACCCAGCTGAGCCACTGTTTAGATGGTTAAAATTCAGGCCATGCTGGATTCTAACTCCTGCTCATCACTCCACTCATCTCACCCCACCCCACTTTATCCTCTATTAACAAACATGGGTTGTTTAGGAATCTGCCCATTCCTTTACAGTGAGTCTCTGCTTATACCTGAATTGGTGCACACCTCCTAGCAGATAACGGTGCCCCTGGGAATTTGCCCTTTTCTTTTCTGGAGGCCAGCTACCAAGCCGCCCAGCAACTGCACAGTTCCCCACAACCACTTAGGGAAAAATGGATCTAGACCCAGTGGGGGCAGAGAAGTTCTTACAGCACTCAGAAAGAACGAGTTATGGATTCAGCCCCAGTGCAGATGAGGAGACAGTACAGTTCAACACTAGAGAACTCTGGCTACCTGTCTGAAAGTGGCCCTTAGTTCTTGGCAGGTCCCTGTTACACAGAAATAGCTTCTCAGAGAGTAAAAGAACCATTTGATATCCACCATAGAAGCATGCATTGGGTAAGGCAGGAAACTGAAGTTCACTTACTTATATAACATATACAGGTTGAAATAAACATACAAAAATATATTTAAGACAAGGGATAAAATGAGAAGTCAGAGTTTCCCTCACTAGTCCCTACTGCTGAACTCAAAATTCTACTTCCAGCCAGGTGTAGTGGCTCACACAACACTCTGGGAGGCTGAGGCGAGTGGATCACCTGAGGTCAGGAGTTCGAGACCAGCCTGGCCAACATGGTGAAACCCCATCTCTACTAAAAAAATTACAAAAATTAGCCAGGCATGGTGGCATGTGCCTGTAATCCCAGCTACTAATTAGGCTGAGACAGGCGAATTGCTTGAACCCAGGAGGCGGAGGTTGCAGTGAGCCAAGATCATGCCACTGCACTCCAGCCTGGGCAACAGAGCAAGAGTCCATCTCAAAATAAACAAACAGTAAGACTAACTGCTTCATTTGGCTGGGTGTGGTGGCTCACACCTGTAATCCCAGCACTTCAGAAGGCCAAGGCAGGCATATCACCTGTGGTCAGGAGTTCGAGACAAGCCTGGCCAACATGGTGAAACCCCATCTCCACTAAAAATACAAAAATTAGCCAGGTTGGGTGGTACACACCTGTAGTCGCAGCTTCTCAGTAGGCTGAGGTACAAGAATTGCTTGAACCCTGGAGGTGAAGGTTGCAGTGAGCCAAGATCGTGCCACTATGCTCCAGCCTGGGTAACAAAGCAAGATTCCATCTCAAAATAAATAAATAAATAAATATTTAAAATTCACTTCCACCTCTTGTTTTTCTAATGGTTTTTCTTCCTGATTCACTGATGGCTTCCTCTATAACTCTAAATATATTTCCACCTCCATTTCTTGATTCATTAACCTTAACTGTGTTGGCTGACTCCCTACTATGAAAGAGAAGGAACTTACACTATTCCTTCTATTCCTTGTGCTTTTCTCTCTCTTCCTCATAATTTTTAGTTTTGTTTTTATTTTGAACATTTTTTCTTGGTTCCCTTTACAACTTTAATATACTAAACCATCTAGTTTTGGATCCATAACCTTTAGACAGTGTCTCTTGACACCCCACCATGTTAAAATGAATAAATCTCCCCGACCCCGCATTTGCCTTCACCTCTCTTACCCCCTTGACTTCCCAAATTCTCCCAGATATACAGTTACTGAACTTTCACATTGTTATGGCTTAGAACATTTATATTTCTACAGTTAAGCCTTCTGTGCTTTGCTTATGGCATAATTTCCCTATGAGGGCCCCCTTGGCATTTTGAAGAGGACAGTTGTGCCTTTGTGGTGAGAACATTTCTCACCTTCCTGGATGTTTAGCATCTGTGATTACTGCAAAAACCAAAATTATTTCCACACATTTCCAAATGGTCCTAGAGGTGTCATCCTATCCTTGGATGAGAACCATTGGTCTTTAAATTGAATCTGACAATTGAAATTAAAAACCATTCCCACCTGCCATTCATTCTTGCTCCCCTGCAATCTGTCTCTGTCCAGCAGTAGAGTTATCAAGCTGCAACCCTCCCCTGCAGGGACCCTTTGGCTTCCTTTTGCTCTTAGAGAAAAGGCATGCTCTAGCATCGGCCACCTCCCCAGGTTTACGTCTTGCATTTTCCATTGTAATCACACTGAGCAATCAGTTCCTGGGACACACTCTGCTCTCTCCTACCTTATATTATTGCATTCCCTGTTGCCTCTGCCTACATTCTTCTTATTTAGATCTCAGCTTAAACCTCACTTCCTCAAAGAATCCTTCTTTGACCCCACTCTCCGCGCCTATACAGCATGGCGAGGTTAGGGTTCCCTGGCATCCTATGCTTCCCTTCCATCATCGTGGAGACAGCATAACATAGTGATTATGAGAATAGACACAGCAATCTCTCTAGTTTTAAACCCCAAGTCTGCCACTTGCTAGCTTTGCAATCAGAGTCAGTTTTCTTAATTTCTCTCAATTTTCCATCTGGGACCAAAAACCTAGCAATGTACTTGGCACTCAGTTGGTGCTCACTAATTGTCTGTTGACTGATTGTCACATTCTGACTTTTGAGCAGGGATTATTCACCTTCATTAAAATCACCTGGGGAGGGCCAGTTATGGTAGCTCACACCTGTAATCCCAGCACTTTCGGAGGCAGAGACAGGTGGATTACCTGAGGTCAGGAGTTGGACACCAGCGTAGCCAACATGATAAAACCCCATCTCTACTTAAAAATATTTTAAAAATTAACCGGGCATGGTGGTGCATGCCTGTAGTCCCAGCTACTCAGGAGGCGGAGGCAGGAGAATTGCTTGAGCCCAGGAGGTGGACAGAGGTTTCAGTGAGCCAAGATTTGTACTCCTGCCTGGGTGACAGAGCGAGACTCCATCTAAAAAAAAAAAAAAAAAAAAAAATCACCTCTGGAGCTTTATAATGCTGATGTCCAAGTATTACCCCAAACCAAGGAAAGCAGACCCTGAGATGGAGACTTATTTGCAGGAAGTTTATAAGGTTTGCTCTTGGGATCACCACTGAAGGGAAGGGAAGGAAAGGAAGCAGGATCAGGCGATCAGGCAGGAGAAGCTGTCAGGCTGCAGTGCGTTCTCAAGGAAGGCTTCAGCTGACCTACAGGGAGCTCTGAAACTGGTATGGCCTTTCAGAGTTGTCCTGGGTTGAGCAATGTTGTCTTTACAGTCCCACATTGATTGGTCATTGGATGCTGGCTACCTCAGGAAGAGGGTATTGCCTTGAAATGCCAGGCAACTTTCCACAGATGACTAACAAGTCGAGTGCTGTCCACTGGCTACACTTTCAGCAACTGGGAGAATAAGCCCTTCATTCCTGAAGGATCAGTTGGGTGGTACATCTACTATACTGATTAGGTCAGAATCTTTTGGTGTGGGGCCTGGGAATCAGTATTTTATAAAGTGCACCAGGGTATTGTAACATCCAACATAGAGAACAATTGCTCTGAATAACTACAATAAAAGCAGAAAAGAAGAGAGCAATAAGAAAGACCGTGCGTTTCACGCTCATATGCAGCTGAATTGCACTGAAACCAGGCATGGTAGCCCAGCAGATTCTGTGGTAGCCAATGCCTGTGCAAGGATATGTCTGTGTAGTGTCCCTGCCCAGGTCCCCCTCCCTGAAGTGCTGGGAGATGTTCCTGTGACCATACAGCTGGGTAGCAACAGAGTTAGATGAATGGTCTTCCTGCCCCTAGGTAGCTTTTTCACTGTGAGTGACTCACCCCTGTCAAAGCTTCAGAGATCAAGAGTTTTCCAGAGTTATGACACCCAAACCTAAGCTATTGTTTTCCACATGTGGTTTCTGTCCACAGAGAGTACATGTTTCTCCAAAAATTCTTGCCATTGAGAAAGGAGTTTTAAGTCACAGAGCATCCAAATAAGCATACGGCCAACACTTGCCAGCTGTTACAGTCTGTCTGGAAGCTTCATATTGGCTGTTCTGGATGGTTTAATAACTCAGTATCGACTTTACTTCCAAACTGATGACAGTTTAAGAGATTTTTCTGAACCTATTGACTTAGCATACATTTTTTAATAGTTGGAATTTCTAATGACTGAGTCCTGAAATGAACTTGCTGGAACTTCTAGAAGGTTCAGAGTTCAACCTGGGTCAGAACAAGGGACAAGCTGGCCATTTATCAAGTACCTACTTTGTGCTGGGCAGCACATGCTCTCTTGTTTAGTCCTTAATATGCTACAATAACATCAAATTTAGGGGAAGAAACTGAAGTTTCAGGAAATTTAAATAGTTTGATTCCTCCTGTTTCATTGCCACTCTTCCCCAAATTCCAGACGAAACCCTTCAGTGACACCCCTAAAATTCATCTCAAACATGTCCACTTCTCTCTCTCCAGCCACCACCCTAGTCTAAGTTGCCATCATTTCTTAAACGACTTCAATATCTTTGTAGCTGGATCTTCTCTTTCACCTTACTCTCTCTATACTCCAGAGAGAGAGATGGAGCAGCCAGAATCATTTCTTTGAAATGGAAATCAAATCTTGGCCCTCCCCTGTGTGTAACTGTTCTATGGCCTTCCGAGTAAAACTTCATCCCATACTGTGGTTTTTGAGGTCCTGCACAGTTGGATCACTCCCCACTTTGCTGGCTTCATCTGCTTTCATTCTGCCACAATCAGAGTCCCAGAGTCCACATAGTCACGTGGGCCTTCTCTCTGTTCCTTGAGTCCCAAGGCCTTTCCTGGCCCAGGGCCAGTGCTCTGCACAGGGGGTGCCTCCTTCCCCAGCCATTCCCATATCAAGCTGGCTCCTACGCTTCTATCCCAGGTCAAGTGCTTCCTCTCAGAAAGGAACATTCCTGACCGCCGCGCAGTTTATAACCACTTTCTTCATACCCAGATTACTCCTCATTAGTTTGCCCAGTTTATTTTGTGTATAACATTTATCCCAACCTGAAATTATCTCATTTTTTTGTTACTTGTTCATTGTTCATCTCTTTTCCTGTGAAGATATAGCATTCATGAGGACAGGGACCTTGTCGGTCTTGTTCATCTCTGTATCCACAGCATCTAGCACTGTGCCCTGGTGCAAAGTAGGTCATGAGTAAAATTCTGTTCAATACATTTTGTTTGGTACCTATGTGGTGAATGAATGAATAAAAGAATGAATGAGTAGACTTTCTAAGGTTGGGAAGTGGCAGAGCTGGGGTCTGAATCATGGTCTAGTCAACTCTGAAGCCTGCCTTTTAGTCCAGGGTATCTTTGGGTGGCCAAGAACTCTCTCCAATCTTGGGGAAGGCCTGTTCTTGTGCACCTGGAGAAAATGAGGTTCCTCAAGCCTGCCTTGGGGTGTAGGTACCTTTTGTTATTTAATTCTCACAATACTCCTGTGAGGGAAGTAAAGTATTTCTTTTCAATGTCCTTGACATTTTAGAATGCAGTCTAGCTCAAGGTCTCCCAGATGATCTAGTAGAAATGAATGCCTAAACTAAGAGCCTGGCACACATGTGTCGCCTGCCTATGCTTTGTGACCTCTGAACCCATTTCTAAAGCGCGTCAGGTGTGATTCTTCAGGGCCCAAATCAAAGACAGGACCTATTTTCATGAACATTATTTCCGCCTCAGTGAGTTGTCACACGGGACCAGAGCAGAGGTGAGTGAGCAGCAGCTCATGCAGAACTGTAAAGAAGTCCAGCCTTTCAGCTTTTCTCCTTTTATTTCCCTCACTCTTTATGGCTGCCTTCTGCCTCCCCTGTCCCTTTCTGATGGCCTCCCACTCTGGATGTTGCTTTCCCTTGCTTTCTCCTATTTGCATTTACCCAGCCTGTTTTAAGGACAATGGGCTGATTATTAATAACCCCTTGCTATCTTCCCTGGGTAGTTTAATCTTTGGCACAAACTATAGGGATGAAGCAATGCTAAGAGTTTCCCTTAGACCATTCTAGCAAAGTAGCCTTTTAGACAGATTCTGTGTGATATTATCACAGCTGCCAACAACAGGCTGTTGTTGAGCACTCTCCAGCACTTCATTTGATGCCACAGCTCCCTAGGAAGGAAAGCAGTCCAGCACCATTTAACAGATGAGGAACGCTCAGGCAGAAAATTAAGGACATTGTTCAACATTACACAGCTATTAAGTGGCTAAACTGAGAAGCAGATCCAGGTCTTTTTGACTCTAGAATTGATGCTTTTTACACTAAGCCTAGTGTAAAAAGCCTCCTAGCCCTTGCCTGGCTAACATCAAAAGTATAGGATCAGGTGAGAAGGGGAGTCCAGCCCTAACGCTCAGGATTCCTGAAAAAAATTTAGACTTTATTTTTAACCTTCTGGTGTTTTAGTTTAGAAATAACTTTGGCTCCTAGGAGGGGTCAAAATTCAAGGTGCTTTAACATAGACAAAGGAAAGCTGTGGGTTAGAGGAAAATGTAGCATAATGCATAAGACACTTGGCTGTGGGTTCACTGGCACTTATGGCATTACAGTTTGAGCTAGTTATGTAACCTTTCTGAGCCTTACTTTTCTTTCATGTGTAAAATGGGTATACCAGGAGTATACCCATATATCCATAGTATATGGTAAAGACCAAAGACAATGCATCATATAAAGTTCTTAGCATAGTTCCCACACATATCATTTATTAAATCTAGCTGAGCAGAGAGAGAAAGACTAATGAATGTTTTTTTCTTAGTCCTGATCCTCATAAGGTTTTATAGACAACATCTCTTTAATACATGGATAATTCTATACCCTGATTTTTGCTGTGAACTTCTTTAAACTAAAAATCAGGTCAGAGTTAAATCTTTATTTTAACAAGATGAGACTTTCTTAAAGAAATGGCTGCTTTTATACAATTATAAACAGCTTACAATAATAAAACTGTATTTAATGTTTTAAGAAACATTTTGAAAAAGGATGAATCATGAAATGGTCCTCTGGATCTGTTTTTCCTCTTTATGAAATAGAGAGCAGATGAGACTTTCACACATTAAGGAGGATAATGAGGAGAGAGAACAATTCAGTCCAAAACACTTTTCCTTAAGGCCAAATATTAGGAAAGACTAGAGAGTGATCGTCAGAAATTCCATAACAATGGATGCAAACATTAGCCCTTATATATTCAAATCCTTAGTTTATCTTTACGCTTGGTCACCCATGGTAGCATACATATTAGATCCTACAATGCCTTCTGGCCTGAAGCTAGCCTTTCCTTTAACAAAGATCTTTCAGTGGTCTGTTAATTAGAAGCACTGAGAGGAATGTGATATTGTATTCATTAAATATTTCTTTTGGAGAAAAACTGTTAAACAGTCCAAAAATGAAAATGACTAAAGGTATTCCATTTCACTGGGATCAGGCTTAATAATCAGCCCAGCAGTCATTAAAATCTTCATGGTAAATCCTTTTAAGTCTGTATCTTTACTCTGTCATAGGACTAAAAAAAAAAAAAACTTCAAAAGTCCTTTACGTATTTGAGAGAAAGCCCCCATCCAACCAGTTTTTAAAAATATAAATACATACTTTTTTTTTCACTAGGTGAGAATCTTGTGTCAGCCCTTCTCATCTTCTGTCCCATGGAGCACAAATCCCTTGAGATATTTCATTGAAAAAGAGTTCTGTTGTCAGATGAGTTTGCAGAACTTGGCAGACTGGATCTCTACTCCACACACGAAGATTCACAAAGCACAGTAACATATTAGAAACTCTCAATAAGGTCTACATTAAAGAATCCAGTTTAACCTTGTTAAAGGGTGGCAGTTATATCAAAGCAATTAACCTAGAACCTTTGTCTTGTATAGCACCTATCACCATCATACTACTCTCATAGCACTTAATGCATTATGTTGAAATTGTCTACTTACCTATCTCCTTAGATGTAAGCTTCTGGAGAATACGGCTCCATTTTTTTTTTTTTTTCTTAATTCCTCATGTCAATGCAATTTCTGGAACAGAGTGGGTTCTCCTGTTAGTAACCCAATAATAGTTAAGACAGAAAACTGTACTATGAATGAATAGGTGTTGATGGTAAGGAAGAACATAATTCCATCAAAGGAAAAAGGAAAATTAAATGTTTCTGCCTTTGGATAAGATAAACTGTAATCTCTTATAGCATAGCACCTGAGCAATTTGGCCTACAAGGGATTTTAGTGTGAATACTTAAAACCAGGACTACCTGGCTAGAGTGAATATTAGCACATTTATGGACATGTATATGCTGAGTCTGATTTGGAGTGTGTGTGTGTGTGTGTGTATATATATATATATTTTTTTTTTTCTTTTTTTTTTTCCAGACAGGGTCTCTGTTGCTCAGGTTGGAGCATGTCTGTTGCTCAGATTGGAGTGCAGTGGCACGATCATGGTTCACTGCAGCCTCCACCTCCTGGGCTCAAGCAGTCCTCCCACCTCAGCTTCCCAAGTAGCTTAGGTACAGACCCAGCTAATTTATTTTTCATTTTTTGCAGAGACAGGATCCCACTAAGTAGCTCAGGCTGGTCTCAAACTCCTGACCTCAAGCTGTCCTCCCACCTCAGCCTCCCAAAATGCTGGGATTACAGGCACGAGCCACCATGCTTGGCCTCTTTTGGAGCTTTTTATGATGGTATTTACTAAAACCAAGAGCTGTGACTTTTCCCTTTGAAACAGCTTCCCATTCTTACATTGTGCCTTTACCTATTTCCAAGAACTTAAATCAAGTTTTACCAGCCCCCGTGCAAATCCCCTGATCCTTTCCCTGCCCCACAACACAGCTTATCCAGCCTCCATTCTGTGATTATGGTCAATGATGCAGTTGCTTCCACGTCATACACTCCCCACCTGCAGGTCTTCCTGGCTTCTCCACCTTGGTCTTCCTAATGCCTGGAAACCCAGGGTAGCTTTCATCTTTACCCCAGTCTTCTCAGCACAGCTGGAGAAAATAAGACTAATCTCCACTGTCCCCTCCATTCTGCTGGGAAAGCCTTTTATGCATCTCATCTCTCGTTGACTTTTCCTCATCCCCCATCCCAGATGTTCAGATCTATTTTCACTCACAAATTTCCAACTTGACCCTCCCTGCCTCATTCTTAGGATGTGATCTCATGGGTTCATCTCCCAAAGGATAAAGGCATCCAACACAAGCTCCTTCGGTTCTGTTCCTCTCTGAATCTTCACCTGCCTCTCTTCATCTCCTGATCAATCTGACAAAGAAAGTATTATCCTTGCTCTTCATCAAAACCAACCTGCCCATCTAGGAATTTGATCTCACCTTCCTGCCTCCTCTGGGAACTTATTTCATAAATTATTCCCTCTCTCGTAAATCTTCAATCTCCATTAGTCCCTTTGCATACTGCCAATATATGTTAGTCTCCTGCATTTGACACAAATGAACAATAAACCTTCCTTTCATCTCAGTACCCATTTAAGCTGCCAATCCCTACCATTCCTCGGCCTCCAAACTTCTGGAAAGATGTATCTTCAATTATTGTCTTCACTCCAGTGTGGCTTCTCATTCCTCAAATCCTTGTCTTCTGCCCTCTGCCTTCCTCCTCCAATGCTCCCTCAGCATTTATCAACCGCAAAGTATATCTCATTGATCTTGTTGCAGAAATCATTATACATACCCAAGGAAGTCTTATGCTTCTCTCAATGACCACCTCAAATGCTTCTTCCTCTTTGAATCTTTTATAAGTCATTGACTTGGGTTTTACTTGTTTGAATGGTATTTGTGTAATGAAGGAGCTCTAGTTCAGGAATATAAAGAGTTGGCCTCACTCTAGCATTTACTATGTAAATCAGAATGTCATGTCACCTTTATATGAAACAACGACATGTTTCAAAATGACCTCTAGGTCTCTTCTACTTCCTGTTATAGTTTTGGCATCTTAATAGCAGAAACTGTGTTTAATATTGTGCAACACAGCCCTTGCTGGTAATTTTCTCTATTCCTTCATTTTCTCTTACAAAAATTTTTCCCTTTTAGGAAAAAAAAGTTGAAATTTAAGTCTTTGATTCAAATTTCCACTTTTAAAATCTTTTTAACTGTGCCCTTACAGAATGAAAATATGACTACATGTAAAATACCTAGGGTTCTGAAGTTTTAAAGGCAGCCCTAGAAGTTCACTCAAATAGAAGAGCAAGTCTAGAAAGTTTCTGTAGAGATTTATAAATAGTTGGCTATTTAACAGCAAGACACCCTGCTATAAAGAGATTAAGGAAGCAGAAAACCAATGTGTAGACAAGATTCACGAGAGAAGGTGAATTTCCTATCACATTTCATGATGTCTGGGAACACTGGAAGAGAACTGCTTCAGGATATTAATGTCCCAGCATTATTAAAGCAGAGCAGCTGAGAGCAAAGTAGAAATAGAAAGGCCATTAATTGCTGACAAGATAATCAACACATTATAGAGCACAAAAAGGTGGCTTTGTACCAGAACAAGGAAAATTATACTGTCAAGTGGAATAAGTTTTCATGTCAAAGAATAAAGGAGCTAAGTATGGAAAAGGAACCTACTCTTGAGTTTTTCAAGCTAAACTCAGCATCATTTATGAGTACAAGAATTCTACATTGCTTTAAATATGAGTAAGGCAGCCTGAGATATTCTTGTTTTCCTTCTGTTTCATTTTCTTTCAGTTATTTGTTGAGACCTTCTGTGTTTCATGCCAACTTATGAGAAAATTACTGGCAAGATAGATTAGCACAACTGGTAGTTGCTGACACATAGTTTACACGAACATAGTGTTTATGTCAGTCCATTCTTTCATGACTTTTCTGAGTAATTTCATGGAACATTGTTGGATCAGCAATTTGTTCTCACAGCAATATGGAGACATCTGAAAAGACAGACCAGGCATTCTTTCCCTACAGTTTTACTAATAAGCTTAATTAGGCAAACATTTATTCCAAAGTGTGTTTATGAACCTGAAAATACCACTTCCCTTCTCCACTCCCAAACTTCTATCTTGTGAATATTTCACAGACTTAACAATCACTGCATTTTAAAGAAATATTTTCCTAAATTCTGGGTGATGCCACATTATTTTTTGATGCTCACATTGAGATTTTCTGGGGATCCTCTGGTTTTCTGAGCTCACAGAACAAATAAGTATTTGCTGGCCTCTAGAGCTACAAGCTCAACTCATGCAATTAGAAATTGACAATTCACACATTAATAAAGTCTCTCTAATTTCACCAGAGGAAACATACCTTATTTCCTTTTGCATAGATATCCCTACCTTTCCCTCCTTCTCTTGTATATCTTTCTCTGGATATTTTCTGCATTATCTGTTTAGCACTTACTTCTAGTAGAAGTCTCTCTCCAGTAAGTCCACAAATCACTTCCCTCTGGCATATCCCACCACATCACTGACAGTCCATGAGCTTTTACTTTTTGTGTAGTATCAGGTTACATGTGTATCTATACAATGCTCAAAGAGAAATCACTATTTGTGGCCCTCCCATTTCATCTCAATCTTCAAACCAAGACATTTGGTTCTGCTTTATTCTTCAAATGAGGAATGCCACATAAACAAATCTGAAAGGCAAATGTCAAGCCAGAGGGGGAAAAAAAAGGTTGCAACATATGCAACAAAGTCTTAATACATTTAAAATAAATATATAAATCTAATAAATTAATAAGCAAAAAGTAAACTAAGCAATAGGAAAATGGATAGGATATATACAGGCAAATCAGAAAAAAAGAAATATAACCAGAAAATAAATGCACAAATATATCCAACCTCATTATAATAAAAGACATTATGTTTTTAGACAGGGTCTTACTCTGTCACCCCGGCTGGAGTGCAGTGGTGTGATCATAGTTCACTGCAACCTTGACCTCCGCAAGGTCAGGAGATCCTCCACCTCAGCCTCCCAAGTAGCTGGAACTACAGGTGTGCACCATCATGTACAGCTAATTTTTGCATTTTTTGTAGAAATGGGGTCTCACTATTACCCAGCTTGTCTCAAACCCCTGGGCTCAAGCGATCCACTCATGTATGGCCTCCCAAAGTGCTTTACAAGCATCAGCCACCACACCCAGCAAAAGAAATCTTAAAAGTAATGAAAGAATACATTTGTCTATCAAAATATTTCAAAAACATAATACCCTGGAGTGTGATGTTTATATTAATTGCTGTATTTATACTGTATACTGTTTGTATTGTTCAATTTATTAATTAAAAAATCTTTCACTTTAGATGCATGTATAAATATATATACCCATTTTTATATATACATATATATATTTGGGTCTAAAGTGAAAGATTTACTTTTAAATATATATAATATGTACATATGTACATATAAATGTTTTCTGGTCTAAGTGATTTATTTTTCAATATATGTAATATATATGTATATATACATACTAATGTTTTCTAGTCTAAAGTGACAAATTTTTTAATTGATAATTGAATAAATACATTCAAATGTACATATATATGTATATACAGTCATGTATCACTTAATGACAGGGATACATTCCAAGAAATGTGTTTGTTAGGCAATTTTGTCCTTCAGAGGACATCATATAATATTTATACAAACCTAGATGGTATAGCCTACTACACACCTAGACTGTATGGTATAGCCTATTGCTCCTGGGTTGTAAACTCATACAGCATGTTATTGTATTAAATACTGTCAAGAGTTACAACACAATAGTAAGTATTTGTGTACCTAAACATATCTAAAGAGAGAAAAGTACAGTAAAAATATGGCAGTATAGTCTTATGGAACTACCATTGTACATGCAGTCCATCATTGACTGAAATGTCATTATGCAGTGTATGACTAAATGTATATATATAAACATATATGTGTGCATGCATAATGCACGCACACACACGTAACATTACCCTGGAAAGGTGAGGATGCAAGGAAATAAGGATTATCATGTGCTCTTATATTAGGGTAAATTGGCACAATGTTTTAATAAAAATTTAATTACATGAATAAAAAAGAAAGCACTCAAACATGCATACTTTATGACATAACAATTCTACATCTAGGGATTTATCATAAGGAAATAATCATGGTTATGCACAAAGATTTAGCTATCATCATTCATTCCAGTAATATTTGTAATACTGAGAAAGTGGAAACTACCATATTGTCTGTTATTAGGAGTTGGTTAAATAAGTGTGGCATAGGTTAAAAACGGGTAAGAGTTATGTAAGCTTTAAACTGCAGCTCTTCTTCACCTCATGGATCTACACTTTGGCTTGGGAATCAATGAAAATCAGGCTAATTGTCTCTATGTCTCAGAGGTGGGTAGGGCAAAGTCAGCATTCTTATTAGCAGAGGATTGCTAAAAGTGCCTGCTGTCTTCTTCAGGCTCAGGAGGGGTTCATCTAGAGCAGAGTGAGCCCTTGAGAGGCAAGAGGAAGACCTAGATTCTTCCTTTTCTGCTGTTTGTGAATTGCATTCTATAAATCTATCTTCTGGTAGGACTGACCTTTTTGTAACTCCATCCAAGTGAGCCACAACAATGACTCCAATTATAATGTCTATCCTTGGACATGACAATTAAATTGGTCTTTACATTTTATTACATTACATTGGTCAGGGAAGTGTTTGACCAGGGGAACTCCCTATGGGAGGTGGACCAGAAAGAAATCACATTGTATGTTTACCCCAGCACTGATTTTTTTTACACAAAATCACAGGCAGCCTGGAGACCTATTAGAAATCACCAGACTGGCCGGGTACAGTGACTCACACCTGTAATCCCAGCACTTTGGGAAGGTGAGGCAGACAGATCACTTGAGGCCAGGAGTTCAAGACCAGGCTGGCCAACATGGTGGGACCCTGTCTCTACTAAAAGTAAAAAAATTAGCCAGGCATGGTGGCGCATGCCTGTAATCCCAGCTACTCAGGAGGCTGAGACATGAGAATCCCTTGAATCCAGCAGGGACAGGTTGCAATGAGCTGTGATTGTGTCACTGCACTCTAGCCCAGGCAATAGAGTGAGACTCTGTCTCAAAAAAAAAAAAAAACCAAAAAACAGGTCACCAGACGGTCACCTGCCCTCTTGAGGAGTACATGTAAAAATCAGGAAGGCATTTGCACCTATTTTCCTTCAGTGATAATGAAAGCTTTATGGGGTAATGAAATATAATAATGTCTTCATTATTAGGGTGTGGAATTAGAGACTAAAACATTAAAAATGTCTCTTAGCTTTGTCTAATATTCATTTTTTTCAGAGGCTTTTCTCATTTACTTTCCACTTGCATCTTCGACATTAATTGTGTAGGAATAGTCTTCTCTGTCCCACCATGAAAAGAACATGAACTTTGTAATCAGACAGACTTTGCTCTCAAAACAAGGGAGGGAAGTGAAAATGGGTACAAGTGAAGATGAGGGTGTAGATGTGGATGTCAGGGAAGCTGTGAGCATTCTTTTTTGGGGGCCTACATTTTCAGTACAGAGCAGGGCAGTGATGTCTGAGGTGAAGGAAGAGCTGCTGTGGAGAGGAGGAGATACTATGGCTGGTTCGACATTAGCTAGTTCTGAAAATCAGCCCCAATCTATATAAGAGTCAGGCTCCCGTGCTGAGTTACCAAAATACTCTATCAACAAATGTAAGGCAAAATGACAGAAACCTGGTTGTAAACACAGGTCAAAGAAATGTTTGGTCCCATGCTATTAATTAGGGAGTGGCATCATGTCTCTCAGAATCATATTTTAAGATACCTCAAGCAAAATAGGGAAAATAAGGGGGCTGTATAATGAAATACATTCTATCAGGGATCTGGAAGGGGCGTAATGTTTCATACCTGAGTCTGCAACTGGCTGTTGTGTGAGCTGCTATCACAGGCTCTCTGGGCCTGTTCTTCATTCTAAAAAATGGCTGATTCTGTGGTCCCTTTTGGAACCTCCCCTCCCCTTACAGTGGCCTAAAGATCAGAAAATAAAGCAGATTTCAGAAATCTTTGAGTCAAGAGATTTGGATGTTTACCATCCAGATAGCAATGAAAAAGTTCAGCTGCAGGCCTGTATGCTATCACAGGGTGGTCCCTAGCCCTGACCTGAAGGCTCCTGGGAGCAGAAAGACTTTCACACTGGGAAAAACTGGAAGCTGCTTGATCTCTGCTGCTTGTGAAAGCCAAAAGTTGAATTAAATCAGATGGGTCTTTTAAAAAAGAAAAAACTAACCAGATGGGTCCTTTAAGAAAAAAAGTATTGGTCAGCTAAAAACTTATTTAAAAACACATGGCCATTCTGCCTTTTGTGGGAGATGAAGACCAAATATAGTATCTGCAGCAGGCATGCTTTTGCAATTTAGCAACTATTTCTCAAAACAGTGCTGGGTTCTAAGAATGCTAAAACCTCACACTTACTCTTCTAGATAAAGCTTCACTTAGCCTGTCTTGAGGGATTTGTAATAATTTCATCCATTTTGCCAAGTATCTCAATATTGAAATTTTTTAAAAACTCTATTACGACTTATTGTCAAACAGTTAAATGAATGCAATTACATTGTATAGTATATCTTACAGATGTGTCAATAGCATCTTAATGAAGGGCTCTGGAATTTCACTGACTGGATTATAGTAATTTTGTGAATAATTATGCCACCAACTCTGTAGCTGTCATAACCAAATTTATCTGTGCAAATGATTTCAAAAGATTTTAACCTCATCAGAAGAAAAGTTAAATTTAACTCAAAATCAAACCATCTGGGAAATTGTTGAGGTCTACCACTTACAACAAGAACTTAACTAGGTTCATTTTGTGAACACGGGTAAGTTATGATATTGTTGGCACAGGACTGAAATGTTTCCAAATATAGAAGGCAATTTCTGGAAGCTATCATTTACATGCTAATTATAGGCCTAAATGGGGCCATTCAATTGGTAAAGTAGATGGTAGATGAACCCAACAACCTGGCCTACCATGTCTATCAAGCGGGCCATGGAATCCACTCTAAAAGGCAGTGAAAAAACATTTAATACAGCCAGGGTTTAGTTCTTTAACACAAACAATCCTTTTGAACTACAAAACAAAGATTTGATTTGATTTGATTTCACAGCACCCAACAAAATTTATTTCCTCCTCCTGGCAAAATTCTATTCATTATATTTGGTAGTTTTTAAACTATAACATCTCACAAAGTGAAAAGCAATAACCTTGATTATTTTAAAACCTATCTTGATTTGGTTTGAGAACATGAATTCCTGACATATCTGATTCTCTACTTTTTCTTTCCCAGGTACTTTTTTTTTTTTTTTATAAGATAGGATTTCAATCTGTCACCCAGGCTGGAGTGCAGTGGTGTGATCACAACTCACTGCAGCTTCAACCTCCCGGGCCGAGGTGATCCTGCCACCTCAGCCTCCTGAGTCACTGGAACTACAGGTGTGTGCCACCTGCCCAACTAATTTTTTGTACTTTTAGTAGAGAGGGGGTTTTGCCATGATGCTCAGGCTGGCCTCGAACTGGCAGCAATCTGCCTGCCTCGGCCTCCCAAAGTGTTGGGATTACAGGCATGAGCCACGGCACCTGAACTCGTGGGTACTTTAATCAGGAACTTTTATGGACTTTGACAGGCCTAGGGGCAGTCTGGGCCCTTTGACTAATAACCTAGTAGCTGGGTTTGCACACAGCAAACCTAATCAACCACCTTCTCAAAAAAAAAAAAAAAAAAAAAACTTTGGAAGAGACTTAAAATTATATACTATGAGGAGCATTTGCTCAGTGACCTTTTAGGTTCTGCTGCCTGTCATTATGTTGTTTCTAGAGAGCAGATCATTGTTTTTTTGAAAGGGAGAAAGATGAAAATAAAGAGGAGATTCTATTGTCCTTTAATAATTATAGTTTTCTAAAGCAGGAAATTGGAACAATAAATCCTTGATAATCCAGGGGATGATTATTCAGTTTGGGTATTAGTCCATCTGCCTTGAGTTTCTGCTCCTTTACCTTTTGTTTCCAGGGCTTGAGGATATTTCTTTCATTTTTTCTTTTTCTTTCTTTTTTTTTTTTTTCGAGACAGTGTCTTGCTCAACCATCCTGGCTCACTGCAACCTCTGCCTCCTGGGTTCAAGCAACTCTCCTGCCTCAGCCTCCTGAGTAGCTGGGACTACAGGCATGAGCCACCATGCCCAGCTAATTTTTGTATTTATGTAGAGACAGGGTTTCACCATGTTGGTCAGGCTGGTTTCAAACCCCTGACCTCAAGTGATCTGCCTGCCTTGGCCTCCCAAAGTGCTGGGACTATAGGCGTGAGCCCCTGCACCTGGCCCATATTTCATTGCTTGTTAGAACAACCACCTGGTGATGTGTAGAGGAAGAGAAAACAAAATCTAGTCCATTTTTAGAACAGTCTTGGTCTGAGTGGAGAGAATAAATAGGTTGAAATTGACAGTGAATCCAAAAATTAGGTAACAGATCTGGTCACAATGACTTATCCTGTAATCCCAGCACTCTGGGAGGCCGAGACAGGCAGATCGCTTGAGCCCAGGAGTTCAAGACCAGCCTGGGCAACAAGGTGAAACCCTGTCTCTACAAAAATACAAAAATGAACTGGGTATGGTGGTGCATGCCTGTAGTCCCAACTATTTGGGAGGTTGAAGCAGGGGGATCACTTGAGCCCAGGAGGTTGGGGTTGCAGTGAGCTAGGATCACACCACTGCACTCCAGCCTGGGCACAGAGTGAGAGTCTGTCTCAACAACAACAACAACAAAATCCAGCTCTGAAAGTGCCTAGCACAAGGACTGCACATGACAGAAATTTAGTAAGTGAGGTTTTATAATCCACACAACAGTTTTCTACTATTCTTGACCAGTGGTTCTCAGGGAGATTTTTTCCCCCAGTGGACATCTGGCAATGTCTGAAGAAGTTTTTGATTGTCACAACTTGGCAGTGATGCTGGCATTTAATGAGTAGAGGTTACAGTTGCTGCTAAACATCCTACAATGCATAGGGCAGTCCTCCATAACAGAATTATCTGGCCCAAAACGTCAGTAGTGCTGAGGTAGCAATACTCTGTTGTGGATTTTTAAAAGCATGTATACTATGTATTTTTAGTACAGTAGAGAGTAAGTTGAGTAATATTGTTGATCCTTCCTTGACTGTACTTAAAATTATTTCTTTGCAAATATGTTTTTACAGCTCTCCATTCACTGCCTGTTTGTGTTTCCAGTCAGTCTAGGCAGATTTCTTCAGCTATGAATATTCTCTATCAAGACAAACATTTTAGAGTATTATCAGTACCTAAGGACTGGGATCTTCAGTAGATGGAGACATTAATTTACATAAATTTAATTTGTCTCTAACTTCTAAGAGATTTGCATAAAATCAGGAATACCTTTCTAAGAGATATCACTTTACTTGGTCCCTCATCTTCTTCCCCCCTCTTTTTTTTAATTAATTGTTTTTTAGAGACAGGGTCTCACTCTGTCATCTAGGCTGGAGTACAGTGGCATGATCATGGTTCACTGCAGCCTCCAACTCCTGGGTTCAAGAGAGCTTCCCGCCTCAGTCTTTTAAGTAGCTGGACTACAAGTGCACATAGCTAATTTTAAAAATTCTTTTGTAGAGATGGAGCCTCTCTATGCTGCCCAGGTTGATCTTGAGCTCCTGGCCTCAAGTGATCCTACTGTCTCACCCTCCCAAAGTGCTGGGATTATATGCATGAGCCATGCTGGCTCATGCCTATATTTAATATTAATATTTAATTTAATATTTAAGAGGGTATGGTACCCTCTTATATATTAATATACATTTAAGCTGTCTAAGATTTTTTCCAGTCTTAGAGATGTTCCACATGCTTTGAAATACTGCCTAAAATGAAATAAACACTGTTTTTAAAGAAAGATCTATAAATAAACAAGAGGTTAATCCCTTCAATAATTTAGACTATGACTGATTCCCTTCTTGTCACGTTCTTAACTGGACCCAGAGGGTAACTCCTTAAGAACAGGACAAGATGTTTGACTTATTCTTTGTCCTGCCTCAACCAGGCCCACTCATCCGCTTGTCTAGTCACCAACTACTTACTCTAAAATAACCTCTCCACCTCAAGGAGCATACAAAATGTAAAACGGCGGCCCCAAACTTCATGTCAGTAAAGAGCTGACATGAGCAGCATTACTAACAGCCAGGCGGAAAATCCAGTGTGTTAGATCAAACAGGCTGATCTGGTTGTGTTTCTTTTGTGTGTTGGAATACTGACAGACAACTACCAACCAAATTTGGGGCTTGAGGCCATCGTTTGAACCTAGTCAGTAGCTGACTTGGGGATCTTTTATCAGACAGAACAACACATGGTCTGGCTAATGTTCTAAGTGTGGAAAAAGCTCTAAGGTAGGACAACCTAGACGCCTGCTATTGTCCAAAACATGTTTAACATTTCTTTCAACCCACTGTGGCAATTCACAAAGTATTTGGAATATCCAAAAGGAGCCAGGGAAGTCTATCCAACAAAACTTTCTGTAATAAGGAAATGCTGCATGCCTGCTGTGTCCAATTCAGTTAACCATGAGCTGCATGTGGCTATTGAGCATTTTCAATTGTGGTTTGTGTGACTGAATACATGAATTTTTAATTTAATTTAATAGACACATGTACCTAGTGGCTATCATAATAGACAAGATCATCTAGGAAATAATAATGACTAACTGATTATTCCACATCTTAATTGTAAATATCCTGATTCCTTTTTCTTTGTGTCAAATATAAATATAGAGGCTGGGTGTGGTGGCTCACGACTATAATCCCAACACTTTGGGAGGCTGAGTGGGCGGATCACCTGAGGTCAGGTGTTTGAGACCAGCCTGGCCAACATGGCAAAACTCCATCTCTACTAAAAATACAAAAATTAGCCGGGTGTGGTGGCACATGCCTGTAATCCCAGTTACTCGGGAGGCTGAGGCAGGAGAATTGCTTGAATCCAGGAGGTGGGTGGAGGATGCGGTAAGCTGAGATCGCATCACTGCACTCCAGCCTGGGCAACAGGAGCAAAACTCCATTCCCCTCAAAAAAATACACACACACACACACACACACACACACACACACACACACACGTATATATATACACACACATATATATACACATATATATATACACACACACATATATAAATATAGAAAGAAGGGGGAAATTCTGTTTAATGCCTATAATTTTATGAGTCTAACATAATTGTTGTAAATTTGGTAAAATTTCCAGGCTTTTCCTATGTATTTTTAGATGAACTAGATATTCGTTTGTCTTATTCAGTTTTTTCACTTAACATTATGAGAGGAATATATTTCTGTACTACGAAATAATATGCCCAAGTTATCAGATCTGACAGTGGCCAGTTTCTTAGATAATTGTGCCATAGTTCATTTATTTCCTCTATTTTAAAAATTTTGGGTGTTTGCTTGCTTGCTTGCTTGTATGGTTTTATGGTCACTATAAAATAATGCTATAGTAAACATACAAAAGCATGTTAATATTTCTCTTCTTTAGAATCTGTTACCATGCCAAATGTTTGAGTTTTATGCAGGTAATGATTTAGATGGTGAACCATTTCATTACCACATACTCATTTTGAAAAGGTACATTTTTACTATACTTGTGAAAAATAGACTTTAAAGCCACCCCCCGACACCCCATTAAAAAAAAAAGCCAAGACTTTTCTCTCTGCACCACAATTAATTCAGTAAATTATGAGATGGATTAATATTCCTTCCCATATAACAATAAAAGTTGCTGCTAAAATATAACTGCATTCAGGGCTGATGACACAGACCTTTGCTTTACAAACAGGGAATAGGTTCCCAGTAGTAAACTCTGCAAGTAAAATATTTCACATGTTCAGATCATCTCTAGAATCTATAAACATGAGAAAATTAACAGAAGTAAATGAGAAAAAAATTTCACCTGTTTTGTTTTGTTCTTTGTATATATACATAGTTATACATTGTATATACACATAGTTATACACTGTGACAAGTCCAAACTATCCTTTTTATAATTGAAAGCAGTATGAATACAGTGCAGATAAACCTTCACACATCTTACAATTAGTAATTATCCAGAAGGTATTGGATTAAGACATTTTATATTTTGCACACTGGTAAGCTGTCACATGATCTTTACATTTCTTTTAAAATAAATTCTACATTCTAATGAATCTGATCATCAAAAAGCAAAAGAACCCTACTGATAAAATAATACATTTAAGACATAACATGTTAAACTAGAGCCTAAAAAAATCAAGTGTTCTCATTATTTGTAAGTTGGGTTTTAACTTCTGTTATATCATTCTTTGTTTGAATTAGATTTGTAATTCAGGGATTGATTGAACATGGACTAAATGAGCTTGTGCTACTTAAACGTTGTGACATATTCAAAGCAGCTTTGTAAACCACAAGGACAGTGAAAATCTAATACAAATGTTTTTAAAAGGTCTCTTAGCTCATCCTATATATAAAAAGCAGCCTTTAAAATTTGCCTAATGGAAAGAAATCTAAGACTTTTCTGTCTTTCTCTGGAACAGTAGATTTAATAATTTATGGTATGGATTTGTTTTTCCTTCACGCACAACAATAAAAATGTTTGGACTGATAAAATAACTGCATTTAGGGCTTTTATTAGTGACACCAACTGGGAACATAGATCTTTGTCTTTGGAAATGGAACATAAGCCTCCAGATGGCAAATCACCAGGACTTTGTTCACAATGTGAATGAAGCATGTTGCCAGAAAGTCATTTCCAAAAAATCAATAGTGTTTGTACTGGAAATGTTTGAAAAATGCTCAGAAAACCATCAAGTCTATATGCACTTTGTGGATTATCTGGGGAAAATGTTTAAAACCTGACAGGTTTTTCTCTGTCACGCAGTTGACTTCTTGCTTTCCTCATTCTTCCTGTCAATTCTTAATGAAATGCCACTGATTTCAGCATTAGTATGCACAATGTATCATTATACTCTGCTCAAATATATAAGTAATTCTAGACTGGGTGTGGTGGCTCACACCTGTAATTCCAGCACTTTGGGAGGCCAACGCGGGCAGATCACCTGAGGTCAGGAGTTTGAGACCAGCCTGGCCAACATGGTGAAACCCCGTCTCTACTAAAAATACAAAAATTAGCTGGGCGTGGTGACGGGTGTCTGTAATCCCAGCTCCTCAGGAGGCTGAGGCAGAAGAATCACTTGAACCCAGTAGGCAGAGGTTGCAGTGAGCCGAGATCACCCCACTGCACTCCAGCCTTGGCGACAGAGCGAGACTCCATCTCAAAATTAATAATAATAATAAAAGTAATTCTAGGGTTTTATGCAGATGGTAACCATTCTTCTTGCCACTGTGTTCTGTTGTTCATACAGATGATGAAGAGCTGTTTGTAGTTTGCTTATTCTCGTCTGCTGTGCTAAGTGAATCCCAGGTTGTTAAGAGTTTCCAGTTTTCAGTTAACAGAATTCATGGCTTTATTTTTATGAATTTCAGGTGGTTTTCATGAGCCTATGCAAGAGTTTCTGGGACTGTGGGCTTGTAGCCCTGGATGACATTACAGTACAATTGGGAAGCTGCTCATCTTCAGGTAAGACAGCAATCATTTCAGCTCTCTGTCTCTCTGGCCTATACATACATTTCCTGTATCACTGAGAACCACATACATTTCATCTGTGCTAGTCCATCCTTTGCTTTTGTTGACAAAGTGTCTCCTGCAGAGCTATGTAGCAGGCTTTGAAATTTAGAAATGATGATTCCAATGTAATACGTGTCTTTGTACATGTGACTTAACCCCTTTATCCTCATTTGGAAGGGAGCTAGTGATATCTACCTGAATATTGGGAATAATACATACACATTTTCCTAGCCTAAGACCTGGCATAAAACAGTGCTTTAAAAGCAAATATCTTCTACTATAATTATTACTATTACTGTTGTTTTTGTTATCTTACATGAATGCAGATTTTCAAGCAATATTGATGAAATTCTTATTTCACAGATATTTGCTAAGCATATACTTTAAAATTTTTAATAAACATTTTCTAACTGAATTAAATGACAGTGGAACAATAGATCAAGCAATGATGATAGTAGCAAAATAAAGTCATGTAGCTAGCCACGTGTCATACATTATGTCTAATGAGAAAATGATGCATAACTCAATCCCGATCATTGGTCTATATCTGCTAATTACCATTGCATCCTACGTCATAGGACATCCATTTATTTGACACACAGGCAAATCGTGGTATCAGTCTGGCACTGGAGAATAATCTCCATGTTTATTTAATTAAAAGACAATTTGTTCTTAGTCCCTTGATTTGCCAGGCACTGCAAGGACAACCCAGGTAAAAATCGTTCCACTCAAGGCATAGAAGAATGAGGTTTCATTAACTAGTACTGTATGTAAAATAAAATCAAGTAAAACAATGATCACAAAAGAGACATATGAAACAAGCCATTTATTAGAAAAATTTGCTAAGAATCTGGATGTAGGGAGGTACAACCAAGTTTAGTCAGAGAAGTCCCCAATAAATTGGGAGGAAGTACCATTCTAATAATTATGAACGTATTGGAGATAGCATTCAAAGACATAAACATTGGATTTGGGAAAAGGAAAATAAACCTCTGGGTGGCAAAATAAGTTCTAAAATTTAATTATTGAGAACATCACATTCAAAATTATCGCTTTACACATACCATCTCATTAATCCTCACAGACCCATGAAGTGACTACCATTAATATTCCCACATTACAGATAAGAACTCTAAGGCACAGAGAAATGAAGTCATTTGTTCCACACAGCTATGCCTCCAGGAGTCCATTTAGCACTCTCACATTCTCCCCCACCTCCAAAGCAACCGTGGAGTTGTTATGAGGATACCCTTCACTCATCCAGGATTTCTGAAGAAAGTGCCTGCATTATGCCATTTTATTATTTTCCATATTTTCATGAAGGCAATATACCTCTAATTTCCAGAGCTTTATGAAAAGAAATTCACACAAATTCACAAGTCAGAGAAAGTTTTTTCTCAAAGTAGCCCAGTATTTTAGATCTGTATATCTGATGGTTCTCTACGTCTATGGTAGACCCGCAGTGGAGTGCAGGCTCTAGCCGGAAGCAATGGCTCTGTGTAGGTGGGCTGCCAGTGGGGGCTGCCTCTCCATCGCATGGCATATGGCCAGACAACATTCATACATGCAGAGTGGGCTGCTAGCAACACAGAGTCACTGAAAGAGTCTCAGCAATTCCAACACCTGCTATTTTCTTGCAGAGAAACTTCCACCACCACCTGGAGAGTGTACTTTCGAGCAAGATGAATGTACATTTACTCAGGAGAAAAGAAACCGGAGCAGCTGGCACAGGAGGAGGGGAGAAACTCCCACTTCCTACACAGGACCAAAGGGAGATCACACTACTGGGGTAGGTGAGTTACGCCACGTGGTGCTGTTTCCTAAGGAAAGTTTCTAAAATAGCATTCTAGGAATCATTTACTGCATTTTGAAATGTATAAAATTATGTCTTGTGTCTAGAATGAAATGCACTTGTGATTCTACACACACAGGATGATTCGATATGTGCATTGAATATCATCCTTTCTGTTTATTACATTGCTGCAACAAGGATCTAACAGGGCTTACAAAGTTATGCACACAAAGAATAGAAGTTAAAAGGTCAAAGAGAGGGACAAAGTAGGGGAAAAATGGTAATCTAAATTGGAGCCAGGGCCGAGGCCTAATATACAAAATGTATTGGTAGACAAAGGAAGAGGCATACAGGTTTGACTCTAAGCTTTCAGTAGCCAAAGTTCATCTGTAAAACATGATTCACAGAATGAGCAGTCTACGTGGGTGGGTTGTAGGCAATGATGGGGTGCATTTTCTGTAGAAAACATACAAATTGCAATAAAACAAAGTAAGAGTTGATCTGCTTCATATTACCAACACGTATCAGCAATTGTAAACATTGTCAGTGACAAAATATGTCCTGTAGGCCATGTGTGGTGGCTCACTCCTATAATCCCAGCACTTTGGGAGGCCAAGGTGAGAGGATTACTTGAGTTCGGGAGTTCAAGACCAGCCTAGACAACATAGTGAGACTCTATCTCAACAAATTTTTTTTTTTTTTAATTTAGCCAGTTGTGGTGGCATGCACCTGTGGTCACAGCTACTTGGAAGGCTGAGGCAGGAGGATTGCTTGAGCCCAGGAGTCAGGGCTACAGTGAGCCATGTTCATGCCATTGCACCCAGCGTGGGTGACAGGGCAAGGCCCTGTCTCAAAAAATAACGAATAATAAATAAAGTACCTTCCATAGAATGGATCTTTCTCACTCACACCCCCGTTTCATGTGGTATACCAACTGAATAAAAGCACAACACTTGGTCCAGAGAAGCAGAACTACCCCGATACTAAGCTCATAGAGATATTTCCTCATGAATTCTTCTAGAGAAACCATTATGATAGTAAATATGAGGGTAATTTGCATTGTGCTGTTTCTTATGGTGTAACTTGGGGTATTCAATCTTTTGGCTTCTCTGGGCCACACTGGAAGAAGAATTGTCTTGGGCCACACATAAAATACACGAATACTAATGATAGCTGATGAGCTAAAAAATAATAAAAAAATTGCAAAAATATTCTCATGTTTTAAGAAAGCTTACAAATTTGTGTTAGGCCATATTCAAAGCTGTTCTGGGTCACATGTGTGGGCTGCAGTTTGGACAAGCTTGGTCTAACTCAAGATAAGCCTCTAGAATACCACAGAACCACCTCCAGTAAAACCTGTTTGTTTAATTGGCTAAACATGGTAGAATGTAATAATGAACAGCTTTATTTTTTCTATCACTCTTCAAACATAAAGATTCTCTTTTTCCCATGCCTTGGCAAATCCCTTAGCTTCCCAGTCCTGTTGAGATATTAGAACAATTAGATATTCAGGTATGTCAAAAGTCCAGTTGAAATAAAAAATTCCATTTTTCATTCAACTGAATCTTCTCTTTTTCCCTTAGCTTGGGCCTGACTCATAATTGGGAAGAATAAAGGAAGAAACCGTCTATTCTTTCATTTTCTTTGTTTCATCTCCTCTCCTGCCCCTCATCTTTATGATGTTTTAATCAGGGAAGGTGGAAGAGGGATTAAAAGATAGGAACTTTAAAAAATATTTGGTGCTATTTAAAATGATCTCTTAGCTACTGAATGTCCTTTGTTATGACAGATGTCTAAATGCTGGCTCTTTCAGGAGCCTCTGCATCTTACCATTTCTGGCAATGTACTACTGGCTAACCCTCTGAGACCACCCCCTTCCCTTAGTACTTGCACTACAGAATACAACCCACATACATTTTCTGTTCCTGGAAATTTTTCCTTGGGTTCTTCCTAGAACAGTTGTTTCCAGCCACCTTGCTCTAGTAAGTGTCCATTTGGCCTCAATAGTGATGCACTCCTGCCTAATTAAGAAGATAGGCAGCTTGGTCCTACTGCTGACCTCTTTTTTCTTGCTGCTTCAGCAGATTCTGGGACAATGTTGCTTCAGTAAAGGATGCTGTTGAAGAGATTTAGCATTGGCCCAAAGGCAGACCAGATGCTCACTTTCAGCACTGAGTGAAGGATGATAAGGTGGCTCCTTGTGTGTGAAGCTATCTCTGGAAAGATATCAGGATGTTAAAAATATAACCAGAAAGGCCTATATGTATTAGGACTATTCTAAAAGCTTATAACAGAAAACACAACTCAAACTGACTTAAGTGAAAAGAAAATCCTTTTTTGGACTTTGTTACGGAAAGAAACTACTGTGGGGTTAGCTTCAGGCACAGCTTGATGCAGGGATTAAAACTGTGTCCTCAGGAGCCAGTTTCTCTCTCTGTCTCTCTCTCTCTACCTCTTTGAGCTGGTTTTTCTGGGTTTGCTCCAATCTAGACAGGATCTCCTGTCATGGCAACACAGTGGCTGTAGCAACTGCAGTCTCATGGCCTTTCAAAAATGAATCTAGTGGAAAGTGAAAACTCAGACAAAAATACCCAAATTGAATCTCACCGGCTCTGATTGGAAATGTCTTGAGGGCATAGTACTAAAAAGGTCATTTTTGATTCCCCACAAAATTTAGTATTCTGCCTTATACACAATAGGTGCTCAAAAATGCCTATGGAGCGAATGAATGAATGAATGCAAAAACAAATAATGAATCTATAAGCCTTCACTGACACATTTAATAATAACTAACCAATTAATTAGTGAGACCTCAGAAAATGGGATGGTAGAAAGGTAACTTTTTATTGCAAGAGGATTGAAGACAAGAATTAATCAGTTTTAGCTAGAGCCTATTGTGGTCTAGATGTTATGTGTATGTGTATTTTTCTTGAGAGAAGGTTGACAGTTTTTCTTCCTTTTGTCAGGGATAGCAGTAAGAGATCTAAGAAGAGGTACAACCAGAGAGAACTATGTTGTGGTAAACTACTACAGAGAATTCTGTGGTTAACAAAGACTGTGGAGTGCCTTAGACATGGAAGAGAAGACATAGAAAAATAGTGAGCGTTGAAGGGAAGGAGTCCCTGAAAAGGGCAAGGAGAGACACCAGGCCAGGTTATAACAAACCCATGAACTTAGGGCATCAGGACAACCTAAGGTTCCCATTCACCTTGAGAAAGTTACTTAAAATCTCTAAGTCTCAGTTCTGTCATCTAGAAAATGAGAATAATCATAACCACTTACCTATTTTCCTAACTTCATAGGGTGGTTGAATTTAAAAACTGAGAGGCTTTGGGATTAGACTGCCTGGTTCAAATCTCAGTTCTACCTTTAACTTTTCTAAGCCTATTTTCTTTATCTTTGTATTAAGAATAATTAATACCTACCTCACAGATTGTAGTGAGGTTTAAATGAAACAAGATATAAAACATACTTACAATAAGACCTGGCATATGACAATTAATTATTGCTCTATTATTCATTTATTCCTTCATTCAGCAAGTATCTATTGAGTGTCTACTATGTGCCAGGTACTGTTTTAGAAACTTGTGAAACACAGACGAACAAAACAGACAAGCATTCACCCTCATGGAACTTCTAGTAGAGGAGACAGACGAGAAATACTAAGCTTAATTATAATTATGCAGTATTTTAAAAGGCAATAATTGCTACAGAAATAAAAATGGCACAGGTGAGGGAGTTAGGGAATCGAGAGGAGAATGTGGGTAGAGTTAACTAATGTAAATAGAAGAGTCACAACGAAGCCCATTGAGAAGGTAACCTTGTAAAGAGTTGAGGTAGCTCACTAAGAGCATATCTGGAAAGCAATGTTCAGGTAGAGGAGACAGCCAGTCCAAAGCCCCGTAAGTGAAAGCATGCTCAATGTGTCCTAAGAACAGCAAGGCGGCTGCTTTAGCTATAGTGTAGTGAGCTAGGGAGAGAGTGCTAGGAAATGTACCAGAGAAATAATGGTAGGCCAGTTCATGGACGACCTTATAATTAATTAGAAGGACTTCGGATTTTTTTTTTTTTTTTTTTTTTGAGATAGTCTTGCTGTGTCGCTCAGGCTGGAGTGCAGTGGTGTGATCTCAGCTCACTGCAACTTCCACCTCCCGGGTTCAAGCAATTCTCCCTGCCTCAGCCTCCCGAGTAGCTGGGATTGCATGTGTCTGCCACCATGCCTGCTAATTTCTGTATTTTTTAGTACAGACAGGGTTTCGCCATGTTGGTCAGACTGGTCTTGAACTCGTGACCTCAGGTGATCCATCCACCTTGGCCTCCCAAAGTGCTGGGATTGCAGGCATGAGCCACCGTGCCCAGCCAGGACTTTGGATTTTACTTTACCTCAAATGGAAAGTCATTGGAGAGTGTTGAACTTAAGAGAGAAGTGATCTGATTTAGTTTTATAAGGATTGCTCGGCTACTATGTTGAGGAAAGACTGGGGGTGGAAACGAAGCAAGGGTGAAATCAGAGAGCCCTGTTGGAGGCTACTGCACATAACCCAGGTGAAATATGATGGTAAATTTGACTATGATAGTGGATTTGACTATGATGGCACATTTGACCAGCAACCATGGATTGAATTTTCTTTTTTGTTGTTTGTCTGCCAGGTTTTGGTGTCAGAATGATGCTGGCCTCATAAAATGAGTTAGGGAGGAGTCTCTTTCTATTGTTTGGAATAGTTTCAGAAGGAATGGTACCAGCTCCTCTTTGTACCTCTAGTAGAAATCAGCTGTGAATCCATCTGGTCCTGGGCTTTTTTTGGTTGATAGGCTATTAATTACTGCCTCAATTTTAGAACTTGTTATTGGTCTACTCAGGGATTCTACTTCTTCCTGATTTAGTCTTGGGAGGGTGTATGTGTCCAGGAATTTATCCATTTCTTCTAGATTTTCTAGTTTATTTGTGTAGAGGTGTTTATAGTATTCTCTGATGGTAGTTTGTATTTCTGTAGGATCAGTTGTGATATCCCCTTTATCATTTTTTATTGCATCTATTTTATTCTTCTCTCTTTTCTTCTTTATTCGTCTGGCTATTGGTCTATCTATTTTGTTGATATTTTTTAAAAACCAGCTCCTGGATTCATTGATTTCTTGAAGGGTCTTTCATGTCTCTATCTCCTTCAGTTCTGCTCTGATCTTAGTTATTTTCTGTCTTCTAGCTTTTGAATTTGTTTCCTCTTGCTTCTCTAGTTCTTTTAATTGTGATGTTAGGGTGTGGATTTTAGATCTTTCCCGCTTTCTCCTGTGGGCATTTAGTGCTATAAATTTCCCTCTAACACTGCTTTGGTTGTGTCCCAGAGATTCTGGTACACTGTGTCTTTGTTCTCATTGGTTTCAAACAACATCTTTATTTCTGCCTTCATTTTGTTATTTTCCCAGTAGTCATTCAGGAGCAGGTTGTTCAGTTTCCATGTAGTTGTGCAGTTTTGAGTGGGTTTCCCAATCCTGAGTCCTAATTTGATTGCCCTGTGGTCTGAGAAACTGTTATGATTTCCGTTCTTTTGCATTTACTGAGGAGTGTTTTACTTCCAATTATGTGGTCAATTTTAGAATAAGTGTGATGTGTTGCTGAGAAGAATGTATATTCTGTTGATTTTGGGTGGAGAGTTCTGTAGGTATCTATTAGGTCCACTTGGTCCAGAGCTGAGTTCAAGTCCTGGATATCCCTGTTAATTTTCTGTCTCATTGATCTGTCTAATATTGACAATGGGGTGTTAAAGTCTTCCACTATTATTGTGTGTGAGTCTAAGTCTCTTTGTACATCTCTAAGAACTTGCTTTATGAATCTGGGTACTCCTGTATTGAGTACATATATATTTAGGATAGTTAGCTCTTCTTGTTGAATTGATCCCTTTACCATTATATAATGCCCTTCTGCCCTTCTTTGTCTGTTTTGATCATTGTTGGTTTAAATTCTGCTTTATCAGAGACTAGGATTGCAAACCCTTGCTTTTTTTTTTCTTTGCATTTGCTTGGTAAATATTCCTCCATCCTTTTATTTTGAGCCTATGTGTGTCTTTGCATGTGAGATGGGTCTCCTGAATACAGCACACTGATGAGTCTTGACTCTATCCAATTTGCCAGTCTGTGTCTTTTAATTGGGGCATTTAGCCCATTTACATTTAAGATTAATATTGTTATGTGTTAATTTGATTCTGTCATTATGATGGTAGCTGGTTATTTTGCCCATTAGTTGATGTAGTTTCTTCATAATGTCAATGGTCTTTATAATTTGGTATGTATTTGCAGTGGCTGGTACTGGTTTTTCCTTTCCATATTTAGTGCTTCCTTCAGGATCTCTTGTAGGGTAGGCCTGGTGGTAACAAAATCCCTCAGCATTTGCTTGTCTGTAAAGGATTTTATTTCTCCTTCACTTATGAAGGTTGGTTTGGCTGGATATGAAATTCTTGATTGCAAATTCTTTTCTTTAAGAATGCTGAATACTGGCCCCTACTCTCTTCTGGCTTGTAGGGTTTCTGCCAAGAGATCCACTGTTAGTCTGATAGGCTTCCCTTTCTAAGAAACCTGACCTTTCTCTGTGGCTGCCCTTAACAATTTTTCTTTCATTTCAACCTTGAAGAATCTGATGATTATGTGTCTTCATGTTGCTCTGCTCGTGGAGTATCTTAGTGGTGTTTTCTGTATTTCCTGAATTTGAATGTTGGCCTGTCTTGCTAGGTTGGGGAAGTTCTCCGGGATAATATCATGAAATGTGTTTTCCAACTTGGTTCCATTCTTCCCCTCACTTTCAGGTACACCAATCAGTCATACGTTTGGTCTTTTCACATAGTCCCATATGTCTTGGAGACTTTGTTCATTCCTTTTTTAAATTTTTTTTTCTGTAATCTTGTCTTCATGCCATATTTCAGTAAGTTGATCTTCAATTTCTGATATTCTTTCTTCTGCTTGATTTGGCTATTGATCCTTGTATATGCTTCACAAAGTTCTTGTGCTGTGTTTTTCAGCTCCATCAGGTCTTTTATGTTCTTCTTTAAACTGGTTATTGTAGTTAGCAGTTTCTGTAACCTTTTATCAAGGTTCTCAGCTTCCTTGCATTGGGTTAGAACATGCTCCTTTACCTCAGAGGAGTTTGTTATTACCTACCTTCTGAAGCCTACTTCTGCCAATTTGTCAAACTCATTCTCCATCCAGTTTTGTGCCCTTGCTGGAGAAGAGTTGTGATGATTTAGAGAAGCAGCAGCATTGCGATTTTTTGAATTTTCAGCATTTTTGTGCTGGTTTTTCCTCATCTTCATGGGTTTCTCTACCTTTGATCTTTGAGGCTGATGACCTTTGGATGGGGTTTTTGTGTGGGGGTCCTTTGTGTTGATGTTGATATTATTGTTTTCAGTCTGTTAGTTTTTCTTCTAACAGTCAGGCCCCTCTTCTGCAGGTCTGCTGCAGTTTGCTGGAGGTCCACTCCAGACCCTGTTTGCCTGGGTATCACCACTGGAGGCAGCAGAACAGCAAAGATTGCTGCCTGCTCCTTTCTCTAGAAGCTTTGTCCTGGAGGGGCACCTGCCAGATGCCAGCCAGAGCTCTCCTATAAGAGGTGTCTGTTGGCCCCTGCTGAGAGGTCTCTCCCAATTAGGAGGCATGAGGGTCAGGGACCCACTTGAGAAGGCAGTCTGTCCCTTAGCAGAGCTTGAGCACTGTGCTGGGAGAATCCTCCCTGTCAGGATACACTGCTTTCTTCAGAGCTGGCAGGGAGGGATATTTAAGTCTGCTGAAGTTGCACCCACAGCCACCCCTTCCCCCAGGGGCTCTGTCCCAGGGAGATGGGAGTTTTATCTATAAGCTGCTACCTTTCTTTCAGAGATCCTGCCCAACGAGGAGTAATTTAGAGAGGAAGTCTGGCCAGAGCTGCTTTGCCACACTGTGGTGAGTTCTGCCCAGTCTGAACTTCCTGGTTTCCTTAGCACTGTCAGGGAAAAACTGCCTACACAAGCCTCAGTAATGGTGGATGCCCCCTCACATCAAACTCCATCATCCCAGGTCAACTTCAGACTACTGTGCTGGCATTGAGAATTTCCAGCCAGTGTTTCTTAGCTTGCTGGGTTCCATGGGAGTGGGACCCACTGAGTGAGACCACTTGGCTCCCTGGTTTCAGTCCCCTTTCTAGGAAAGTGAACGGTTCTGTCCTGCTGGGGTTCCGGGTACCACTCAGTTGGAAATGCAAAAATCACCCGCCTTCTGCATTGGTCTTGCTGGAAGCTGCAGACCAGAGCTGTTCCTATTTGGCCATCTTGCCAGATCTCAATATACGCTTTTCATTGTTGTTGAGTTCTTACTGTTTGTATTCCTTTACTAGTTGTGTTTCTTTTTCTTTAGCCCACAACTAACATTATGATAGTTGTATTATTTTCATAACTACCCTAGTATTTGCTTTATATTTTATTTACATTTTTTTAAATCCTAAAAAGTATTCTATATTTAGTCACATATTTCCCCATTCATCTTCATTCCTTTCTACATTTCTATGTTTATTTCTTGAATTATTTTCTTTGGTGGGAAGTGTTTTTCTTTTTCTAGAAGAATTTTCTTCTGTATCTAGCTTTTTATTTTTGTTTTGTTTCATTTTGTTTTTGGTGCATGTCTGCTGCTGATTTCTTTCAGTTTTTGTTTGGGAATGTCTTTTTCCTTTACATTTGAAGGATAGTTTTTCTGAGAATAGAATTCTAGGTGAACAATTATTTTCTTATCAGCCATTTATGTAAAGATATAATTCAACTGAATTCTGGTTTCCATCATATCTATTGAGAAGTCAGATGTCAGTCCTAAAATTGTTTTGTTTTTTTTTTTTTTTTGAAAGTGTACTATTTTCCTCTGGGTGCTTTTAATATTTACTCCTCATGTTTGATTTTCAGCATTTTAGTATGATATGTATTTGTCCATTTTGCATTGTTATAAAGGAATATCTGAGATGAGGTAATTTATAAAGAAAAGTGTTTTATTTGGCTCAGGTTCTGTAGGCTCTAACAGCATGGCACCAACATAAGCTCATCTTCTGGTGAAGTCTCAGGAAGATTTTACTCATAGCAGAAGGCAAAGGCAGAGCAGGCATGTCAACATGGTGAGACAGAACAAGAGGGAGGTGGGGAGGGAGGTGCTAGGCTCTTTAAACAACCAGTTCTTACATGAACTAATAGAGCAAAAACTCACTAATCATGAAGGGGATGGCACCAAGTCATTCATGAGGGATCGACTCCCATGACCCAAACAGCTCCCACTAGTCACACCTCCAACATTGGGGATCACATTTCAGCATGAGATTTCAGAGGACAAATATCCAAACCATATCAACATGCATGTGTGTAGTCTTCTTTGTAGTTATTCTGCTTGGGTTTCATTAAATTTCTTTAATCTTTGAGCCGAGATCTTTCACTAGTTTTCAAAATTTCTTGATCTTTTTCTTGTCAAATATTGCCCCGGCCTAATTCTCTCTCCTATCTTTCTGAGACTCCAATTATAGGTACATTAAAAGTTCTTACTATGTATTATATATACTTCATGCTCTCTTACAAATATTTTCTTTCTTTTTGTTCTCAGTTCTTTAGTTTGGATATTTTCTATTGGCCAATTTAAAAATTTTTTTGAATCTTTCTCAGCAATGTTCAGTATGTTATTAAACCCATTAATTGATTTTTAATTTCTGTAATTCTATTTTTCAATTCTAGAATTCCCATTTGTTCATTTTTAAATAGTAGATTTATTGAGATGGAATTTGCATTCCAAATAATTCATTTTTTAAAGTATATAATTCAATGGTTTTAAATATACTCATGAAGCTGTGTGATGCCCCTATCTAATTCTAGATAGATGCCACTATCTAATTCTAGAACATATTTTTATCACCTCAAAAGAAACTCCATATCCATTAGCAGTCACTCCCATTCCCTTTCCCCATCTCTTCCCTCTTTACCCCATCCCCAGACAACTACTAATCTACTTTCTATCTATATAGATTTGCCCATCTAGACCTTTCATATAAATCAGATCATACAATATGTGGTCTTCTGTATCTGGCTTCTTTCACTAAGACAAAGTTTTCAAGGTTTATACATTTATCGATAGATGAACATTTGGATTGCTTTCATTTTTTAGCTATTATAATAATGATGCTATTTTATTTGTGAACAAGTTTTTCTGTGGACATATGTTTTCATTTTCTTTAAGGTATAAACCAGGGAGTGGAATTGTTGGATCGTATATTAACTCTATACTTAACTATTTAATAATTGCCAGACTTTTTCAAAGTGGCTGCACCATTTTACATTCCAACTAGCAGTGTATTAGGGTTTCAGTTTCTCCATATCCTTGTCATCATTTCTAACTTTCTCTTTTTTATTATAGTCATCCCAAGTGGGAGATGGCAACTCATGTCCATTTTGTCTGATATTATTATATCCAGTTCTCTTTTGGGAACTGCATGAATGGTATCATTTTCCAATCTTTCAGTTTCAACTTATTTGTATATTTGAATCTAAAGTGTGTCTCTTGGAGACAACATATCGTTGGATCATTTTTTCAATCCATTCTACCAATCTCTACCATTTGATCAGAGTGTTAAATCCATTTACAATTAACATAATTATTAATAAAGTAGAATTTGTGTTTGCATTTCAGCATTTGTTTTCTGTATGTGCTACATCTTCTTTTTGTTCTTTTATTCTTCTATTACTGTTTTTTATGTTAAATAGTATTTTCTAATATACCATTTTAATTCTGTTGTTTTATTTTACTATATATTTCTAAGTTATTTTCTTAGTGGTTGCCCTAGGGATTTCAATTAACACCTTTAAAAAATATTTTTACAAGTAATTTTTAAAAATGTTATCTCCCAAAGGGGGTGCACCATTTCTGGAGGTACTAAAATATCAGGTCAATGCCTGGAGTGGACAGAGTAAGCTCCTATCCCATCTCCCTGCTCCAAAAACCCATTTAATATAGTATCCTCAGATAGAGGACATATCAGATATTAAGCTTATAAGAACAGATACTACACTTGATCTTAGCCAAAACACTGAGAGGTGATCAAAACAATTGGTTTTTTTTTTTTTTTTTTTTTAAGAAAGAAGTGGGGTCTCACATGTTGTCCAGGCTAGTCTCAAACTCCTGGGCTCAAGCCATTTTCTCGCCTTGCCCTCCCAAAGTGCTGGGATTCAGGCATGAGCCACCACTTCTGGCCCTCAATTAACAACTTAAGATAATCTAGTTCATATTAATATTAACTTAATTTCACAGCACACAAAAACTATGCTTCATTTCCTCCTTCTATTATTCTATCATGAATATGGCACCTTTTTGTGTTATAAGCCCATTGACACAGTTTTGTAATTATTGCTTTATGCAGTTGGTTGTCTTTTAAATCAGATAGAAGATAAATAAAAATATACTTATTCTGTTCTTTATATTTACCCACACAGTTATCTTTACTGGTACTTTTTATTTCTTCATACAAATTTGAGTTACTATCTAGTACCCTTTGCTTTTAGCCTGAAGGACTTCCTTTAATAGCTGGTGATGAATTTAGTTTTATTTATTTGAGAGTGTCATAAGTTCCCCTTTGCTTCTGAAGGGTAGATTTCCTGCATATAGAATTCTTAGTTTTCTTTCAACACTTTTATATATGTCATCTCACTATCTTCTGGCCTTTATAGTTTCTGATGAGGAGTTAGCTGTTAATATTATTGAGGTTCTCTTGTATTTAATGAGTCACTTTTGCTTTCAAGATTCTCACCTTAAAGTCAGCTGATTAGCAAAGAAAAAATTTTATTAATTAAAAAGATTTGCTCATTGTCTTTGGCTTGTAATAGTTAGATGTAATTTTTCTAGGAGTGACTCCTTGAATTTTCCTAGTTGAAGTTCTTTGACTTTCTTGAATGTACAGATTTATATTTTTTAAAATCAGGTTTGAAAAGGTTTTGGCTGTTAATTTTTCAGATGTTCTTTCTTCCCCTTTCTCTTTCTTCCCTTCTGGGACTTCCACTATGCATATGTTGGTACACTTGATGGTGTCCTACAGGTCTCTGAGTCTCTGTTCATTTTTTCTATCTTTTTTTCTTTATGTTCTTCAGATTGGATAATCTAATTGACCTGCCTTCAAGTTTAGTGATTCTTTCTTCTGCCAGTTCCAATCTGCTGCTGAGCCCCTCTCATGAATATTTTATTTCATTATACTTTTCAAATCCGTAATTCCTACTTGGTTCTTATTTATAATTTGTAGTATTTTTAGTGATACTCTCTATGCATTGAGACATCATTCTCATACTTTATTTAGAAATGGCTTTCATTAATTCTTTAAACATATTTGTAATAATTGACTTAAAGTCTTCGCATAGTAAGTCCAATGTCTTGACTTCCTCAGGGATAACTTCTATTGACTGCTTTTTATCCTGTGTATGGGCAATAGTTTCCTATATCTTTGTGTGTCTCATACTTTTTGTTGAAAACTGGACATTTTGAATAATACAGTTTTACAGATTCTTCTTCTCCCCAGTTTCTTTTTTGGTAGTGCTGTTTGTTGTTTTTGTTGTCATTGTTGCTGTACGATTGCTTAGTGACTTTCCTGGACTAATTCCATAGAGTCTATATTCTTTGTTGTATATGGCTCTGCTCTGCTAGATTAACAGTCAACTAATTATTGAACAGAGATTTTCCTTAAATGCCTTAAACCAACAGATCCCCCAGAATACAGCAGGTTCTGTGTTTGTGTTGGGGCATGTCTTTGTTGCTCTAGTGGGAAGTTTACAACTTTGCCTTAGCCTCCATTTCTTGCTCATGAAGAGCCTAAAGGTCAGCCAGAGGTGACAGATTAGGGCTTTCTCAGTTTTTTTTTTTTTCCCCTGGGGCTGTGTACAGCTCTTTATATTTGCATGGCCTTTCAGATTTCCAGAAATATGTTAATATGCTAGAACTTTGTAAAGCTCCCTACAGATATCCCATTTCCCCAAATTTTTTCTTTTCTTTTTGGTCAGCCTTTTGTTAGCTTCAACTGTTAATGCCACCTCAGGCAGCTGCAATGTTAAACAATTGTTTAACTGATTGTTTTTGATAAATGCCATGCGGACACAGTTGTTCACACAGAGTATGATTTACTTCAATCAGGTTAAATAAAGGCAAGCCCTGAGAATGAAGTTTTTCAGAAGCTGCTAAACAGGTTAAATAAAGCCAATTCTCTAGAGATGGGGCTTTTAGGGAGCTCCAAATCTGCTCTGTATCTTCCAGTGGCTGCTAAGTTACTGCTATTTAAAACACATAGTTATAAAGCTCTTGGCTTTCACATCTTTTGTAGAGTAGAAGAGATGGAGATGGAATTACGGCAAGAAAAAAGGTCACTGTTCTTAGCAAAATTCAATCATTTTTCTTGGGAAAAGTACTCTTGGATTGTCAAAAGCCTTTAGTTAATTTCCAGAATTCTGAAAAAGTTGATTGTGACAGTTTTTTTGCAAGTGTTCTCATTGCTTTTATGGAAGAACAGATTTTCAGGGGTCCTTACTCCGCCATTTTGAAGGCTCCATATTCCTCCTCCTGATTTTTTTTTTTGCTTTTGAATAGATTTGAGTTCGTTGGTGAAATTCTCTGTCTTATCTATTTTCTTAAACACATAAATGCTCATATTATTGAATTATTAATCATAATTATTTACAATACTTGTGTGATAACTCCATATGTGGGCCACTTGTGGTCCTGCTTCTATCATCTGTTACCCCCACCCCCATCCCCTCTGGTCCTGTTTCTTGATAATGTCTGGTGGATTTGATTGAATAATGGACTTGTCAATGAAAAATTATAGAATCCTGGGGTGATAGTATTTCCCTCTAGAGAGAATTCAACCTATTCTCCAGTAGACAACTAGAATAGAGCAAGTCACCTCAGTCCAATCAGAACTAAGCTAACTTGAGGTAGTGTTATAGTTCTATTATGCTGGCCTACTTCTGCTTCTACCCTAAACCTAGGATATACCCTCCAAAAATATACTCTCGGATTTAACTAGGAACTCTCCTCCTTAGTATGTACTAAACTTCAGTTTGTGTCTCTTCAGCTGATAAGATTCCTGAAAATCCCACTTTGTTTTGCATTTGGCTTCTTGTCCTCTTGCTCTCCGCAATTTAGGAATTTCACAAATGCCTTAGAAGATTAACAAGTGATGGGATCACTTTTTCATACCTCCCTTTTCTCAGAAAACTTGTCCCTGAATGTCTTGTCTGCTTTGGTAGCCCTGAAATTCAGTTACTGCCCTCCCAACCCAGTGAGATCTGTTGGTTTCTCTTGCCACTTGGCCGTTGTTCTCTGAATGGCATCTAAACTGAACAGGCAGGTCCCCCAAGTGGAAAGCATCTTGAAGAATACTGAGCTCATTTCACTGACCTTTCATTTTTTCTTAGATCTTGGACCCTCATGTCTTTGCTGTTTGGAAATCTCTCTGATAACTTCAAAACAGGTGTTTTCTTAAAAAAATTATCTTTTTTTCTAATTTTTCTCAGCAGAGTATAGCTCTGCTACAAGTTACTTAACAGAGACAGAGGGGATGTCTTTGGCATTTTATTTTTCAGCATTATTTATTTAAGAACATGATGATTACACTCAAAATATACTCTTTTCTGTACTACAAGTCAACCAGTCATAGTGCTTTGAATGAGACATTTGTGTCTCTGCCCTCTTATGACATATTCTTCTGTTGATATGTTCTGACTGTTCTGCCCAAGGCCTTGCTGTGTCTAAGATTACCTTATCCCATGGTGTGCTGTTCTTTGACAAGGGGTAGGAGGGGAAGAATATGCAAATTTATATTTATATGGCCTTTGGCTTTAAACTGCCTAAGAGACCATGGAATTTTCTATTTCTTTCCCTTTATAAGTCCTCATCTTGAGTAATAAATATTGGTGACATCCAACTATGTTAAAGAAAAAATTATGCAATGATACTTGTTAAAGCACAGTACAGCAGGCTTGATTCAGTATCATTCTGATAGTTATAGGGACCACTGCAATGGGATTTTGCAATAGGGAAGAGAGATCGGGCTCAACTTTGAAAAAAGTGTGGGCAAGTGGGAATTTATAGTCAAATGGTTGGTTGAGGGTCAGTGAATGAAAAATGACTAGGAGGTAACATCAAGGGTAAGGGAGGCTCTGGCTAAACCAACCTAACAGGATTCTTGCTGAGGACAGGCATGGTGATTGGACATCACCTGGAGGATGATGAAGGATGAGGAACCTTATATTGAGGGTGATTGATATTGAGGGTTCTTGCTAAACTAACTTATTAGGGTTCCTGCTAAAACTGGATTTTACAAGTAAGTACAAAGACAGGCCTAGGAGAAGGCTTAGGAGCCTGACTGAAGTTCAGTCAAGCAAAGACGCTTTGTCAACCATCATAGGAACAAAGTAATTTACTTGTCTTTTTTGTTCAGTTATCAGAGAAACCACTTTGATAATCACCTAAAGGTTTTTTGGAAAGTAATCTATATTATAAATGTAGTGTTACTTAGATTGATGTCACTGAAATTTCTTTTCTGTGGAGGATATATTCTAAAATAAGAAAATTTTAATTACTCAACAAGTTAATAGATCTGGAGGTAGATCGGATCTTCTAGGTCAGCTAAGGCATCATATGAATTTAAAATATTAAAACACTGAATAAAACCCATTCAAGGCAGAATTAACTATTGTCTGCTTGGACCCTGAGATAGCAACAAGAAGCTTGCCTGTAATTAGATGTTCAATTTAAGCAATTATTATATTACATTTGAAAAGAAGACCTCCTATAGCCTGTATTGCTCATTTATTGCATTTAGTCTTAACAACCTTTTCTATGTCTCCTTTCCATATATAGGCAATAAAGTAATGGCAGGATACCAAAATGGCTGAACTTTCTATTCTATACATTAGTAAAGTAATAAACTCAAAGACTTGGCTAGGAGCACAGTATTTTTCTCCTTGATGACCACAGGGTATTTGTTTGGTATTGGTGGTAACAAGATTCTTTTTGAATGAATGCGGTGCACTCTGGGACTTTATGAAGATATACCTGCATTTGTCGATTGAATTCTGCCTTTTCACTTCCCATTCTTAAAGCCTGTCATCTATACTTGAAACAGACAGACAGGGAGGAAAAAGAAAGGGGAGAGGCCTACAAAGCTGTTTTACAGACAGGTACATTAGCTGGTCAGTCAGTATGGATCCATTAAATAAAAACAGAAGCTCAGAAAAGCCACACTATAAATATTTCAGTTTACTTTGTGTCTATCAGAATCAATACATCATCATATGTAGCAATTCCAAGGGAGCTATAGTTCCTGACTTACTAACTGGTGATGCAATAAACCTTTCCAAATTCTAGAGTACAGTATGGTGTGGAAAGATCAAACAATGAGCTGCCTCTGCCATTTGCTGCCTGCATAACCTGGGGAATAATTACATGACTTCTCTGAGCTTCAGTTTCCTCATATGTAAAATAAAGATAATAATCAATGACCTGCTGCTATGATTTGAATGTGTCTCCTCCAAATTTCAGGTGTTGAAACTTAATGGCCAATGTAACAGAATTAACAGACAGGACCCTTAAGAGGTGATGATTAGGCAATGAGGGCTCCTCCCTTGCGAATGGGATTGAGGCCTTTGTAAAAGGTTTCATGCAGCATTCGCCTGGCTTGCCTTCATGCCTTCCACCATGTGAAGACATAGCATTCCACCCCTGTGGAAGATGCAGTCCTTGTTAGACAAGCAAACTTGTCGGCACATTGATCATGGACTTACCAGCCTCCAAAACCGTGAGAAATAAACTGCTGTTCTTTATAAATTACCTAATCTTAGGTATTTTGCTGTAGTAGCACAGACTGACATCTGCTAATCTCATAGTGTGGCTCTGATGATTAACTGAGATTCTGTTTGTGAAAAGAATAATATGTAAGCTCCACTGAACTGAATGATATTATTATAAGCTCCACTGAATTGAATGGTATTATTATTTTTACAATTAGTGAGTCTTTTACAAATTCTGATGTTTACCTCTGGAGTATTTTCCTGGACTCATTGTTTTGTCATTTGTGCTTTTATAAAATAGAAAATTATGACATATGAGTACAAGTAAAATGAGTTAGTAGAAACCAGAAATTCTGTTGGAACCTTAGGCCAATATTACCCAGATTACATTACATTTACCACCAGGTAACTCAAGTGGTAAGTACATGAATATTTTTCTAATTTGTTAGTAATATTCATGTACAAGAAAAATATATAACCAGTACATCAAAACCATTGTTTCACAGGTTTACAGCTAGCTGTCTATTTTCATGCTAATATGAAGTTTCCTGTTTGAATAAATGTACTAAAAAATGGAATCTATTTAAAGAAAAGCATTAAATGAATAATAGTACAAATATGGATAGGCAAAAAAAATATCACAAAGGTGATACTTGTATGACTAAAGTTTGGGAAACATTTGTAGAAGAAGTCATTCTAGTAGAACAACAATAAAGACCAAAAAACCAACCAACCAACCAAATCCAGCCGCACCACCTGGCTCCTATTTAATAACATAATAATGGTATCTGTAACAGATGGATAGTGACTTGCATCGAAGTGGGATGGACTCTGTAGGATTTGACAAACTATTTCCTGCCACCGTTTACTTGAGTAGCTCTATCCTGGCAGAAACAAAGTTTCCTGACATAGATGGTACTTACAGTAGTCCCCTCTTATCTGTGATCTTGCTCTCTGAGGGCAATAAACCATGGTCTGAAATATTAAATGGAAAATTCCAGAAATAAATAATTCAAAAGTTAAATTGAGTGCAGTTCTGAGTAGTGTTATGAAATCTCACACTGTCTGGCCCCATCCTTCTCCATCCTACCCAGCACATGAATCACCCATTTCACTAGCATCATCCACGCTGTCTATGCTCTCTGACCATGAGTCACTTAGTAGCCGTCTCCATTATCAGATGTTCTGGTACCACAGTGCTAGTGTTTGTTACCTTCATTTTACTTCCTAGTGGCCCAAAGCACAAGTGTAGTGTTCCTGGCAATTCAGATATGCCAAAGAGAAACCATGAAGTGCTTCCTTTAAGTGAAAAGGTGAAAGTTCTTGATTTGATAAGGAAAAAAAAGACAATTGTATGCTAAGTTTGCTAAGGACTACATTAACAATGAAACTTTCTGTATTGGTCTGTTCTCACTCTGCTAATAAAGACATACTTGAGACTGGATAATTTATAAAGGAAAGGAGGTTTAATGGACTCACAGTTCCACAAGGCTGGGGAAGCCTTGTAACCATGGCAGAAGATGAACGAAGTACAAAAGCATTTCTTACGTGGTGGCAAGGCAAGAGAGCTTGTGCATGGGAACTCCCATTTATTAAATGAGCAGATCTCGTGAGACTTATTCACTACCACGATAACAGTATGGCGGGGAACGGCCCCCATGATTCAATTCTCTCCACCTGGCCCCACCCTTGACACGTGGGGATTATTAGAATTCAAGGTGAGATTTGGTTGGGGACACAGCCAAACCATATCACCTTCTATCTGTGACATTGTGAACAGGGAAAAAGAAATTTGTGCTAGTTGTGCTGTTGCATGTCAAACTGCAAAAGTTATGGCCACAATAAATGATAAGTATTTAGTGAACATGAAAAAGGCATTAAATTTGTGGGTGGAAGACATGAAAAGAAAACATGTTTCAATTGATGACAAAATGTTGCAACAGAAAGCATTGAGACTATATGAAGACTTCAGCAAGGGATCCCCTGAAACAAGTGACACCAAGCCATTTACTGCAAGTAAGGGATGGTTACATAGATTCAAAAATAAGTTTGGACTGACAAATATAAAAAATACTGAAGAGGTTGCATCTGCTGATGAAGGTTCTGCTACCTTTCCAAAAGAGTTGAAGAAATAATTAAAAAGAAAGGATGCCATCTAAAGCAAATCTTCAAGTCTTCTGGAAGAAGATAAAACCTGCATTCATAAAAGTGCAAAGGAGGCACCAAGGCATAAAACATGGAAGGACAGATGAACTCTGGAACCACATGGCAATGCTTCAGGGCATATGATAAAGCCAAGATAGTGTACAAAGCAAAGAACCCAGTACTCTGGAAAACAAAAATTAACTGCCCATGTTCTGGCAACATAGAAAGCATGGGTGACAGCCATCTTGATTATGAAATGGTTCCACCAATGTATTATCCCAGAAATGGAAAAAAAATACTTGGAAGACAAAGAGTTGGAATTTAAAGTCCTGTTAATAAGAGACAATGCTCCTAGTCATCCTAAATCTGTCAGCTATAAAACACAAAATGAAAATGTTCAGGTTGTGTTTTTGCCTCTGAATACAACCTCATTGCTTTAGCTTTTTACCATCATTCAGTTTGTCAAGGCTACATACACCTGCCTTGTATTTGATCACATTTGATCAGCAATTGATGTAGACCCTAATCTGGATATAATCTGTTCCGGAAATCATTCACTATTACAGATGCAATAATATTCATCAAAGCTGCAACGGACAAATTAAAAACAGAAACTGCAAATGTCTGCTGGAAGAACTTATGGAGTAAAGTTGTGAATGATTTTAAAGGCTTTCTGGGGATTGATGAAGAAGTTAGGAAAATCATTCACATGGCAAGACAAGTTGGTGGAGGATTTGCCAACATACTTGATGAAGAAATGGAAGAACATATTGAAGGTTTTCAAGTATTACCAAATGAGGAATTGGAAGAACATGTTATCTACAGAGGAAGAGAAAGATGAAGAAACCAAAGCAAAACCAGCTGTGTGGGTATTACTGAAATTTGCCAAAGTGTTTCAAATTGCACAGACATCAAAGGACAAAATTATGGAACATGATCCTAGGATGGAATGCAGCATTAAAGTCACCAGTATGATCAAAGGATTACAACATTTGTGGCAACACTTTAATGAGTTAAAAAGAAAGAGACAATAACATTCTATTACAATGCTCTTCCAAAAGTTTTGGCAAAAACAAAACAAAAACCTTCAACTATTGAGGATCTCCAAACACTGACATCATCTTTTCCTGACATCCAACCATCAATGTCGTCATGGCTCATTCATCCAGGATCACTCAAATCAGATGCTCCTCCTGATGTATCCTTAGAAAGTCAATAGTAGCCTAACGCTACTTTACAATGCCTGGGTCATTCATCCCACTTTATCTCATCACGAATGCATTGTATCATCTTGCATCGGCACAAGAATGGTGAGTACTGTACAGTAAGATTTGGAGAGAGAGAGAGAGAAAGATCACATGCACATAACTCTTATTATATTGTTATAATTGTTCTATTTTATTATTATTGTTGTCTATCTCTTACTGTTCCTGACTTGTAAATTAAACTTTATTATCAGTATATAGTATAGAAAAAAGCATAGTATGTATATATATGGTTTGGTACTATCCACAATTTCAGGCAACCAGTGGGGGTTGTGGAACTTGAGACTACAGTATTTATGAGACAATAAATACAAGTCTTAACGAAATTCCCACGGTGGTACTAGCCATTATAACTTTATTAACATTTATATGATACTATGCTGTCAGAATTCCTTGTAAACATTAGTTTTAGTTGACCTGGAGTTTACAGGGATTTTGTAGCCAAATGATACTAGAATATATAAGCCAAGAGTAACTATCCAGGTTAGTGAGAAAATGTCTTCAACTATTTCCTATCCAGTGACTCCCCCAGTGAATAGAAGTCATTCAGTCCTCCCTCCCTGATCCTACTATTCCAGAAAAGCAACCCTGCATCATTTAACAATTTACAGAGAAAGAAACACCAGCACTTTCTTTTGTAGTACAGTTAAATATTCCAATAAAACTTCCATATTTCTGGCAAATAAATTCTCTTCCAATATGCAGCTAAAGGTAGAAGTCTTCTTCATGTCCAAGAACACAAGAACTTCTTGTGTGATTGAAATATTAATAATACATTAAAATATTAAATAATGAAATTTATAAGTTTGCTTTGAGACAAAAGAATATCACAACTCTGTTTTAATGTGTTAGTTCCAGTTTATTTCAAGTCCCTGTCTTTTAAGAATTTTGATAGTTGATATTCGGACATGTAGGAATGCTATCCAGTGAGTCTGTAACTATCTGAGGAATTAGCTCCGGATTATTAAAGTCTCCTATATCCTTCAATCTTTCCATAGCTTATTTTTTATTATGTTAGTTTCTGACATTGCCAGATTCTACTTATACAGAGAAGGCTTCTGTGACAAGCTTTTTAAAAATTTGGTGGTAAAATACACATAACATACTTTAACCATTTTTAAGTGTCTAATTCAGTGGCATTGAGTCTATTCACATCATTGTGCAACCATCACTACCATCCATCTCCAGAGCTTTTTGTTCATTTCCCAAACTGAAATTCCATACCCATTAAACAATAACTCCTCATTTATGACAGCCTTTTAAAATCACTTAAAAGTATAATGCATAAAGAGAAATTTTAGAGCGACAACTTCTGCAGTTGTTCTTCACAAAACATTGGTATATTCTTTCCCTGATTTTTAAGAATTCTTTTTCAGCTAATGATTGCAGCTAGCTGTTCATTCCACACAGCCTCTCCACGCAGGCCACTCAGGCTCCTTCCCTACCCTGCAAAAGAGCCACGAGACTGGAGGAACAGCTGCTTCGTAATCAAGAATTATGGATGTGGTGTGTGTCTGTGTGTCTCAACACATCACAGTTGCTGTGCAAAGAACAGATGGCACCCTGATCTCCCAATAGATCCACTGGAACCCACATTTTGAATGTTAAACAATGACCCATAGAGAGAATGTAATTTATTTGCTCCAGTTAATAATCCCTTCCACAGACTGGAATCCTTCATGTGCAAGAACATGTGAGTTGGTATGAAGCTTCAACACTGGGGCTTCCTGGCTCCCATCCAGAACTTTTGTTTGCTGAGACAGACAGCGCTTGAAGATGTAATGTAGTAAAACTTGTCAACAAACAGTGCTTTTCTCTGCTTTCCAAACACATGTGAGGCAGAGTGGCTCTCCGTGAAGTTCTGATCTTTTCTGGGGAAAGTGAGTGTCATATGCAAGTCAAGAAGAAAAAATATTTGTCATCAAAAGGAACAACTGGTTTATGCATCAGAGGGCATACTCCGATTCATTGATAAATTTCTTAAAATTATGTTTAGGTAAGATGTTTGTCTAGATTGTTCTACATAGGTACTGCTTTATGAAATAGACATAAAGTAGTCCTCCTTATCCACAGGTTCATTTCCCAACTCAGAGTTTCAGTTACTCTCAGTCAATGGCAATCTGAAAATATTAAATGGGAAATTCCAGAACTGGCCAATTTATAAGTTTTAAATTGTGCACCAGAGTATTGTTATAATTGTTCTATTTTATTGTAAGTTATTGTTGTTAATCTCTAACAGCATCTAATTTATAACAAAATTTATCACAGGCATATGTGTATAGGAACAAACGTAGTCTATACAGCACAATTATACAACAAGCAACATACGAGACTTCCTTTCATTTTTGGGGGGATGTATCTTTTTTATTATTATTATACTTTAAGTTCCAGGGTACATGTGCACAACGTGCGGGTTTGTTACATATGTATACATGTGCCATGTTGGTGTGCTGCACCCATTAACTCGTCATTTACATTAGGTATAACTCCTAATGCTATCCCTCCCCCATCTCCCCACCCCATGACAGGCCCCGGTGTGTGATGTTCCCCACCCTGTGTCAAGTGTTCTCATTGTTCAATTCCCACCTATGAGTAAGAACATGCGGTGTTTGGTTTTCTGTCCTTGTGATAATTTGCTCAGAATAATGGTTTCCAGCTTCATCCATGTCCCTACAGAGGGCATGAACTCATTCTTTTTCATGGCTGCATAGTATTCCATGGTGTGTATGTGCCACATTTTCTTAATCCAGTCTATCATTGATGTACATCTAGGTTGGTTCCAAGTCTTTGCTATTGTGAATAGTGCCGCAATAAACATACATGTGCATGTGTCTTTATAGCACCATGATTTATAATCCTTTGGGTATATACCGAGTAATGGGATGGCTGGGTCAAATGGTATTTCTAGTTCTAGATCCTTGAGGAATTGCCACACTGTCTTCCACAATGGTTGAACTAATTTACACTCCCACCAACAATGTAAAAGTATTCCTATTTCTCCACATCCTCTCCAGCACCACCTGTTGTTTCCTGACTTTTTGATGATCACCATTCTAACCGATATGAGATGATATCTCATTGTGGTTTTGATTTGCATTTCTCTGATGGCCAGTGATGATATTTTTCAACGTGTCTGTTAGCTGCATAAATGTCTCCTTTTGAGAAGTGTCTGTTCATATCCTTCATCCACTTTTTGATGGGGTTGTTTGATTTTTTCTTGTAAATTTGTTTAAGTTCTTTGTAGATTGTGGATATAATATTAGATGGGAAAATTGTAAAAATTTTCTCCCATTCTGTAGGTTGCCTGTTCACTCTGATGGTAGTTTCTTTTGTCATGCAGAAGCTCGTTTAATGAGATCCCATTTGTCAATTTTGGCTTTTGTTGCCATTGCTTTTGGTGTTTTAGTCATGAAGTCCTTGCCCATGCCTATGTCCTGAATAAATTGCCGAGGTTTTCTTCTAGGGCTTTTATGGTTTTAGGTCTAACACTTAAGTCTTTAATCCATCTTGAATTAATTTTTTTTTTTTTTTTTTTTGAGACGGAGTCTCGCTCTGTCGCCCAGGCTGGAGTACAGTGGCCGGATCTCAGCTCACTGCAAGCTCCGCCTCCCGGGTTTATGCCATTCTCCTGCCTCAGCCTCCCGAGTAGCTGGGACTACAGGCGCCCGCCACCTCGCCCGGCTAGTTTTTTGTATTTTTAGTAGAGACGGGGTTTCACCGTGTTAGCCAGGATGGTCTCGATCTCCTGACCTCGTGATCCGCCCGTCTCGGCCTCCCAAAGTGCTGGGATTACAGGCTTGAGCCACCGCGCCCGGCCCTCATCCCCTAGATTAAGTTAATTTCCCTTTCATGTACTTCCATGACCCCCTTCTATTACAGCACTCACCACAACTCCCTAGTCCTTGAATCATCTTGTTTTCTAGCTGGTCTGGGAGTTCTCTGAGGGCAGGGACCACATAGATCTTGTTCTGTTCTGTCCTCCAAACACATCTTTGTGCCTGGGCCACCGCAGCCACTCAACAAATCAATTTTATGTCTTTCTGCCCTGTGTTCTTCCACACAGTACCAACAGAATTTTCCAACAAATGACCATCTGGCCAAAACAGATTGTAACATACATCTCAGTAAGCAGGTGGATTTGTTTGAATGTTTCTTTTTCCTCAGCATAGAAAAAATGGGTATGGGATAACTCCAGATATTTACGACAAATAAGCATAGGCCTGTGGGGAGTCACTTTCTGCGGCAATAAGGAAAGAAGTGATTGTGCTAAGCATCGCATCTGGGGATAGAGCTGACCTCTGTTCCCTGGCCTTCTGAGTTCATCTGAAGTCTGAGGGAGAAATAAAGCATGAGTCACTGTGTGGCAGGAATGAATGAATGATTGCTGAGATTAAGACCTGGGCTGTGTAAGTGGATACCCAGGTTCTACCATAGATTTCTTTTCTGAAGAAGGGCCTGGTGGTAATGCAAGAATCTNTTTTTTGTATTTTTTAGTAGAGACGGGGTTTCACCGGGTTAGCCAGGATGGTCTCGATCTCCTGACCTCGTGATCCGCCCATCTCGGCCTCCCAAAGTGCTGGGATTACAGGCTTGAGCCACCACGCCCGGCCTGAATTAATTTTTGTATAAGGTGTAGGGAAGGGATCCAGTTTCAGCTTTCTACATATGGCTAGCCAGTTTTCCCAGCACCATTTCTTGAATAGGGAATCCTTTCCCCATTTCTTATTTTTGTCAGGTTTGTCAAAGATCTGATGGTTGTAGATGTGTGGTATTATTTCTGAGGCCTCTGTTCTGTTCCATTGGTCTATATCTCTGTTTTGGAACCACTACCATGCTGTTTTTGTTATTGTAGCCTTGTAGTATAGTTTGAAGTCAGGTAGCATGATGCCTCCAGCTTTGTTCTTTTGGCTTAGGACTGTCTTGGTAATGCGGGCTTTTTTTTTTTTGTTCCATATGAACTTTAAAGTAGTTTTTTCCAATTCTGTGAAGAAAGTCATTGGTAGCTTGATGGGGATGGCACTGAATCTATCAAATACCTTGGGCAGTATGGCCATTTTCCCGGTATTCATTCTTCCTATCCATGAGCATGGAATGTTCTTCCATTTGTGTGTCCTCTTTTATTTCATTGAGCAGTGGTTTGTAGTTCCCCTTGAAGAGGTCCTTCACATCCCTTGTAAGTTGGATTTCTAGGTATTTTATTCTCTTTGAAGCTATTGTGAGTGGGAGTTCACTCATGATTTGGCTCTCTGTGTGTCTGTTATTGGTGTATAGGAATGCTTGTGATTTTTGCATATTGATTTTGTATGCTGAGACTTTGCTGAAGTTGTTTATCAGCTTAAGGAGATTTTGGGCTGATACGATGGGGTTTTCTAAGTATACAATCATGTCATCTGCAAACAGGGACAATTTGACTTCCTCTTTTCCTAATTGAATACCCTTTCTTTCTTTCTCTTGCCTGATTACCCTGGCCAGAACTTCCAATAGTATGTTGAATAGGAGTGGTGAGAGAGGGCATCCCTGTCTTGTGCCAGTTTTCAAAGGGATTTTTTCCAGTTTTTGCCCATTCAGTATGATATTGGCTGTGGGTTTGTCATAAATAGCTCTTACTATTTTGAGATATGTCCCATCAATACCTAGTTTATTAAGAGTTTTTAACATGAAAGGCTGTTGAATTTTGTCAAAGGCCTTTTCTGCATCTATTGAGATAATCATGTGGTTTTTGTCTTTGGTTCTGTTTATATGCTGGATTATGTTTATTGATTTGTGTATGTTGAACCAGCCTTGCATCCCAGGGATGAAGCCAACTTGATCATGGTAGATAAGCTTTTTGATGTGCTGCTGGATTTGGTTTGCCAGTATTTTATTGAGGATTTTTGCATCGATGTCCATCAGGGATATTGGTCTAAAATTCTCTTTTTTTGTTGTGTCTCTGTCAGGCTTTGGTATCAGGATGATGCTGGCCTCATAAAATGAGTTAAGGAGGTTTCCCTCCTTTTCTATTGATTGGAATAGTTTCAGAAGGAATGGTACCAGCTCCTCTTTGTACCTCTGGTAGAATTTGGCTGTGAATCCATCTGGTCCTGGATTTTTTTTGGTTGGTACGCTATTAATTATTGCCTCAATTTCAGAGCCTGCTATTGGTCTATTCAGGGATTCAACTTCTTCCTGGTTTAGTCTTAGGAAGGCATATGTTTCCAGGAATTTATCCGTTTCTTCTATATTTTCTAGTTTATTTGCATAGAGGTGTTTATAGTATTCTCTGATGGTAGTTTGTATTTCTGTGGGATCGGTGGTGATATCTCCTCTATCATTTTTTATTGTGTCTATTTGAATCTTTTGTCTTTTTTTCTTTATTAGTCTTGCTAGAAGTCTATCAATTTTGTTGATCTTTTCAAAAAATCAGCTCCTGGATTCACTGATGTTTTGAAGGGTCTTTCGTGTCTACATTTCGTGAATTTGAATGTTGGCCTGCCTTGCTAGGTTGGGGAAGTTCTCCTGGATAATATCCTGAAGAGTGTTTTCCAACTTGGTTCCATTCTCCCCGTCACTCTCAGGTACACCAATCAAACGTGGATTTGGTCTTTTCACATAGTTCTATAATTCTTGGAAGCTTTGTTTCTTTTTACTCTTTTTTCTCTAAAGTTCTCTTCTCGCTTCATTTCATTCATTTGATCTTCAATCACTGATACCCTTTCTTCCACTTGATCGAATCGGCTACTGAAGCTTGTGCATGCATCACGTAGTTATTGTGCCATGGTTTTCAGCTCCATCAGGTCGCTTAAGGTCTTCTCTATGCTGTTTATTCTAGTTAGCCATTTGTCTTATCTTTTTTCAAGGTTTTTAGCTTCTTTGCGATGGGTTTGAACATCCTCCTTTAGCTTGGAGAAGTTTGTTATTACCGATCATCTGAAGCTCTCTTCTCTTAACTCGTCAAAGTCATTCTCCGTCCAGCTTTGTGCCGTTGCTGGTGAGCAGCTGCATTCCTTTGGAGGAGAAGAGGTGCTCTGATTTTTAGAATTTTTGGCTTTTCTGCTCTGTTTTCTCCTCATCTTTGTGGTTTTATCTACCTTTGGTCTTTGCTGGTGATGTACAGATGGGGTTTTGGTGTGGATGTCCTTTCTGTTTGCTAGTTTTCCTTCTAACAGTCAGAACCCTCAGCTGCAGGTCTGTTTGAGTTTGCTGGAGGTCCACTCCAGACTGTTTGCCTGGGTATCACCAGCAGAGGCTGCAGAACAGCAAAACTGCAGAACGACAGATGTTGCTGCCTGAGTCTTCCTCTGGAAGCTTTGTCTCAGAGGGGTACCCAGCTGTATGAGGTGTCAGTCGGCCCCTACTGGGAGGTATCTTCCAGTTACGCTACTCAGGGGTCAGGGACCCACTTGAGGAGGCAGTCTGTCCATTCTCAGATCTCAAACTTTGTGCTGGGAGAACCACTATCTCTTCAAAGCTGTCAGGGACGTTTAAATCTGCAGAAGTTTCTGCTGCCTTTGTTCAGCTATGCCCTGCCCCCAGAGGTGGAGTCTACAGAGGCAGGCAGGCAGCCCTCCTTGAGCTGCAGTGGGCTCTACCCAGTTCGAGCTTCCTAGCTGCTTTGTTTACCTACTCAAGCCTCAGCAATGGTGGACGCCCCTCCCCCAGCCCCGCTGCTGCCTAGTAGTTCAATCTCAGACTGCTGTGTTAGCAGTGAGGGAGGCTCTGTGGCTGTGGGACCCTCCAAGCCAGGGGCGGGATATAATCTCCTAGTGTGCCGTTTGCTAAGACTGTTGGAAAAGCGCAGTATTAGGGTGGGAGTGTCCTGATTTTCCAGGTACCATCTGTTACGGCTTCCCTAGGCTAGGAAAGGGAATTCTCTGACCCCTTGCACTTCCCAGGTGAGATGATGCCCCACCCTACTTCGGCTCACACTCCATGGGCTGTACCCACTGTCCAACAAGCCCCAGTGAGATGAACCCGGTACCTCAGTTGGAAATGCAGAAGTCTCCCGTCTTCCGTGTCGCTCACGCTGGGAGCTGTAGACTGGAACTGTTTGGCCATCTTGGAACCTCCTCCTCATATTTTATGGTACTAAATACAAAGGTTTCTGGAACTGGAAACCTTAGTGAATAGTTTCAGCCTGATACCTGTGGCCCAGAGGTGCATAAACTGAAAGCATAGTAGACTTCAGGAGTCACATCTGTAGAGGTATGTGTGCTCCAAAGAACAGATGGTTAGAGGAGGCTGTGCAGACCATCCCTGATTTAGTTAGAGTCCCAACCTGTTGGGAAGAACTGGGCAACCAGACTAGTGCTTAACCTTCACAAAGTAAATGAATTAGTCCATTGTGCCCATGAAAGAAAGAAGTCAATCAAATGATCCTGGGGATAATTAAGAGTTTTCCTCTCTTCCAGAATCTCAGAATAATCCTGGTCAAGACTTGTACTGTTACCAGTAGGAATGCACAATCATCATCCCTAAACAAAAGACAATTCTTAGGTCATCTCTCTCATGTTTAATTCATTGCTTCCCTTCCATTTTGAAAACACTTCATGTTTCAGGGCCCTTAGTCTCTACTTTCCAGGTCCCCAGTGACAGCATCTTCAGAGGAGCTTTTCCCCGCTATTGAGAAGTTCATCTATAGCTAAGGTCCTTTACTTGGGATTCAAGTGGGCCTTTTCAGAGCTCCAAAGCCAGGTGTGAAAATTTTTTTCTTGTCTTAAAAATGACTTTTGGGAGGAAATGTTTTTTAAGTTAAATGTATTAGGGTATTGTTTCCATCTACCATGCTACTAACTTATGTGTAGGATAGCATGGGATTCCTTTGTACATAGCTAAGTGATATACCATGGTCATTTTCATGCCTTGATCTCTCTCTCCATGGAATTAAATTAGACACACCCTTCTGTTAGGATTATGTATATCTGTATTATTGTTTACATTGACCTAACTTAAGTTAGAAAATGTTAAAGAAAATATGTACAAAAGAAGAAGGTTCCTTTCATCACAGAATGTGCAAAAACCCGTGCTTCTTGTGGACCAATTTGCTTACCAGTGAAAGAATGAAGGTAATGAACTCAAAGAATTATCTTACGTGTTCATTTTAAAAATACTTCTGATAGTGTAGAACTTGTTTGAGATGATTTGCTTTGATAAGACTTTAATTTTACCACAACTTGGATTTGCTCTAGTTTGTCTTGAAGCATCATAGTCAAGTGAATATCTCATTGCCAAGAACTTCCCACATTTGGAGTGACTGTGGTGGAGCCATGTGCCCTAGAAATGGTCAAATTGGTTTGTGCTTAGAGCTGTGGGGAAAAAAATGCATTCATTCATCCATTCAACAGATATTAATGAGCGTCTGCTATGTTCCAAGCACTGTTATAGGACCTGGGAACGTGGCAGTGAACTAAACAAGAAAAAAATCTCGCCCTTGTGAATTCTAAAGGAAAGAGACAGGCAAACATAAAAATAAGAAAATTATACAGTATATTAAGAGGCAGTTAACTATGGAAAACATATTAAATTAGGGTATAGGGAATGAGGAGTGCCAGGGAAAAGGGATTGCAATTTGGAATAGTATAGTCAAAACAGGTCTAATAGAAAAGGTAACATCTGAGCAAAGACTTAAAGGAGGTAAGAGAGTGAGACCTGAGAATATCTAGAGGAAGACCCAGGGTTAGCACACACAAAGGCCTTGAGGCAGCAGCATACCTGCCATATTCCAGGAATAATACAAAGGCCAGTGTGGCCAAGCAACACAGTGAGTGAGGAGAAAGCCAGTAGGAATGAGAGAGGTAAGAGAATAGGTGGGAGATTATATAGCTATAGCTATATAATTATATATATATAGATAGATTATATATATAGCTATATAAAGCTAATTGTAAGGACTTCAGCTTTTACTCTGAAATGCTGAGCCAAAGGAAGGATTTAAATGAGTGGTTACAATTTTGCTTTTGCTTTAGAAGGAGCACTATGAATACAGTTTTTTTTTTTTTTTTTTTTTTTTTTTGAGACGGAGTCTCGCTCTGTCACCCAGGCTGGAGTGCAGTGGCCGGATCTCAGCTCACTGCAAGCTCCGCCTCCCGGGTTCACGCCATTCTCCTGCCTCAGCCTCCCGAGTAGCTGGGACTACAGGCGCCCACCACCTCGCCCGGCTAGTTTTTTGTATTTCTTAATAGAGACGGGGTTTCACCGTGTTAGCCAGGATGGTCTCGATCTCCTGACCTCGTGATCCGCCCGTCTCGGCCTCCCAAAGTGCTGGGATTACAGGCTTGAGCCACCGTGCCCGGCCATGAATACAGTTTTGAGATGAGATTGCAGGAGACCAGAGTAGAAGCAGACAGAGTAGTTGGGAAGCTGTTGCATTAATCCAAGCGAGAAATGATAGCAGCCTGGACCAGGATGATAGTAGTGGAGGCAATAAGAAGAGAAGTGACTGGATTCTGTATATATTTTAAAGGTAGAGCCAATGGGAATTCCTGATAGCCCTGATGTGGAGAAGCAGAGAAAGAGAGTAGTGGTGTGCAACTCACAGGTTTCGGGTGTGAACAACTGAACATTCAGTCTACTTCAGGCTGTTAGGAAGTTGAGTTTCGAATATGTTCAGTGTGAGATGTCTACCTGATTTGACAGTTTGAATGAGTCTAGATTTCAGCAAAAAGGTTGAAAATTTAAATCTGAGATATAACAAAATATTTGGTATTTAAAGCCCTGAAACAAGATGAGATCATCAAAGTAGTAAGAATAGTGAAGTAAAAACTGGACCTTGGGGTACTCCAGGGTCAAGAGGTCAGAAAAGAGAGAGTGGAACTGGCAAAAAGTGACCAGTGAGGGAGGAGAAAAGGCAGGAGAATACAGTGTCTTGCAAGCCAAGGTAAGAATGTAATTCTACTTTCTGAAGTGGTAAACCACTATGTCCAATGTTACTGATGGTACAGAAATGACAAAGACTGAAAACTGACCACTGGATTTTGTAATGAGGATGTCATTGGTGAGCACTCCAGAACACTGACAGGATTTTTGCTATTATTTTTAAGCAGATCATGGGAAAGTTGGCAGCTATGCCATTTCCCTTAAGCCTGCATCTGGATGAAACTACTGCCAATGAGACGAAAAGTTGAAGTTGACTGGATGTCAAATGTAACATACCAGATCAAAGATACTCCCATAATTTTGATTTCTTATTTAAATCAATTAGCCTTCTAATTAAAATTTACTTTTGAACTGGGCTGAAATACATGTAGTCTTTAGAGTATCCTAAAGGAGGTTTTGATTTCTACTTGTTCACTGCATTCAGGAATCCCCAGCTAGTGGAGCCTTTGGTGGCAGCATGCCTTGATAACAGGCAACCTGAAGTGACAGATACAGAACTCTGCTCTGATTCTGCTTCTTTGGGGCAACATCATTCCTTAGATGTGACTGGTTGATGCAGGCCACATCCTGTGAGTCAGCCCAGTTTTGCAGGGTGAAAACTTTATAGAGTAAAACACTGGGGGAAGGGGTTGCACAGTGCACACAATTTATTAAGACCAATGATGCTTTCTCCCACTGTTTTAATAAGCCTACAGAACTCAGATTTGTGTTTGTAGAAATAAGAAAAAGAGAATGGAGAAAGACCTCTCAGGCACACAGAGGGGACTTCCAACCAATTCTTGTTGGGATATCTCAATTGCCATATTTTTGGAAATGATTAGAATTCATCAATTAAACTTCGAACTATAAAGAAACCATTTCATTTGCATATATTATTTGGGATCTCTTTATTTTTCCTGTTGATTTGGTCACCAATTTCTGCATGAAATGAGACATATGATACTTTGTAAAGATTACTTTTTACATCATATATGTAAAAAACAAATCAAAATTGGCAAAACGTTGGTGTTTGCTTGGGCTGCCATAACAAAATATCATAGACTAGGTGGTTTAAACAACAGAAATTTACCCATCACAGTTTTGGAGGCTGTAAAGTCCAACATCAACGTGCCAGCTGTTTTAGTTCCTGGTGAGGGCTCTTTTCCTAGCTTGCAGACAGGCAACATCTTGCTGTGTGCTCACATGGCCTTTCTTGGTGTGTGCACCTGAAGAGAGAGAGAGAGAACAAGCTCCCTGGTGTCTCTTTTTATAAGGGCACTACTGTCATCAGGAGAGCTTCAACCTCATGACCTCGTTTAGCCCTAATTAGCTCCCCAGTGCCCCATCTCCAATTACTATCACACTAGGGTTAGGGCTTCAACATATGAATTTGGGGAGACATATACATTCATTCCAAACACATATGTAACACCAAACAAAGCAACAAAGTTGTATGCAAACTTTCTTTGTATATTTTTCAAGTAGCGGAGGTCTAAACTTTTCATCAAGTGATCAAAGGTTAACAACTACTGATGTAGAATTCAGGGCCTTTTTTAAAATGGGCCTCAGATGCACAGAATTATATTACCAGTGAACTACTCTAGAAAAGATCTCTTGCATTACTATTCATATATAGTTTTACTTCAGTGACATGATAGTGATTGTTTAACACCAACTGGCTCTCTTTGGGAAGGATGTGCTGACTTGTATACATGTCCAGTTTCTGTGGTATAAATAGTCCCATCATGGTCCATTTCCGGCTACCAATGTGAAGTCACTTGGAGCTGAAAGAGGATGCATACAATGGGCTATTGGAAGCCCATGGAAGTTGGCTGCAGCACACCACTGCCCTATCTTCATGCCGACTAATCCTGTTTCTGCCTGAAACCAATAAATTTTAAAATAGCAATAAAATAAAATTAGAAAAGGAAATTGGAAAGGCAATTTTAGAATATTACAGAATATGTTTTCAAGACTAAAAAAAAGGTGACACAAACCATTTTAGAAACTGAGCAGGACAGGAAACAAATAATGGAATATGCATGACATGTGAGTGTATGTCATTATGTTACTTAATACAATTCTGTAGCACAGGTATTAACCCTTATCTTAAAAAGATGAATGTAAGTTCAGAGATTATTCATTAGACCAGAATCACATAGACAACAAATATTAGAGTCAAGACTTGAACCCAGATTTACCTGACTACAAAACCCATTCTCTCTCTCTCTCCAAACCAACGTCTGGAAGCTTTAGAATATTGTCCATGAATGAGTAATATAAATTCTGATGTGTTAACCACTGTATCAGTGGCATAATACTGGTATATTAATTACCTCTATACAAGATACAAATTAAACTGAATTATAAATCATTTAAGAAATCATTTTGCTGGTCTCATTTTTGTAACTTATTTTCCTTAGATAATATGTATTCTTCAAAATTATAAAACCCTTTATCAGTACTTTGTCAGGTCATCTTGACTTGACACTCTGAAAGAACACTATGGAGGGAGAAAATGTAATTTGTGTCCTTTTTAACAATACCTGCTTTTGCATTCACCTCAAGGCTACTACATGTACATTGAGGCCTCCCACATGGTGTATGGACAAAAAGCACGCCTCTTGTCCAGGCCTCTGCGAGGAGTCTCCGGAAAACACTGCTTGACCTTTTTCTACCACATGTATGGAGGGGGAACTGGCCTGCTGAGTGTTTATCTGAAAAAGGAAGAAGACAGTGAAGAGTCTCTCTTATGGAGGAGAAGAGGTGAACAGAGCATTTCCTGGCTACGAGCACTGATTGAATACAGCTGTGAGAGGCAACACCGGGTAAGCCAAGAGAGATAAGAACTAAGCAATGGAAAACATGCAGGAGCTTCGGATGTTCTTTCTTATTCTTGCTACCAAAGATAATATTTTGTTCTTTTTCAGAGTCGTAGATAAAGGCAGGATTAAGAAGAAGTAAACATAATTAGTTTATACATTGATTAAATCTAAGCAGTGACAGGGAGAGAAAGTTTTGAGAATTTATGCATAAAGTGATTTTTTTGCAGTTCTATGATAAAAGTATATCTATTTTTGTCTTGATACATTATGGGTGTCAAGTATATTTCTATGTATCATACAAATCTCCAAAACCAAGTCTTCTTTTCTTCTAAATATGGTATTAGCTAATTAGTTGCAGCTGCATCTTTTACTCATTACCCACATACATGTAAGAGCTTTTGTCTTAAGCCTCTATTTAACAGTTAGTACGGTCCAAAGTTTTTTTTGTTTGTTTGTTTTAATGCCTCTGCCTCCATCACTGCATTGATGCAAAAGAAACAGAGACTTGATCCTCAGTCCTCGGTCTCCCCCAGGTCCTCTCATGTGCTATAGAAGACGTCCATCCTAGATGTTCTCTATCATAAAGGAATCTGGGCAGCAATAGGAAACATCCTTTTAAATTCTAGTAGGTAGGGGTTGAACAGCCAGTCTAGCCTGGAGAACCACACCTGCCTTCTGATAGCCACAGATTTTACCTGTCTACCATGGGCCAAAGCTCCAGAAAGCTGTGGGAGATAACCTTCAGATTTCTGATTGTTCTTAAAATTGCTCTGTAGAATTCTCAAGTGTGACCTCCAACTAAAGGCACACCTTCCTATTCATTCTTACTTCTGACTGAGAAACCTCCTGGATCAGCACTCTTTGTCTTTAACTACTGGCTGCCTAGTCTAAATCCAGATCTTCCTGGGAAGAGAGATCCAAATTAAGAGTTTTATTTTGCACTAACCTATGACCAAAAATAATTTTCTACAGATATAAATGGGATGGAATTGCAGAAGCTCAGATGGTTAAGTTGCAGTGCAATCAAAGGTGCTACATTGTTAAAGAGCAAATGACAGGGAAGATGAGCCATTATCTGGGAGAGGCCCATTATCCCAACATGGATAAACTGTCTAGACATTTGGCAAAGAATAACAGGTAGCTTCAGGAATAATTTTATAGTGATTTAATGTCTGTTCAAAAGAAGAAAGTGGATGGCTCAGGAACTTACTAATATAATTGATCATCATTCAGAGATGATGGATTAATTTTGTTAGGCTATTAGGGTACTCCTTCTCTATTCAAATGGTTCTCAAAGTGTGGTCCAGGTACCAGCAGCATCAGCAACACCTGAAATGCAAATTAACTTAATATGCAAATTCTCAGGCCCCACTTTAAAATGAATGAATCAGAAACTGAGGATTTGGGGGCCCCAGAAATCTGTTTTAATAAGCCCTCCAGGTGAATCTGATGTATGCTAAAGATAGAGAATCTCTATGCTAAACTAAATGAATCTAAATCTTTGGGGATGACACCTGAGCACTGATTTTTTTGTTTAACTTTCAAGCGATGCTGATGCACAAGTGCTCTAAGATTTGAGTTCTGGGGACAGGTAACTTCTCAGCATCTAGGCCTTGGGGATCAGACACATGGCCTTGCATATAACAGACTTACTGGGGAGGTAGTTATTTGAAATATTTTTTGAGTACAGAGTAGTGTGGCATCTGAAATGGCATCTAGGGCTCTTCAAATGATGCAGAATAGCCCTGGAGACTTCCAGTTCACAATTTGGGAAGAAGACTCCAGAATCCTCTCTTATTTTGAAGAGAGGTCTCCCCTTGGCTTAGAATGGAACAGATAAGAATCTCCTCTGGGTTAGTGATTCCCTCAGGAATCCAAATGATGGCAGGGAGACCAGGCTGAACTAGCTGCCCCAAAACATCCTAGTGTCTAATAAAACAGATACACCCATATGCACATAGATCAGCCAACTGCTACATGCCAGGCACTTACAGTGCTAAGAGCTGTACATAAGTTCTTTCAACTGATCCTATTGCCCCATTTTACAGGTGGGGAAAAGTAAATGTCTGGCTGGTAAGTGGCTGAATAAGAACCAGATCTCCATGCTTCCAAAGTTTGTATCCCTAAACCACTGTTCTAACACTGCCTCCCACCATAGAAATTCCAAAATAATCCTCATTGGCCTGATGGTCACAAGCACTGCATGATTTTCGAGATATCTTTTACTGTCTGAGAAAGTTTATACATTCTCAAAATGGGGTAATAATTCCTAGTCAGCTGTGCTGGCATTGCCAGAGTTAGAGTGAGAATCAAAGGAGATTATGTATGTGAAAGGGTTTTATAAACCTTAAAGTATCAAAATAAGATATTATCACTGTTCTAACAATATATTCTCACCTAAGTCTCCCTAGTCACTAATTCGTATCACCATGGCAGAACTGGTATTCTCAATAGCCACATCAGGCATCCAGATTGAGCTCCTGTTGTTTGAGATCAAAATATCTCATCTCAATAAATATGTATTGTCCATTTGCTATTCTAGGTGCTGAAGATACTGCAATGAATATAATATATAAAGTTCTTATTTGTTTGGAGTTTACATTCTAGTGGGGAGGAGGCAGAAAATGCAAGCCAAGGCTGGGCACAGTGGATCATATCTGTAATTCCAGCACTTTGGGAGGCCAAGGTGGGACGATTGCTTGAGGCCAGGAGTTTGATATCAGCCTGGCAACATATTGAGACCTTTTCTCTAAAAAAAAATCAAGCCAAACAAACAACAAATAAATACATATATATGTGTGTGTGTGTATGTATATACATGGGTGTGTATATATGCATATATGAATATATGTATATATACACACACATACATATATGTGTGTGTATATATATGTATATACACATATGTATATGTGTATATGTATATATATGAATGTGTGTATATATAGAGAGAGAGTGTGTGTAACATCAGATAATAAGTGCTACGAAGAAGTCAAGCTGAAACTGAGCTCATGAAGTAGACAGTAGAATGATGGTTACCAGAGGCTGGGGGAAGCAGGAGGAGGGCATGGGAGTTGTTGGTCAAAGGCTACAAGTTTCAGATAAACAGGAGGAATATATTTTTGAGATCTGTTGAACAGAGGATGACTGTAGTCAATAATGTATTGCATATTTCAAAATAAGAGAGTAGACTTCACATCTTACCACAAAAAGTGATAAATAAGTGAGGTGATGGATATGTTAATTAGCTTGATTTAATCATCCCACATTTTGTGTGCTTATGTATATACATAATAAATATCACATGGTACCCCATAAAGGTATAAAATTGTGATTTATCAATTAAAAATAAGAAGAGGAGGGGAAATAAGAGGAAGAAGAAGTCAAGTTGATCAGGTGGTGAGGTCAAAGAAGTATTGTGATAATCATGAAAATCCTTAGAAGATGTGGTAGAGTTTGAAATTTATCCCAAAAGCGGTAAGAAGTCATCATACAGCTTTAAAGTAATATCTGATTTTGAAGTGATCACTCCAGCTACTATGTGAAAAGTATACTGTAATGGGACAAGGAGACTTTGGGGGCTGCTGCAGTAGTCCTGGCAAAAGGAGTGGTGGCATAGACTATGCAGCAGAGGTGAGCAGATGTCATCAGAAGCCCACAAGACTTCTTATGTATAGAATGTGGAGTCTGAGGGAAAGGGAGATATCAAGATGACTCCAAAGCTTTTGGCCTGAGCAATTGCTATAATGAATTCAGATATCATTTATTGAGATGAGGAAGACTTGAGACAGAGCAGACCTGGAGTAAGGACAGTGTGTGCAGGAAGAAAATTAATAGACTCCTGGGGGGAAATGTTAAGTTTTTATGTCTATTAGAAATCCAAATGGGTATAAGTAAATAATAGGATATGAGATGAGTTCAGGGAAGAGAACAGAGTTAGGGAAGTAAATGTGTACAGCATCAATGGGAGTGGGCAGGTAGAGATGGTATTTAGAGTGTGGTAGTACTGCTGCCATTTGAGATTGATCCTTTGGGGATAATATGTGGGTGGCCTCCTGAAGGCATTCCACTCATTAGATTATCCCTGTGGGAAAAAGAAATGCATCAAATGGCAAATTTTTAGTCATGCTCCCTCCTAAGGGATTTATTAGTGCTAAGCAGAAACTGACTCACTATTGATCAAAAGCACAAAATCATTCTATTTCCTTTGGATTCCTTGATTGCCGCTCCTCCCCCACTTTCATGACATTTCCTCCTTGATTTCTTAGATTTTGATGCCATTGAAATAAAGCGTTATACAAATTCCCAGCTTACTGAAATATTTACATCTGTCATATAATTAATTATACTGCCTAACAGTTACTAGGAATTTCTATGCACTGCATACTCAGCTCTAAGACTCAAGTTGGCCAGGTGTGGTGGCTCACACCTATAATCCCAGCACTTTGGGAGGCTGAAGTGGGGGGATTTCTTGAGCCCAGGAGTTTGAGACCAGCCTGGGCAGCATGGAAAAACCCTCTGTCCTCTAAAAATACAAAAATTAGCCAGGTGTGGTGGTGCATGCCTATAGCCCCAGCTACTTGGGCGCCTGAGGCAGGAGGATCACTTGAGCCCAGGAGGCAGACGTTGCAGTGAGTTGAGATCCCACCATTGCACTCCAGTCTGAGAGCAAGACTCTGTCTCAAAAAAAAAAAAAAAAAAAAAAGGCTCAGGTCTCCACAATTTCCGGTTTATGATGCCCATAGTAATTTTTTCTTGGTGCCCCAAGACCAAAAGAAACACCTAACAGTTTCATATATTAAGTATTTGGATTCAAAAAACTTCAGTATTTATGTTCTAACAACTTAGTAGCCATTTGAAAAAAATACTTAAAATAAAAATATTTTATCTAATTCTTAACCAAAATTATGTACTAATAGAATGTATATACCTGTTGGGCACAAACTTCCCAACTTGGAATCAGATTGGATACACTACCCTTATTTTATGTTCCACATTGATTTCTACACAATGCTTGCTTTTAATTGCAGCAGCTACCAAAAAACTCAGCTCAATGAAGACATGTTATCAAAAGGAATATAGGTCAATCCCATGTTAAAACTTTGACCTTGAGCTAGCAGTTCACATGGTGTCTGCTAAGTATTGAATACTGCCTTGTTTCCCTTAAAATTTCAAACTATCTACAGCACCCCGTGAATGTACTTGGGCACCCTGGGGTACCTCAGCACACACTTTGGGAACCAAGGACATATATTATCTTATTTAATCCTACCTTTGTTATGTTTATTATCTAAATAAACAAGTATTTGTTCAGTAGCTATTTGATTTGGATAGATTTGGTTAGTCTTAAAGTGCAAAGATAAGTTGGCTTAATCCTATTGTCAATGTAGAAAAAGAAGAGGTACTCCTACATATTTATAATACACGGGGGAAATCATAGTACTATAAAATGGTGATCACTACTGTACTAAGAAAATTCAGAGGAGAAAGTTGTATAAAATCAAGTGTTTGGCCAAATCATAGACTATTCAGAATATAATTCCTTCAGGTAATTTTGTTTATTATTCTTTTCATTACAGACTTGAAGGCCAAAAAAACAGATTTTATTGTTGTTCAGAGAACCAAAAGTCTTATTATCTGCACTCCTATCTAGATGTGTTAGGACATTTTTTTCCCTCTTCTTGCCATTTATTTGGATTCTCATTTAGGGTTGTGTATTAATCAGGATTCTCCAGAGAAACCGAACCAATAGAGGAGAGAGAAACAGAGAGACAGACACAGAAGGTAAGAGAGAGAGAGAGAGAGATATGAAAGGGGATGTATTAAGGAAATTGGTTCATATAATTATGAAGGCTGAGATGTCCCATAATATGCTACATATAAGCTGGAGAACCAGGAAAGCTGGTACCATAGCTCAGTCCAAATCCCAAGGCCTGAGAACTAGAGAAGCTGATGGTGTAACTATTAGTCTGCAACCAAAGGCCTGAGAACTAGGGTGCCACTGGTATTCCAGTGTCTGAAGTTCCAGAAGTCTGAAGACTGAAGAACCTAGAGTTCTGATGTCCAAGGGCAGAAGCAGACGGGTGTCCCAGTTACAGAAGAGAGAGAAAACTTGCTTCTCCTCTGCCTTTTTGTTCTATCTGCATCCTCAAGCAATCTGATAGTCCCCACTCACACTAGGTGAAGACAGATCTTCCTTTCTCAGTCCACCAATTCGAACGCCAATCTCTTTCAGAAACACCCTCACATACATACTGAGAAATAATACTTTACCAGCGATGTGGGTATCCCTTAACCCAGTCAAGTTGACACCTAAAATACACCATCACAAGTTGGACCTTAGAATTTTTATAAACAGGGGGGCATGCCCAAGATGGCCAAACAGGAACAGCTCCAGCCTCCAGCTCCCAGCAGGGGCGACACAGAAGACGGGTGATTTCTGCAATTTCAACTGAGGTACTGGGTTCATCTCACTGGGTCGTGTCAGACAGTTGGCTCTGGTCCGCAGGTGCAGCCTGACCAGCAAGAGCTGAAGGAGGGCGAGACATTGCTTCACCTGGGAAGCACAAGGGGGAAGGGAATTCCTTTTGCTAGCCAAAGGAAATCGAGACACACGACACCTGGAAATTCGGGTAACTCCCATCCTAATACTGAGCTTTACCAAGGGTCTTAGCAAACGGCACATCAGGAGATTATATCCCACACCTGGCCTAGTGGGTCCCACGCCCACGGAGCCTCCCTCATTGCTAGCACAGCAGTCTGAGATCTAACTGCAAGGTGGCAGCAAGGCTGGGGGAGGGGCGCCTGCCATTGCTGAGGCTAAAGTAGGTAAACAAAGCTCCCGGGAAGCTTGAATTGGGTGGAGCCCACTACAGCTCAAGGAGGCCGGCCAGCCTCTGTAGACTCCTCCTCTGGGGACAGGTCATAGGTAAACAAAAAGCAGCAGAAACCTCAGTAGAGGTAAACGCCCCTGTCTGACAGCTTTGAAGAGAGCAGTGGATCTCCCAGCACGGAAGTTGAGATCTGAAAACGGACAGACTGCTTGCTCAAGTGGGTCCCTGACCCCTGAGTAGCCTAACTAGGAGATATTCCCCCACTAGGTGCAGACTGACACCTCACACCTCACACGACAGTGTACACCCCTGAGATGAAGTTTCCAGAGCAAGAATCAGACAGCAACACTTGCTGTTCAGCAATATTCTATCTTCCGCAGCCTCTGCTGCTGATACCCAGGCAAACAGGGTCTAGAGTGGACCTCAAGCAAACTCCAACAGACCTACAGCAGAGGGTCCTGCTTGTTAGAAGGAAAACTAACAAACAGAAAGGACATCCACACCAAAACCCCATCAGTACGTCACCATCATCAAAGACCATAGGCAGATAAAACCACAAGGATGGGGAAAAAGCAGTGCAGAAAAGCTGGAAATTCAAAAAATTAGAGCGCAATTCCCCTCCAAAGGAATGCAGCTCATCACCAGCAACGGAACAAAGCTGGACGGAGAATGACTTTGATGAGCTGAGAGAAGGCGGCTTCAGTTGATTAAACTTCTCAGAGCTAAAGAAGGAACTACGTAACCAGTGCAAAGGAACTAAAAACCTTGAAAAAAGATTTGACGAATGGCTAACTAGAATAATCAATGTAGAGAAGTCCTTAAAAGAACCAATAGAGATGAAAACCATAATGCAAGAACTACGTGACAAATGCACAAGCTTCAGTAACCAACTTGATCATCTGAAAGAAAGACTATCAGCGACTGAAGATCAAATGAATGAAATGAAGCGAGAAGAGAAGTGTGGAGAAAAAAAGATTAAAAGAAATGAACAAAGCCTCCAAGAAAAACGGGATTATGTAAAAAGACCAAATCTACATCTCATTGGTGTGCCTGAAAGTGACAGGGAAAATGGAACCAAGATGGAAAACACTCTGCAAGATATCATCCAGGAGAACTTCCTCAACCTAATAAGGCAGGACAACATTCAAATTCAGGAAATACAGAGAACACCACAAAGATACTCCTCAAGAAGAGCAACTCCAAGACACATAATTGTCAGATTCAACAAAGTTGAAATGAAGGAAAAAATGTTAAGGGCAGCCAGAGAGAAATGTCGGGTTACACACAAAGCGGAAGCCCATCAGACTAACAGCAGATCTCTCGGCAGAAACTCTCCAAGCCAGAGGAGAGTGGGGGCCGATATTCAACATTCTTAAAGAAAAGAATTTTCAACCCAGAATTTCATATCCAGCCAAACTAAGTTTCATAAGTGAAGGAGAAATAAAATCCTTCACAGACAAGCAAATGCTTAGAGATTGTCACCACAAGGCCTGCCCTATAAGAGATCTTGAAGGAAGCACTAAACATGGAAAGGAACAACAGGTACCAGCCACTGCAAAAACATGTCAAAATGTAAAGTCCATCGATGCTAGGAAGAAACTACATCAATTAACAGGCAAAATAACCAGCTAATATCATAATGACAGGATCAAGTTCACACATAAAAATATTAACCTTAAATGTAAATGGACTAAATGGTCCAATTAAAAGACACAGACTGGCAAATTGGATAAAGAGTCAAGACCCATCAGTTTGCTGTGTTCAGGAGACCCATCTCACATGCAGAGACACACACAGGTTCAAAATAAAGGGATGGAGGAAGATTTACCAAGGAAATCGAAAGCAAAGAAAACAAGGGGTTGCAATCATAGTCTCTGATAAAACAGACTTTAAACCAACAAAGATCAAAACAGACAAAGAAGGCCATTACATAATGGTAAAGGGATCAATTCATCAGGAAGAGCTAACTATCCTAAATATATATGCACCCAATACAGGAGCACCCAGATTCATAAAGCAAGTCCTTAGAGACTTACAAAGAGACTTAGACTCCCATACAATATTAATGGGAGACTTTAACATCCCACTATCAACATTAGACAGATCAACAAGACAGAAAGTCAACAAGGACATCCAGGAATTGAATTCAACTCTGCACCAAGTGGACCTAATAAACATCTACAGAACTCTCCACCCCAAATCAACGGAATATACATTCTACTCAGCAACACATCGCACTTATTCCAAAATTGACCACATAGTTGGAAGTAAAGCACTCCTCAGCAAATGTAAAAGAACAGGAATTATAACAAACTGTTTCTCAGACCACAGTGCAATCAAACTAGAACTCAGGACTAAGAAACTCAATCAAAACCACTCAACTACATGGAAACTCAACAACCTGCTCCTGAATGACTACTGGGTACATAACAAAATGAGGGCAGAAATAAAGATGTTCTTTGAAACCAATGAGAACAAAGATACAACATACCAGAATCTCTGGGACACATTTAAAGCAGTGTGTAGAGGGAAATTTATAGCACTAAATCAAGAGAAAGCAGGAAAGATCTAAAATTGACACCCTAACATCACAATTACAAGAACTAGAGAAGCAAAAGAAAACACATTCAAAAGCTAGCAGAAGGCAAGAAATAACTAAGATCAGAGCAGAACTGAAGGAGATAGACAAACAAAAAACCATCCAAAAAATCAATGACTCCAGGAGCTGGCTTTTTGAAAAGATCAACAAAATTGATAGACTGCTAGCAAGACTAACAAAGAAGAAAAGAGAGAAGAATCAAATAGACGCAATAAAAAATGATAAAGGGGATATCACCACTGACCCCACAGAAATACAAACTACCATCAGAGAATACTATAAACGCAAATAAACTAGAAAACCTAGAAGAAATGGATAATTTCCTGGACACTTACACTCTCCCAAGACAAAACCAGGAAGAAGTTGAATCCCTGAATAGACCAATAGCAGGCTCTGAAATTGAGGCAACAGTTAATAGCCTACCAACCAAAAAAAGTCCAGGACCAGATGGATTCACAGCCGAATTCTACCAGAGGTACAAGGAGGAGGAGTTGGTACCATTCCTTCTGAAACTATTCCAATCAACAGAAAAAGAGGGAATCCTCCCTAACTCATTTTATGAGGCCAACATCATCCTGATACCAAAGTCTGACAGAGGTACAACAAAAAAAGAGAATTTTAGACCAATATCCCTGATGAACATCGATGCAAAAATCCTCAATAAAATACTGGCAAACCGAATCCAGTAGCACATCAAAAAGCTTATCCACCATGATTAAGTGGGCTTCATCCCTGGGATGCAAGGCTAGTTCAACATATGCAAATCAATAAACGTAATCCAGCATATAAACAGAACCAAAGACAAAAACCAAATGATTATCTCAATAGATGCAGAAAAGGTCTTTGACAAAATTCAACAGCACTTCATGCTAAAAACTCTTAATAAATTCGGTATTGATGGAACATATCTCAAGATAATAAGACTATTTATGACAAAGCCACAGCCAATATCATACTGAATGGGCAAAAACTGGAAGCATTCCTTTTGAAAACTGGCACAAGACAGGGATGCCCTCTCTCACCACTCCTATTCAACATACTGTTGGAAGTCCTGGCTGGGGCAATCAGACAAGAGAAAGAAATAAAGGGTATTCAGTTAGGAAAAGAAGTCAAATTGTCCCTGTTTGCAGATGACATGATTGTATATTTAGAAAACGCCATTGTCTCAGCCCCAAATCTCCTTAAGCTGATAAGCAACTTCAACAAAGTCTCAGGATACAAAATCAATGTGCAAAAATCACAAGCATTCTTATACACCAGTAACAGACAAACAGAGAGCCAAATCAGGAATGAACTCCATTCACAATAGCTTCAAAGAGAATAAAATACCTAGGAATCCAACTTACAAGGGATGTAAAGGACCTCTTCAAGGAGAATTACAAACCACTGCTCAGTGAAATCAAAGAGAACACAAACAAATGGAAGAACATACCATGCTCATGGATAGGAAGAATCAATATTGTGAAAACGGCCATACTGCCCAAGGTAATTTATAGATTCAATGCCAACCCCATCAAGCTACCAATGACTTTCTTCACAGAATTGGAAAAAACCGCTTTAAAGTTCATATGGAACCAAAAAAGTCCCCGCATTGCCAAGACAATCCTAAGCCAAAAGAACAAAGCTGGAGGCATCATGCTACCTGACTTCAAACTATACTACAAGTCTACAGTAACCAAAACAGCATGGTACTGGTACCAAAGCAGAGATATAGACCAATGGAACAGAACAGAGCCCTCAGAAATAATATCGCACATCTACAACCATCTGATCTTTGACAAACCTGACAAAAACAAGAAATGGGGAAAGGATTCCCTATTTAATAAATGGTGCTGGGAAAATTGGCTAGCCATAAGTAGAAAGCTGAAACTGGATGCTTTCCTTACTCCTTATACGAAAATTAATTCAAGATGGATTAGAGACTTAAATGTTAGACCTAAAACCATAAAAACCGTAGAAGAAAACCTAGGTAATACCATTCAGGACATAGGCATGGGCAAGGACTTCATGTCTAAAACACCAAAAGCAACAGCCACAAAAGCCAAAATTGACAAATGGGATCTAATTAAACTAAAGAGCTTCTGCATAGCAAAAGAAACTACCATCAGAGTGAACAGGCAACCTACAGAATGGGAGAAAATTTTTGCAATCTACTCATCTGACAAAGGGCTAATATCCAGAACCTATAAAGAAGTCAAACAAATTTCCAAGAAAAAAACAAACAACACCATCAAAAAGTGGGCAAAGGATATGAACAGACACTTCTCAAAAGAAGACATTCATACAGCCAACAGACACATGAAAAAATACTTGTCATCACTTGCCATCAGAGAAATGCAAATCAAAACCACAATGAGATACCATCTCACACCAGTTAGAATGGCAATCATTGAAAAATCAGGAAACAACAGGTGCTGGAGAGGATGTGGAGAAATAGGAACACTTTTACACTGTTGGTGGGACTGTAAACTAGTTCAACCATTGTGGAACACAGTGTGGCGATTCCTCAAGGATCTAGAACTAGAAATACCATTTGACCCAGCCATCCCATTACTGGGGATATACCCAAAGAATTATAAGTCATGCTGCTATAAAGACACATGCACATGTATGTTTATTGCGGCACTACTCACAATAGCAAAGCCTTGGAATCAACCCAAATGTCCATCAGTGACAGCAAACTATCGCAAGAACAGAAAACCAAATACCACATGTTCTCACTCATAGGTGAGAACTGAACAATGAGATCACTTGGACACAGGAAGTGGAACATCACACACCGAGTCCTATTGTGGGGGCGGGGGGAGGGATAGCATTAGGAGATATACCTAATGTAAATGATGAGTTAATGGGTGCAGCACACCAACATGGCATATGTATGCATATGTAACAAACCTGCACGTTGTGCACATGTACCCTAGAACTTAAAGTATAATAAAAAGAAAAAAAAAAAGAATTTTTATTAACAGTATTTTGCCACTAGTCTGTCATTAAAGCTTCTTTGAAACATTAATTTCAAGTAACTTTATAAACATATTAATTAATTTATGTTCTTTGTTTTAATTTTAGGGAGGGTTTAAATAAAATTTATGGGCTTTTAAAAATTTAATTTAAATTATACACTACTCCAAGGAAGACTCATTTGCTTATAAAATGAATAGAGCAAATGTGTCTTCTGAACAACTTTCATTACCCATGGGCCTCCGTGGACCATTCAGTAATTTATTAACCATTGTTGGGACAGCCTTAGAGCTGGTTATCTATTTTTCCTACAACCACAATATCTGATCAGTTATTTTCTTCTCAGAATCTAAAGTTATAAAACGGATTCTCTCCTCTGCCTGAGCTGTGTCTTTGATGTTGTGGTATTTAACATAAGTGAACCCTTATCTTTGGTAAACTTCATTATTATACTTTTCTGTTCACACATGGGTATCATCAGTCATATTAAATGTTTCCACCTAGTAGCAGTATCAGACGTAGATTTACAGAGTGCTATGGGAAATTTAAGTTTCTGAGCACCTCACTTTCACAGACCCTTTGTGAGTGCTGGGGGATGCTGGCAGCAGAGTGTTCCAACTGGGAAGAGGAAACCAGGTTACCACCAGGAAGCATTTCTAGGCAAGCATTTCTGGGAAATTGGTAAAGAGATCTCAGAAGACAGGGACCTGAATCTTCAAGGCTTCAGTAATTTATTGTTTCTTTAAGTTCCAAATAAATATTATCTTTAATCTCTAGATTTCAATTTGTAATTTGGTATCCTTTTCCTTAAAGGGATCCTCAAGAGCAATCTAAGTTTTCATATCTACAAAGCCTGGATTTGCCCTGACCAGCACTGTATTATCAGGATGATTCTACTTCTAAATTCAAACATATTATTCTTTCAGATTATTTTTGAAGCCATTCGAGGAGTATCGATAAGAAGTGATATCGCCATTGATGACGTTAAATTTCAGGCAGGACCCTGTGGAGGTAATATTTATCCCAATTATATAAGCTTGACTGAAAATGGACTTTGCGATACTGTTTCAAACTACAAGAATACAAATTAAATGTTTTTCTATAATAAATACTGTTATTGTATATTTATCTTTCCTGACAGAAATGGAAGATACAACTCAACAATCATCAGGACATTCTGAGGACTTAAATGAAATTGAGTATTAAGAAATGATCTGAATTGGATTAACTAGACGAAAATCATACCTCTTCAATCAAAATGAAAACAAAGCAAATGAATACTGGACAGTCTTAACAATTTTATAAGTTATAAAATGACTTTAGAGCACCCTCCTTCATTACTTTTGCAAAAACATACTGACTCAGGGCTTTTTCTTTTTGCATATGACAACTGTTACTAGAAATACAGGCTACTGGTTTTGCATAGATCATTCATCTTAATTTTGGTACCAGTTAAAAATACAAATGTACTATATTGTAGTCATTTTAAAGAACACAAAGGGCACAATCAAAATGAGATGCGCTCATTTAAATCTGCATTCAGTGAATGTATTGGGAGAAAAATAGGTCTTGCGGGTTTCCTTTTGAATTTTAAGTATCGTAAATATTTTTAAAGTAAATAATATGGGCTGTCAGTAATATCTGCAGAATGAATGCAGTCTTTCATGCTAATGAGTTAGTCTGGAAAAATAAAGTCTTCTTTTCTATGTTTTATTCATAGAAATGGAGTATTAATTTTTAATATTTTCACCATATGTGATAACAAAGGATTTTTCATGAATGTCCAAAGGTAAGTCAGTATTAATTAATGATGTATTACAAGGCAATGCTACCTTCTTTATTCCCCCTTTGAACTACCTTTGAAGTCACTATGCGCACATGGATAGAAATTGAACTCTTTTTTGTAAAGCAAGCTTAAAATGTTTATGTATACATACCCAGCAATTTTTATAAATGTGTTAAACAATTTTACTGATTTTTATAATAAATGTTTTGGTAAGATTTTGAATACTACACATTCAGGCAGATATACTAAACTGCTTTTTATTTACTTATTTAGAAAATTGTATATATATGTTTGTGTATCCTAACAGCTATTATGAAATTATAAAATTACCTAATAAAAATAATTTGAAAATCTTTTCACTAGCAATTAACTCATTTCTACATTATTTGTCTTCATCAGAGTATCTTCACTACATAACTACAGATTCTAATTTGAATCTCTACTCTGCCACAACAAAATGCTTAAGTCTTTTATTAGTGACATAAGCACTCTATACATTAATACAATAATTATTACTTTTTTCTCTTAATTTTCCTTTTCTCCACGCATACAATAATTTTTATAGCATGCTTTATTTCACATAGACAATCTCAATTTTTTATCTCATTAGAATGTAAACTCATATCCTAACAGAGTACAAGATTTCTTGCTGTTTTGTTTACTTTTGTATTCTCAGTACCCAGAAAGTGTCTGGAATAGTAAGTGTGCAACAAAAAAAATACTTGAATGAATGAATGTCTTTCCTGCTTCGGTAAGATGGAAATATTTTAGTCTTTCACAGATAAGGAAACAGAGTCTCAAAAGAGTGAAGAAATTACTCATGATTTTGTATCTGTTAAACAGAGGAATTTAAGAGGCTGGTCTGATTCAAAGGCTCATACCTCTTAACTACTTTGTGTAGCCAAAAGTCCATTGTTTCCCTGAAGTTGGGAGGGTTTCCCACTCAAGAGTGTCCAAACTCATAAATTAATCTGTTAAGAGCTTTATCTTTCTGAATGCAAAGAAAACAAAAAATTCTCAGCTACACAAGATACATATCCTGAGGTTTATGGAGAAAATAAAATTTTATAATAAAATTTTGCAAATCAAATTCTATTTATGATTAATTGCCTATAGTGGAGGAAATTCCTAAACAGAGCTGAAACATCGGGGAAGGAAGATTTCAAGATGTTGACCTACTCAGCTGCATACTAGGCCAGGCATAATTCCTCCAAAGCATTATTTTTGTCCAGAGCTACAGTTACATTTGCTGAATTAAGGAGTGAAGATTGTATCTTCAAGACTCCACACAGTATCTGCTACCTAGTAAGGGGGTTATAATATGTAGTGAGTAAATAAAGTCATTCAACAGCCTCCTTGCTGGTGACATAAATCCATAGTAATAATCACAGCTAACATGTGTTGAATACTATTTTCAGACATTTTTCAAAGAGTCTGTTTCGCTGCCACATCTGTGTTCTTATCCTTACAAGGTCGCCTCCTGAACATGATAGCTCTCCTACCAGCTCCATCCTCAATGTCAATTTACACTATAGGCAAAGATTCTAAGTTTCCCTCTTTCAAGAGGATTTATTGGCTACCAAAATTGCTTCTAAGGTTGCTAAACCAGGAATCCTACTAGATATGCCAACTTTGGAAACTGGGGGAAAAGAGGTGGGGGTTGGGGTACCAGATATTGGCTTGGGGCAGAAAAGGAGGTAATTATTACCAGTTGTTGCTGAGAAACAACCTGAAGTTAATCTAAGAGAAAAAAAGGAGGTGGATAGTGAACTGCTTAACTCACCTTTCCTCATTTATGCTCCTTTGACAAAATTCAATTGTTTGATGCTTCTTTTCCCTTTCCAGGTTGCCCTTGGCATTCATTTCAACTATATTTCACCTTCGTTTTAACTATATTTCACCTGGATGAATACATGGAAAGGATAGTAAGCACAGTATAGGTTTCTCAGATTTAGAAATGCCCAGGGAGAAGAAATGCTAGCTAATAGATACTGCTTAACAATTTAAGCCCAGTGTTGGCTTTTATTCCAATTCTCAGCAGCACCTAAACATACAAGTGCTTCAAATGGAAATTGCTTTCTCACACAGATTGCCTTCTCTTCTATAATTTCCTGTCTAGGATGGAGATTATTTGTGTATAGAAGGGAGTGAAGAACTGAATACTGAGAAAATAGTGCCTATGATGCAGGGTTTGGTTTAATATGGAGGAAGAAAAGGTTCAACAAAGATTTCTAGAGAACTCTATGCTCCGGGCATTGTACTGAGCATGGAGGTTACAAAAATGCCCACAGATTAGTGAGGGAGAGAGAGAGATAAACCAGTAAACACTGTTTGGAGTGCTAAATACAAAATGGCCATAAGCCCAGGGTGCTATGGGAGGGCCTCCGGGGGGCATCTGACCCAGCAGGGCAGAGGCAGCCTCCTGGCTGCAGTCTGGAGAGAGCAGTGGAAACCAACAGCACCCACTTGCACAGTGTCCCTGATGCCTTCATGTCTTCTCTCACACTCTGAAGGCTAAGACCTGGGCTCTGTGACTTCTTGGTCTCATGCCAGGGCAATGTTTCCTTGTGTGATTTAACCAGAACTGGGGAAAAAAAAAAAAAAAAAACCACAAAAAACTGAGTTTCTGTAACTAATAATTTTAATGACACTGGATTTTCAACATATGGATTACTACAGAGAGGTAATACAGCACAGTGATTAAAGACACTGCTTCTGGATTTACACTGTCCTTTTAAATCTCGGGTCTGCCACTTACAAGCTATGTGACTGAAGGCAAGTCACTTACACCCACTCCCACTCCTTTTCTTAGTCTGCAAAATGGGGCAAAGACTTATTCCTACTTCTTAGGGTTGCTGCAAAGATTAAATGAGAATAATATGAGCACCTATAACAGTCTCAGACACACACAAGCCATTCTAGTTTATAAGGTTTCAGTGAAATTTCAGATAAATCATGGTGATTTTTATGTATTCTTTTTCTGTGAAGGAATTGTGAGTTTATAGTGCCATCTTAAGGATAAAACAAACATATAATCTTGCCATTTTATCATCTTTTTCTTTATTACTCACAGTACAACTCATTTTGACTAGTAGCTGGGTAATGCTCTCCCCTGTGTTCTTCCCACTCCACTTGCCCCTAGTAAAATCCCACTTACCCCTAGCAAAATGTATCATTGCTAAACCTAACTTCTTGTTTATCTCCTCAAGAATGCTTGCTTATTCAGTTTTGTATCCCCACTGCCTAGCATACTCAAAAGATTTCTGGATTAAATAAACAAATGCTTAGTAAAAGCATTTCATTTAGTACAAACATGCATGTGGGTTTCAAAAATCACAAGGAATATAATGGTGCTCTTTGATCCATTACAATTTCATTGGTCATTTTAATATATTTGTCTGGACATTACTCTCCCCAGATAATCCAAGCCTCTAACATTTCATAAATGAACCTGGCTGCACCGTGTATATTTAAAAATACGTGGTGAATTCAAACCCAAATCAAAAGCCCCATTGACTATAAAAAAAATATGGCAAGAAAGGGTGGGGGGGAAATGGAAAACAGATACGTAAAGGCAGGTGAGTGAAACATCACAATGTATACCTACTGATATCATATGAACATATTGCTTATTCAAAAAATAAACATGGCAAGATATATATGCTTGAGAACATGAAGGCATTCTATGTGGCAAAATGAATTATCTCAACGCTGCCCCATTCCCCCATACACATGTGTACACATACACAAGACAAAACATTTAAAAATTCTTGGTGAAATTTGACGACCTTTATTGTAAATGAATACCTAAGCTGGTAAGAAAGTAAGGGAAATGTCCAGCTACCCTCTGAAACCCCTCCTCTGCTTTGAAAAAGAGAACTGAAAAGCAGAGATATAAGTACACAAGCTGACGCTATAGCTACCTGGAGGGAGGTTGTCAGTCTTGGTAATCTGGGGGCTTAGGCTCTTAAACCATAAAGGGATCAGGAAAGAGCCTGCCAAGGGGTGGGGAGGATAGAACAGAGACTTCATAAATAAACCCAAGACTCTTGAAGAGCTACATTTTTACTAAAAGGGTAAATCCAGACAATAAAATAAAAATAAAAATCTTCCTTCAGCACAGGGAGATTGTTAGGATGCCAACTCTTCTCCATTTAGACAGTGGTGTGGGGTATAAGAGTTCTTCCTTGAGAATTCCTAATTATATTACACAAATTTAGAGTGCAAACTTACCCTGCCCTCATGATCTGGGAATCCACAAGCTCAAAGTTTAACGTGAGAATATGTCCCTGGCTAGTGATATTCTTGGGGCACCTGGCTGAAATTAATATAAAATTCTTTAGGGGACCGTGCACTCAACCTAGGCTGTGCACAGTTCACACATATAAAACTGCACTGAAGAAAGACTCACAGTCCAAAACTACAGAACATTTAGTGAAAGAATCCACTAACAGAAAAAACAAGCTGTCAAGAAACGAAGAATTATATACCCAAGACTTCATAAGATGAAAATTGTTAGTAGACACTTTAAAATAAGTATTTTTTAAATGATTAGAGAAAAATATATAACAAAGGCAATACTCTATGAAAATGCAGATAGTTTTTGTTTTCGTTTATGTTTTTTTTTGAGAGAGTCTTACTATGTTGCCCAGACTGGAGTACAGTGGCTATCCACAGGCACGATCATGGTGCACTATAGCCTGAAACTCTGGGCTTACATGATCCTCCTGCCTCAGCCTTTCAAGTCGCTGGGACTATAGGCACATGCCACTGCACCCAGCAAATCTACCCAGCAGGTGGATTTTTTAAAAACTGAATAGAACTTCTACATATAATAAATAATAGTCATAAAATTAAAAATTCAGTGTGAAAGGCAAACAAGCAATTAGGCATATCTAATAGAAAGAGAATGATGAACTGGAATACAAGGTAATAAAGCAGACTACAGCACAGAGAGATCAAGAAATGGAAAATATGAAGAATAGGAATGAGAGTCAATGTATTGAAATCAGTGACAGAAAAAGAGTGGGGGAGAGGTAATGCTCAAAGGGAGAATATTTGAGACTGTTGCAGAATTGATTATAGATAAAAATGTTCAAAATCATGAAGTTCAGTAAATTCTGAGCAATATAAAAAATAAATCTATACCTAAACACATTACGAAATTATGGAATACCAAAATCAAAGAGAAAAATGCAACCAAAATGAAAAGACAGATGAACCTCAAAGGAATGAAAATCAAACAAAATCTAACCCATCAATAATGAAGCAAGTGAGAAGACAGGGAAATAAGAGCTTTAAAATGTTGAGAGGAAATAATCTTCAACCAGAATGAGGACAAAATAATGTCATTTTCAGATAAGAAAGAAATCATGGTATTTTTGCTGGCAAGGTGGCCGAACAGGAACAGCTCCGGTCTGCAGCTCCCACTGAGATCCATGCAGAAGGCAGGTAATTTCTGCATTTCCAACTTACGTACCTGAGTCATTTCACTGGGACTGGTTGGACAGTGGGTGCAGTCCAAGCTGGGGGAACAGAAGCAGGGTGGGGTGTCACCTCACCGGCAAAGTGCAAGGGGTTGGGGAACTCCCTCTCCTAGCCAAGGAAAGCCATTAGGGACTGTACCATGCACTCAGGCCCAGACACTGTGCTTTTCCCATGTTCTTCACAACCTGCAGACCAGGAGATTCCCTCCAGTGCCTACACCCTATACCACCAGGGCCCTGAGTTTACAGCACAAAACTGGTGGCCATTTGGGCAGACACCGAGCTAGCCACAGGAGATTTTTTCTAATACCCCCAGTGGTGCCTGGAATGCCAGCAAGACACAACTGTTCACTCCCCTGGAAAGGGGGCTGAAGCCAGGGAGCCAAGTGGTCTGGCTCAGCAGGTTCCACCCTCACGGAGCCCAGCAAGCTGAGATCCACTAGCTTGAAATTCTTGTGCCAGCACAGCAGTATGAGCTCGACCTGGGATGCTCCAGCTTGTTGGGGGTAAGGGCATCCACCATTGCTGAGGCTTAGGCAGGCAGTTTTACCTTCACAGTGTAAACAAAGTCGCCCAGAAGTCTGAACTGGGCGGAGCCCACCGCAGCTCAGCAAGGCCACTGCAGCCAGACTGCCTCTCTAGATTCCCTCCTCTCTGAGCAGGGCATCTCTGAAAAAAAGGCAGCAGCCCCAGTCTTATAGATAAAGCCCCACTTATAGATAAAACCCCCCACTTATAGATAAAACCCCCACCTCCCTGGGACAAAGCACGTTGGAGAAGGGGTGGTTGTGAGTGCAGCTTCAGCAGACTAAAATGTCCCTACCTGCAAGCTCTGAAGAAAGCAGCAGATCTACCAGCATAGCGTTCAAGCTCTGATAAGGGACAGCCTGCCTTCTCAAGTGGGTCCATGACCCCCGTGTATCCTGACTGGGAGACACCTCCCAGTAGGGGCCAACAGACACCTCATACAGGAAAGCTCTGGCTGGCATCCAGCAGGTGCCCCTCTGGGAGGAAGCTTCCAGAGGAAAGAACAGGCAGCAATCTTTGCTGTTCTGCAGCCACCGCTGGTGATACCCAAGCAAACAGGTTTTGAGTAGAACTCCAGCAAACTCCAGCATACCTGCAGCAGAGGGGACTGGCTGTTAAAAGGAAAACTAACAAACACAGAGGAATAGTATCAACATCAACAAAAAGGACGTCCACTCAGAGACCCCATCTGAAGGTCACCAACTTCAAAGATCAAAGGTAGATAAATCTATGAAGATGGGGAGAAACCAATACAAAAAGGCTGAAAATTCCAAAAACCAGAACACCTCTTCTCCTCCAAAGGATCACAATTCCTCGCCAGCACGGGAACAAAACTGGATGGAGAATGAGTTTGACGAGTTGACAGAAGTAGGCTTCAGAAGGTGGGTAATAACAAACTCCACCGAGCTAAAGGAGGATATTCTAACCCAATGCATGGAAGATAAGAACCTTGAGAAAAGGTTAGACAAACTGCTAACCAGAATAACCAGTTTAGAGAAGAACATAAATGACCTGATGGAGCTGAAAAACACAGGACGAGAACTTTGTGAAGCCCAATCGATCAAGTGGAAGAAAGGATATCAGAGATTGAAGATCAACTCAATGAAATAAAGTGAGAAGAGAAGATTAGAGAAAAAAGACTGAAAAGAAACGAACAAAGCCCCAAGAAATATGGGACTCTGAAAAGACCAAATCTACATTTGATTGGTGTACCTGAAAGTGACAAGGAAAATGGAACCAAGATAGAAAACACTCTTCAGCATATTACCCAGGAAAACGTCCCCAACCTAGCAAGACAGGCCAACATTCAAATTCAGAAAATACAGAGAACACCACAAAGATACTCCTTGAGACGAGAAACCCCAAGACACATAATCATCACATTTTCCAAGGTTGAAATGAAGGAAAAAATGTTAAGGGCAGCCAGAGAGAAAGATCAGGTTACCCACAATGGGAAGTCCATCAGACTAACAGTTGATCTCTCAGCAGAAACCCTACAAGCCAGAAGAGAGTGGGGGCCAATATTCAACATTCTTAAAGAAAAGAATTTTCAACCCAGAATTTCATATCCAGCCAAACCAAGCTTCATAAGCAAAGGAGAATTAAAATCCTTTACAGACAAGCAAATGCTGAGTGATTTTGTCACCACCAGGCCTGCCTTACAACAGCTCCTGAAGAAAGCACTAAACATGGAAAGAAACAACCGGTACCAGCCACTGCCAAACCATGCCACATTGTAAAGACCATCAATGCTATGAAGAAACTGCATCAACTAATAAGCAAAATAACCAGCTAGCATCATAATGACAGAATCAAATTCACACATAACAATATTAGCAGGCTAAACACCCCAGTTAAAACACACAGACTGGCAAATTGGATAAAGAATCAAGACCCATCAGGGTGCTGTATTCAGGAGACCCATCTCACGTGCAAAGACACACATACGCTAAAAATGAAGGGATGGAGATTTACCAAGCAAATGGAAAGCAAAACAGAAACAAAAACAAAAACAAAAAACAAAACAAAAAAAGCAAGGACTGCAATCTGAATCTCTTATAAAACAGACCTTAAACCAACAAAGATCAAAACAGACAAAGAAGGGGATTACATATGGTAAAGGAATCAATTCAACAAGAGGAGCTAACTATCCTAAATATATATGCACCCAATAGAGGAGCACCCAGATTTATAAAACAGGTTCTTAAAGACCTACAAAGAGACTTAGACTCCCACCTAATAATAGTGGGAGACTTTAACACACCACTGTTAATATTAGACAGATCACTGAGTCAGAAAATTAACAAGGATATCCAGGACTTGAACTCAGCTATGGACCAAGCAGACCTAATAGACAACTACAAAATTCTCCAACCCAAATCAACAGAATATACATTCTTCTCAGCACCACATGGCACTTATTCTGAGACTGACCACATGATTGAAAGTAAAACACTCCTCAGCAAATACAAAAGAACAGAAATGACAACAAACTGTCTCTCAGACCACAATGCAATCAAATTAGAACTCAGGATTAAGAAACTCACTCAAAACCATACAACCACAGGGAAACTGAACAACTTGCTCCTGAATGACTAATGGGTAAATAATGAAATGAAGACAGACATAAAGATGTTCTTTGAAACCAATGAGAACAAAGACACAACATACCAGAATCTCTGGGACACATTTAAAACAGTGTGCAGAGGGAAATTTATAGCACTGAATGCCCACAAGAGAAAGAAGGAAAGATCTAAAATTGACACCCTAACATCACAATTAAAAGAACTAGAGAAGCAAGAGCAAACAAATTCAAAAGCTACAAGAAGACAAGAAATAACTAGTATCAGAGCAGAACTGAAAGAGATAGAGATACAAAAACCCTTCAAAAAAATCAATGAATCCAGGAGCTGATTTTTTAAAAAAAGATCAACAAAATAGGCCACTTTTTAAAAGATCAACAAAATAGATCACTAGCCAGAAAAATAAAGAAAAAAAGACAGAAGAATCAAATAGATGTAATAAAAAATGATAAAGGGGTATCACCACCAATCCCACAGAAATACAAATTATCATCAGAGAATACTATAAACACCTCTATGCAAATAAACTATAAAATCTAGAAGAAATGGGTAAATTCCTGGACACATACACCCTCCAAAGACTAAACCAAGAAGAAGTCGAATCCCTGAATAGACCAATAACAAATTCTGAAATTGAGGCAGCAATCAATAGCCTACAAACCAAAACAAGCCCAGAACCAGATGGATTAACAGGCGATTTCTACCAGAGGTACAAAGAGGAGCTGGTACCATTCCTTCTGAAACTATTCCAAACAAGGGAATAAGAGGGAATCCTCCCTAACTCATTTTATGAGGCCAACATCATCCTGATACCAAAACCTTGCAGAGACACAACAAAAAAAGAAAATTTCAGGTCAAAATCCCTGATGAACATCAGTGCTAAAATCCTCCATAAAATACTGGCAAACTGAATCCAGCAGCACATCAAAAAGCTTATCCACCACAATCAACTCGGCTCCATCCCTGGGATGCAAGTCTGCAATCAACTCGGCTCCATCCCTGGGATGCAAGTCTGGTTCAACATATGCAAATCAATAAACGTAATCCATCACATAAACAGAACCAATGACAAAAACCACATGATTATCTCAATAGATGCAGAAAAGGCCTTCAATAATATTCAACACCCCTTCATGCTTAAAACTCTCAATAAACTAGGCATTCATGGAACATATCTCAAAATCATAAGAGCTATTTATTACAAACCCAAGGCCATCATACTGAATGGGCAGAAACTGGAAGCACTCCCTTTGAAAACCGGCACAAGACAAGGATGCCCTCCCTCACCATTCCTATTCAACATAGTTTTGGAAGTTCTGGCCAGGGAAATCAGGCAAGAGAAATTATTCAATAAAGAGTATTCAATTAGGAAAAGAGGAAGTCAAATTGTCCCTGTTTGCAGATGACATGATTGTATATTCAGAAAACCCCATCGTCTCAGCCCCAAATCTCCTTAAACTGATAAACAACTTCAGCAAAGTCTCAGGATACAAAATCACTGTGCAAAAATCACAAGGATTCCTATACACCAATAACAGATAGAGTCAAATCATGAGTGAACTCCCATTCACAATTGCTACAAAGAGAATAAAGTACCTAGGAATACAACTTACAAGGGATGTGAAGGACCTCTTCAAGGAGAACTGTAAACCACTGCTCAAGAAAATAAGAGAGGACACAAACAAATGGAAAAACATTGCATGCTCATGGATAGGAATAATCAATACTGTGAAAATGACCATACTGCTCAAAAGTAATTTATGGATTCAATGTTATCCCCATCAAGCTACCATTAACTTTCTTCACAAAATTGGAAAAAACTACTTTAAAGTTCATATGGAATGAAAAAAGAGCCCACATAGCGAAGACAATCCTAAATGAAAAGAACAAAGCTGGAGGTATCACACTACCTGACTTCAAACTCTACTACAAGGCTACAGCAATAAAAACAGCATGGTACTGGTACCAAAATAGATGTATAGACCAATGGAACAGAACAGAGGCCTCAGAAATAATGCCACATATCTACAATCATCTGATCTTTGACAAACCTGACAAAAACAAGCAATGGGGAAAGGATTCCCTATTTAATGTGTTGGGAAAACTGGCTAGCCATATGCAGAAAGCCAAAACTGGATCCCTTCCTTACACCTTACACAAAAATTAACTTAAGATGGATTAAAGAGTTAAATGTAAGACCTAAAACCATAAAAACCCTAAAAGAAAACTTAGGCGATAACATTCAGGACATATGCATGGGCAAAGACTTCATTACTAAAACACCAAAAGCAACACAGTAAAAGCCAAAATTGACAAATGGGATCTAATTAAACTAAAGAACTTCTGCACAGCAAAAGAAACTGTCATCAGAATGAACTGGCAACCTACAGAATGGGAGAAAATTTTTGCAATCTATCCATCTGACAAAGGGCTAATATCCAGAATCTACAAAGAACTTAAACAAATTTACAAGAAAAAAAAAACTCCATCAGAAAGTGGGTGAAAGATATGAACAGACACTTCCCAAAAGAAGTCATTTATGCAGCCAACGAACATATGAAAAAAAAAAAAAAAACCTCATCATAAGTGGTCATTAGAGAAATGCAAATCAAAACCACGATGAGCTACCATCTCATGCCAGTCAGAAGGGCAATCATTAAAAAGTCAGGAAACAACAGATGCTGGAGAGGATGTGGAGAAATAGAAATGCTTTTACACTGTTGGTGGGAGTGTAAATTAGTTCAACCATTGTGGAAGACAGTGTGGCAATTCCTCTAGGATCTAGAACTAGAAATACCATTTGACCCAGCAATCCTATTACTGGGTATATACCCAAAAGATTATAAATCATTCTACTATAAAGACGCATGCACACGTATGTTTATTGTGGCACTATTCACAATAGCAAAGACTTGGAACCAACCCAAATGCCCATCAATGATAGAGTGGATAAAGAAAATGTGGCACATATACACCATGGAATACTATGCAGCCATAAAAATGAATGAGTTCACGTCCTTTGCAGGGACACAGATGACACTGGAAACCATCATTCTCAGCAAACTAACACAAGAACAGAAAACCAAATGCCACATGTTCTCACTCGTAAGTAGGAGTTGATCAATGAGAACACATGGACCCAGGGAGGGGAACATCACACACCAGGGCCTGTTTAGGGGTGGGGGCCTAGGATAGGGATAGCATTAGGAGAAATATCTAATGTAGATGATGGGTTGATGGGTGCAGCAAACGACCATGGCATGTATATACCTATGTAACAAACCTGCACGTTCTCCACATGCACCATGGAACTTAAAGTATAATTAAAAAAAAGAAAAAGAAAAAGAAGAAATCATGTACTTTATACATATGTGTATAAATGTATGGCAATATGTGTATATATACATATATATGATAGTAAAAGTACTACATATCAAAATTTGTGGGGTGTAGCTAAATTAATACACAGAGAATTTTACTACCTTAAAAAATTAACTTGGCCAGGCACGGTGGCTCAAGCCTGTAATCCCAGCACTTTGGGAGGCCAAGACGGGTGGATCATGAGGTCAGGAGATCGAGACCATCCTGGCTAACACGGTGAAACCCCATCTCTACTAAAAAATACAAAAAACTAGCCGGGCGAGGTGGCGGGTGCCTGTAGTCCCAGCTACTCGGGAGGCTGAGGCAGGAGAATGGCGTGAACCTGGGAGGCGGAGCTTGCAGTGAGCTGAGATCTGGCCACTGCACTCCAGCCTGGGCGACAGAACGAGACTCCGTCTCAAAAAAAAAAAAAAAAAAAAAAATTAAGAGGAGGGCATTCCAAGATGGCTGAATAGGAAGAGCTCCAGTCTGCAGCTCCCAGCATGATCAATGCAGAAGATGGGTATTTCTGCATTTCCAACTGAGGTACCTGGTTCATCTCATTGGGACTAGTTGGACAGTGGGTGCAGCCCATGGAGGGCGAGCTGAAGCAGGGCAGGGCATCACCTCACCCAGGAATCACAAGGGGCTGGGGGATTTCCCTTTCCTAGCCAAGGGAAGCCATGACAGACTACCTGGAAAAACGGGACACTCCTACCCAAATACTGCACTTTCCCCAAGGTCTTAGCAACTGGCAGACAAGTAGATTCTCTCCTGTGCCTGGCTTGGCAGGTCCCATGCCCAGAGAGCCTTGCTCACTGCTAGTGCAGCAGTCTGAAATCGAACTGCAAGGGAGGAGTCTGGCTGGGAGAGGGGCGTCTGCCATTGCTGAGGCTCGAGTAGGTATACAAAGCAGCTGGGAAGTTCGAACTGGGTGGAGTCCACTGCAGCACAACAAGGCCTACTGCTCTAGACTCTACCTCTGTGTGCAGGGCATAGGTGAATAAAAGTCAGCAGACAACTGCTGCGATTTAAACATCCCTATCTGACAGCTCTGAAGAGAACAGTGGTTCTCTCAGTACAGTGTTTGAGCTCTGAGAATAGACAGAGGGCCTCCTCAAGTGGGTCCCTGACCCCTGTGTAGCCTAACTGGGAAACACCTCCCAGTAGGGGCCAACAGACAGCTCATACAGGTGGCTGCCCCTCTGGGACGAAGCTTCCAGAGGAAGAATCAGGTAGCAGTATTTGCTGTGCTGCAATATTTGCTGCTCTGCAGCCTCCACTGGTGATACCCAGGCAAACAGAGTCAGGAATGGACCTCCAGCAAATTCCAACAGACCTGCAGCTGAGGGACCTGACTATTAGAAGAAAACTAACAAACAGAAAGGAACAGCATCAACATCAACAAAAAGGTCATCTACACCAACAAAAAGGTCATCTACACCAAAACCCCATCTATAGGTCACCAACATAAAAGACCAAAGGTAGATAAAATCATAACAATGGGGAGAAACCAGAGCAGAAAAGCTGAAAATCCTAAAAAATCAGAGTACCTCTTCTCCTCCAAAGGATCGCAGCTCCTCACTAGCAACGGGACAAAGCTGGACGGAGAATGACTTTGAGGAGCTGACAGAAGTAGGCTTCAGAAGGTCGGTAATAACAAACTTCTTGAAGCTAAAGGAGGATGTTCAAAACCATCACAAAGAAGCTAAAAAACCTTGAAAAAAAGATTAGACGAATGGCTAACTAGAATAAACAGTGTAGAGAAGATCTTAAATGACCCAATGGAGCTGAAAACCATGGCACGAGAACTTCGTGATGCATGCAGAAGTTTCAATAGCTGATTTGATCAAGTGGAAGAAAGGGTATCAGTGATTGAAGATGAAATTAATGAAATAAAGCAAGAAGACAAGGTTAGAGAAAAAGAGTAAACAGAAACGAACAAAGCCTCCAAGAAATATGGGATTCTGTGAAAGGGCAAAATCGACATTTGATTGGTGTGCCTGAAAGTGATGGGGAGAGGCCGGGCGCGGTGGCTCAAGCCTGTAATCCCAGCACTTTGGGAGGCCGAGACGGGCGGATCACGAGGTCAGGAGATCGAGACCATCCTGGCTAACACGGTGAAACCCCGTCTCTACTAAAAATACAAAAACTTAGCCGGGCGAGGCGGCGGGCGCCTGTAGTCCCAGCTACTCGGGAGGCTGAGGCAGGAGAATGGCGTGAACCCGGGAGGCGGAGCTTGCAGTGAGCTGAGATTCGGCCACTGCACTCCAGCCTGGGTGACAGAGCGAGACTCCGTCTCAAAAAAAAAAAAAAAAAAGTGATGGGGAGAATGGAACCAAGTTGGAAAACACTCCACAGGATATTATCCAGGAAAACTTCCCCAACCTAGCAAGACAGGCTAACATTCAAATTCAGAAAATACAGAGAACACCACAAAGATACTCCTCGAGAAAAGCAACCCCAAGATACATAATTGTCAGATTCTCCAAGGTTGAAATGAAGGAAAAAGTGTTAAGGGCAGCCAGAGGGAAAAGTTGAGTTGCCCACAAAGGGAAGCCCATCAAACTAACAGCAGATCTCTCGGCAGAAACCCTACAAGCCAGAAGAGAGTGGGGGCCAGTATTCAACATTCTTAAAGAAAAGAATTTTCAACCCAGAATTTCATATCCAGGCAAACTAAGCTTCACAAGTGAAGGAGAAATAAAATCCTTTACAGACAAGCAAATGCTGAGAGATTTTGTCACCACCAGGCCTGCCTTACAAGAGCTCCTGAAGGAAGCACTAAACACGGAAAGAAACAACTGGTACCAGTGACTGAAAAAGATACCCAAATTGTAAAGACCATCGATGCTAGGAAGAAACTGCATCAATTAACAGGCAAAATAACCAGTAAACATCACAATGACAGGATCAAATTCACACATAACAATATTAACCTTAAATGTAAATGGGCTGAGTGCCCCAATTAAAAGACACAGACTAGAAAATTAGATAGAGTCAAGACATCAGTGTGCTGTATTCAGGAGACCCATCTCACATGCAAAGACACACAGAGGCTCAAAATAAAGGGATGGAGGAAGATTTACCAAGGAAATCGAAAGCAAAGAAAACAAGGGGTTGCAATCATAGTCTCTGATAAAACAGATTTTAAACCAACAAAGATCAAAAGAAACAAAGAAGGCCATTACATAATGGTAAAGGGATCAATTCATCAGGAAGAGCTAACTATCCTAAATATATATGCACCCAATACAGGAACAACCAGATTCATAAAGCAACTCCTTAGAGACCTACAAAGAGACTTAGACTCCCACACAATAGTAATGGGAGAATTTAATATCCCATTGTCAGTATTAGATAGATCAATGAGACAGAAAGTTAACAAGGATATCCAGGACTTGGACTCAGCTCTGCAACAAGCAGACCTAATAGATAACTCTCCACCCCAAGAACTCTCCACCCCAAATCAACAGAACATACATTCTTCTCAGCACCACATCGCACTCATTCCAAAATTGACCACATAGTTGGAAGTAAACCACTCCTCAGCAAATGTAAAAGAACCGCAATGACAACAAACTGTCTCTCAGACCACAGTGCAATCAAATTAGAACTCAGGATTAAGAAACTCACTCAAAACCGCACAACTACATGGAAACTGAACAACTTGCTCCTGAATGACTACTGTGTAAATAACGAAATGAAGGCAGAAATAAAATCAATGAGAACAAAGACACAATGTACCAGAATCTCTGGGACACAATTAAAGCAGTGTGTAGAGGGAAATTTATAGCACTAAATGCCCACAAGAGAAAGAAGGAAAGATCTAAAATTGACACCCTAACATCACAATTAAAAGAACTACAGAAGCAAGAGCAAACAAATTCAAAATCTAGCAGAAGGCAAGAAATAGCTAAGATCAGAGCAGAACTGAAAGAGACAGACAAAAAAGCCCTTCAAAAAAATCAATGAATCCAGGAGCTGGTTTTTTAAAAAGATCAACAAAATTGATAGACCTCTAGCAAGACCGATAAAGAAGAAAAGACAGAATAATCAAATAGATGCAATAAAAAATGATAAAGGGGACACCACCACCAATGCCATAGAAATGCAAACTACCATCAGAGAATACTATAAACACCTCTGTGCAAATAAACTAGAAACTTAAGAAGAAATAGGTAAATTCCTGGACACATATGCCCTCCCAAGACTAGACTAAACAAGGAAGAAGTTGAATCTCTGAATAGACCAATAACAGGCTCTGAAATTGAGGCAATAATTAATAGCCTACCAATCAAAAAAACTCCAGGACCAGACAGATTCACAGCCAAATTCTACCAGAGGTACAAAGAGGAGCTGGTACCATTCCTTCTGAACTATTTGGAACTTCTATTCCAAACAATAGAAAAAGAGGGAATCCTCCCTAACTCATTTTATGAGGCCAATATCATCCTGATACCAAAGCCTGGCAGAGACACAACAAAAAAAAGAGAATTTTAGACCAATATACCTGATGAACATTGATGCAAAAATCCTCAATAAAATACTGGCAAACCGAATCCAGCAGCACAGCAAAAAGCTTATCTACCACGATCAAGTCGGCTTCATCACTGGGATGCAAGGCTGGTCCAACATATGCAAATCAATAAACGTAATCCATCACATAAACAGAAGCAATGACAAAAACCACATGATTATCTCCATACATGTAGAAAAGGTGTGCGATAAAATTCAACACCCCTTCATGCTAAAAACTCTCAATAAACTGGGTATTCATGCGACATACCTCAAAAAAATAAGAGCCTTTTATTACAAACCCAGAGCCAGTATCATACTGAATGGGCAAAAACGGGAAGCATTCCCTTTGAAATCCAGCACAAGTCAAGGATGCCCTCTCTCGCCATTCCTATTCGACACAGCGTTGCAAGTTCTGGCCAGGGCAATCAGGCAAGAGAAAGAAATAAAAGGTATTCAATTAGGAAATGAGGGTGTCAAATTGTCCTTGTTTGCAGATGACAAGAGTGTATATTTAGAAAACCCCATTGTCTCAGCTCAAAATCTCCTTAGGCTGATAAGCAACTTTAGCAAAGTCTCAGGATACAAAATCAATGTGCACAATCACAAGCATTGCTATACACCATTAACAGACAGCCAAATCATGAGTGAACTCCCATTCACAACTGCTACAAAGAGAACAAAATACCGAGGAATCAAACTTACAAAGGATGTGAAGGACCTCTTCAAGGGGAACTACAACCCACTGCTCAACAAAATAAAAGAGGACACAAACAAATGTAAGAATATTCTATGCTCATGGATAGGAAGAATCAATATCGTGAAATTGGCCATACTGCCCAAGGTAATGTATAGATTCAATGCCAACCCCATCAAGCTACCAATGACTTTCTTCACAGAATTGGAAAAAACTACTTTAAAGTTCATATGGAACCAAAAAAGAGCCCGCATTGCCAAGACAATCCTAAGCCAAAAGAACAAAGCTGGAGGCATCACATTACCTGACTTCAAACTACACTACAAGCTACAGTAACAAAAACAGGATGGTAGTGGTACCAAAACAGAGATATAGACTAATGGAACAAAACAGGGGCCTCAGAAATAAGACCACACATCTACAACCATCTGAATTTCGACAAACCTGACAAAAACAAGAAATGGGGAAAGGATTCCCTATTTAATAAAGGGTGCTGGGAAAACTGGCTAGCCATACGTAGAAAGCTGAAACTGGATCCCTTTCTTACATCGTGTACAAAAATTAATTCAACATGGATTAAAGACTTAAATATAAGACCTAAAACCATAAAAACCCTAGAAGAAAACCTAGGCAATACCATTCAGGACACAGGCATGCGCAAGGACTTCATGACTAAAACACCAAAAGCAATGGCAACAAAAGCCAAAATTGACAAATGGGATCTAATTAAACTAAAGAGCTTCTGCATGGCAAAAGAAACTACTGTCAGAGTGAACAGGCAACCTGCAGAATGGGAGAAAATTTTTGCAATCTACCTATCTGACAAAGGGCTAATATCCAGAATCTACAAAAACTTAAACGAATTTACAAGGAAAAAAAAACCCATCAAAAAGTGGGCAAAGGATATAAACAGACACCTCTCAAAATAAGACATCTGTGCAGCCAACAGTCACATGAAAAAATGCTCATCATCACTGGTCATCAGAGAAATACAAATCAAAATCACAATGACATACCATCTCATGCCAGTTAGAATGGCAATCATTAAAAAGTCAGGAAACAACAGATGCTGGAGAGGATGTGGAGAAACAGGAACGCTTTTGCACTGTTGGTGGGAGTGTAAATTAGTTCAACCATTGTGGAAAACAGTGTGGCGATTCCTCAAGGATTTAGAACTAGAATTACTATCTGACCCAGCAATCCTATTATTGGGTATGTACCCAAAGGATTATAAATCATGCTACTATAAAGACACATGCACACGTATGTTTATTGTGGCACTGTTCACAATAGCAAAGACTTGGAACCAACCCAGATGTCTTTCAATGATAGACTGGATAAAGAAAATGTGGCACATATACACCATGGAATACTATGAAGCCAGAAAAAAGGATGACTTCATGTCCTTTGCAGGGACATGGATGACGCTGGAAACCATCATTCTCCGCAAAGTATCACAAGGACAGAAAACCAAACACCGCATGTTCTCACTCACAGGTGTGAACTGAACAATGAGAACACTTGGACACAGGGCGGGGCACATTACACACAGGGGCCTGCCGGGGGGTGGGGGCCTGGGGAGGTATAGCATTAGGAGAAATACCTAATGTAAATGATGAGTTGATCGGTTCAGCAAACCAATATGGCATATGTATACCTATGTATTATACCTGCACGTTGTGCACACGTACCCTAGGACTTAAAGTATAATAAAAAAAATTAAGACAGAAAAAAAACTATTCAGACAAGCATCCAACTCAAAACATTAGAAAAAGAACATAAAATCTAAAGAAAATAAAAAAGAAGGAAAATATAAACAACATTAATTAAATTTAAAAAAAAACATCTAAAAGGGAAAGAATAATTTGTGCAAGCACCTCAGGCATTAGATAGCATGCAAAGGAGACCCCTACCCTAAAAGCCTTTTACTGGGGCTTCAAACATTCCATGAGCATTCTCAGTTTCCGATGTGAGTTGAGAATACCAGGCTATTCTCTTGTCTTGTTTTTTATTTGCATTTTATGTGGCAGCTAGAAGGTAGCCCTGAAGAGCCAAGGAAGTTGTTACCAAGCCCAGGAAGAGTTGTAGCCATGGAAAAAGTGTTGTGTAATGGGGACTGTGGCCAAAGGAGGTAGAACTCAGGCACTACCCAAATGCAGTCACCCTCCAGTCTCCTGCTAGAGTCTCCCACCAGCCAATCAGAGTCAGAGGGGCAAACAAGCCTAGATGTGACTGGCCAGAGAAATCAGGCTCCCAGGGCATAGCGCAGGTTGAGGGACAAACAAGAGATAAGTGTGAGCAGAGAAAAACCAGCACAGAATCTTTAAATCTCTTAATGATTTTTCTCATTTTAGAGCATTATCTAGGATCTTCAGCAGTGGGGATTGTGATATCTTTCTTTTGATCTTAACTAGAATGAATGCAAAGTATCTTCATTAATTATAATTCATGCTCTAGGTTTTTGATATATAGCGCTTATCAAGTTAAGAAACCTCAGTCTCATTCCTAGTTTTCTAAGAGTTTATTACAAATAGACATTGAACTTTATTAGATGTTTATTTGCACATATTGAGATAGTGATTTCTTCCCTTTGATCCATTAATATGGTAAATTACATGGATATATTAAAGATTTTCTCTTTTTTTCCCATTGAAAATGTTTTACCTTTTACGTGAAACATAACTGTAAAAGTGTGTAGATAAAATATATGTATATTTTAAGGAATAGTAATCAAATGAGCACTCACATAACATTGATACAGCATGAGAAATAGAACATTACCAACAATTTAGAAGCTGTGTACTACTCCCAAATCACATATGCTTTCCTCTGCCAGAGAGGTAAGCATGTTCTTAAAATTCATGTTAATCTTTTTTTTTTTTTAACTTCTTCTTATGTAGTCCTAACTCTTATATATGCATCCTAACAATACATTGTTTAGTTTTGGTTTTTAAAAGAATGTTCAGATAAAATCATTGTATATATATTCATCTATAACTCATCTTTTTTTGCTTAAGATTATACTTTTGAGATTTAGTTATGTTGAATTTCTAGCTGTAATTAATATTCACTATGGTATGGTACTTCATCAAACGATTATACTGCAGTTTATGAATCCATTCTACTGTTGATAAATACTTGAGTTGTTTCTAGATTTTTGCTACTGTGAATCACTGTGCTAAAATACTCTTTTATAGGTACCCAGGTACCCATGTGAAAGAATTTCTTTAGGTTATATATCTAGTATATACATTGCTGATTTGTAGGATATGCACACTTTACCAAATGATAAAAAACTGTTTCCCACTGGCTGCACTAATCCACGCTACCCTTACCAATATACTTACGTGCCAAAACTTGTTAGTGTCCAACTTTTTAATTTTTGCCTATCTGATAATGGTGAAAATGTATTTCATGGAGGTTTTAATTTGCATTTATCTAAGTATTAATGAAATTGAGTATATTTTCATATATTCCATGACCATTCACATTTCACCTTGGGCAAAAATGCTTATTTTGTCTATTTGCCTACTGGCTTATCTGGGTTTTTTTGTTTATTGTTTTGTTTTGTGGTTTTTTTCTACAGATTCATAGGAATTATCTAATATTCCATATACTATGCTTCTGTTTGTTTTAAATGATACAGATCAATCTGAAAATTCATAAGTTTAGAGGATTAGGATGTGGACAACTTTGCAGGAAGCATTATTCTGCTTACCACAGTTTTCTTTTGCTATTAGGTCAGACTTCTTAGCAAGACAAGTTTTGGTTTTTCTTTTTTTTTTTTTTTTTTTGAGACAGAGTCTCGCTTTGTCATCCAGGCTGGAGTGCAGTGGCCAGATCTCCTCTTACTGCAACCTCCACCTCCCAGGTTCAAGCAGTTCTCCTAACTCAGCCTCCCAAGTAGCTGAGATTACAGGAGCATGCCACTGCGCCAGGCTAATTATTGTATTTTTAGTAGAGACAGGGTTCCGCCATGTTGGCCAAGCTGGTCTCAAACTCTTGACCTCAGGTGATCTGCCTACCTTGGCCTCCCAAAGTGTGAGGTTACCGGTGTGAGTCACCGTGCCAAGCCTGGGTTTTCCTTTTCAACTCTTCTATCCTATGTTCTTCATTTATTTGGCAGGCTAAGCTATTCAATGCAGTGCTCAACAGAAGTAGTGATAGTATCATCTTTAACGTTCTTAAACTAAAGAAAATATTTCTAAAAAATTCGTCACTGGCTGGGCGCGGTGGCTCATGCCTGTAATCCCAGTACTTTGGGAGGCCGAGGTGGGCGGATCACAAGGTCAGGAGATCGAGAACATCCTGGCTAACACGGTGAAACCCCGTCTCTACTAAAAATACAAAAAAACAAAATTAGCCGGGCGTGGTGGCGGGCGCCTGTAGTCCCAGCTACTCAGGAGGCTGAGGCAGGAGAATGGCGTGAACCCGGGAGGCAGAGCTTGCAGTGAGCCGAGATTGCGCCACTGCACTCTAGCCTGGGCGATAGAGGGAGACACCGTCTAAAAAAAAAAAAAAAAAAAAAATCGTCACTGAATATGAGTTTACTGAATGTTTTTGAAGTTGCCTTTTATTGGTTAAAGAAAGTTTTCTTCTATGCATAGTTTCCTAGAAATATTAACCATGAATGTGTGTTGAAAATTATTGAATGTTCACAATTGCAAAGATACGAAACCAACCTAAATGTCTATCAATCAATGACTGGAAAAATAAAATGTGGTATATATACACCATAGAATACTATTCAGCATAAGAAAAACAAAATAATGTCTTTTCCAGCAACTTGGATGGAGCTGGAGGCCATTACTCTAAGTGAATTAACTCAGTAATGGAAAATCAAATACCGAGTGTTCTCACTTATAAGTGGGAGCTAAGGTATGGGTATGCAAAAGCATGCAGAGTGGTAAAATGAACTTCGAAGACTCAGAAAGAGGAGAGTGGGAGACAGGTGAGGGATAAAAAGCTGCATATAGGCTGGGCACAGTGGCTCATGCCTGTAATCCTAGCATTTTGGGAGGCCGAGGCAGGCAGATCACTTTAACTTAGGAACTGGAGACCAGCCTGGGCAACATGGCAAAACTCCATCTCTACAAAAAATACAAAAAAATTAGCCAGGCGTGGTGGCACAAGCCTGTAGTCCCAGCTACTTGTGGGGGCTGAGGTGGGAGGACTGCTTAAGCTCAGGAGGTTGAGGCTACAGTGAGCTGAGACTGTGCCACTGCTCTCCAGCCTGGTAACAAACTGCATATTGGGTACAATGTACACTACTCAGGTGATGAGTGCACTAAAATCTCAGATGTCACCACTGTACAACACATGCATGTAATAAAAAGCTACTTGTACCTCAAAGGTTATTGAAATTATATATTTATAGTAGGTATAATAAATAATGCATATTATTATATATTATATATTACATAATATACATTATATATATATATATTTGCCATGTTGCCCAGGCTGGACTCCAACTCCTTCTCCCATTCTGAATATATATATTATGTATATAATATAATATAATAGCCTTGCTTTAAAAAAATTGAATGCTTTTTCTCCTTTAATCTCTCCTTTAATCTTTTCATACGAAGAATTACATTAATTGATTTGACTTGCTTGTATTTAATCAACCTTGAATTCCTTCAATGAACTCAGGTCATGTTATATTTTTTTTTTTTTTGGACACTGCTAGATATTTTCACATATCTTCATAAAGTAAGAGTAACAGAACATTTTCATTTATTTTAATTTCCTTATCAGATTTTAGACAAAGTTAGACTCATAAGAGGAACTGGAGAGTGTTCTTTCTTTTTCAATGTGCCAAAAGAATGGGTAGAATTAGAGCAATGGTTCTCAACTGAGGGCAATTTTACCCCTTAAGGGACATTTGGAAATATCTGGGACATTTTAGGTTGTCAAAATAAGGGAGGTGCTACTGACATCTAGTGAGTGGAGGTCAGGGATGCGGTTGAACATCCTGCAATGCACAAGACAGTGCCTCACTTCCCCCAACAAAGAACTCTAGCTAACTCCAAATGTTAATAGTGCTGAGGGTGTGAGTTCTTCTCCCATTCTGAATAATCAGAATTTGTACTTGTAATTTTGTCTTTTTTCAGAGGATACTTCAAAAATTATATAAGCTTCAGTCCCCAGAGAACCAAAATATGGTGGAGGAAAGAAAGGACACTGTGTGAAGGAGTGGGGTATGTGTGTCTTTAGGTGTATATGCAGGTGCGTGGGAGGGAAAGAGAGACAGAGACAGAGACATACACATACACACACACAGAGAGAGACCAACTAAATACAATGGTAGAGAGAGGAAGCGAGACAGATGGGGACAAAAAGAGACAGAGATGAACTAAAGACAATGGTAGAGAGAGGAAATGAGAGAGATTGTGTTCTGATACAATTTTTTTTTTTTAAACCAGGTATTGCTCTGTTACCCAGGCTGTAGTGTAGTGGTGCCATCATGGCCCACTGCAGCCTTGACCTCCCCAGGCTCAGGTGATCCTCTCCCCTCAGTTTTTGTTTTTTTCCTTTTTGTGTCAAATGGGTCTTGCTGTATTGCCCAGGCAGGTCTCAAACTCCTGGGCTCAGGCTATCCTCCTGCCTCTGCCTCCCTAAGAGCTGGGATTACAGGTGTGAACCACCGTGCCCAGCCACAATTTTTGCACTTTTAGTAGAGACAAGGTTTTTGCCATGTTGTCCAGGCTGGACTCCAACTCCTGGGCTCAAGCAATTCACCCTCCTTGGCCTCCCGAAGTGCTAAGATTACAGGCACGAGTCACTGAGTCACGCCTGTACTGGTATAATTCTCAAATTATCAGTTACCAAGAAACTTGCCACAAGCAATATCATCCACAATATCAAGAAACTGAAGGAGATTAATAAGTGTGGTATACAGTCTAGCAATTCTAAACCTTGTTATCTATCCTAGAGAAATGCTTGCACATGTACATAAAGACATATCCCTGAAACACTGTAAAAATAAAAAACTGGAAGCAATCTATACGTTAAATCAGTAGAGTAATGGATGAAGTGTCATATACTCATATAAAAACTCTACAGCAATAAAAGGGAACTAGATTTATATGTATCAACATGGACACACGTCAAAATATATACTTTTTAATATAAAATCAAACTGTAAAACTATTCTTAGTGTATTTTTATACATTTATGTATGTATTTAATACATTGTGTTTATGTAATACATTTGCACTCAAAATATTACTACATATTCTCTATAGAAAAAATGCATGTAAAATATAAAAATGGCCTGAAAGGACATTATACACTGCACAAGCACATAAGAGTAGTTAACTCTGGAGGATGAAGGATAAAGAAAAAAGACTGAGAGAGATAAACATCAAATGCACTAGTTTTATTTGTATTATTCTCGCTTTTAAAAAGGGAACGTAGTCATATGTTTCACACGTAATTTTTTATTTTGAAGCAGAGTCTCGCTCTGTTGCCCAGGCTGGAGTGCAGTGGCACAATCTCGGCTCACTGCGACCTCTACCTCCTGGGTTCTAGCAATTCTCATGCCTCAGCCTCCTGAGTAGCTGGGACCATAGGCACATGCCACCACGCCCAGCTAATTTTTTTGTAGTTTTAGTAGAGACAGGGTTTCGCCATGTTGGCCAGGCTGGTCTTGAACTCCTGGCCTCAAGTGATCCACCTGCCTCCGAAAGTGCTGGGATTACAAGCATGAGCCACTGCGCCCCGCCCCACATGTAATTTTTTAAAAAGTAGATAATAGGAAAGAAAAAAAAAAAAAACTAGAAGAAATGTCAAATTGCCATGTGTTAATTTTTTTGATTGTAGGAATGTGGATGAGTGGTGATTGGTTTCTGCTCTGTGCTTTCTGGATTTTCAAATTCCCTAAAATAATAACAAAAAAGCGAACATAATTTTAATTCTAAAAAAAATTATGTCTACTAATGAAAGCAGTGGAAATGAGAACTTAAAACCAGCCTGTTTCTGGGGGAGTTCAGCAGCATCCTAGCTTGTTAGAACAATGCTGGGATGAAAGTGTCACTCTAGGAGACTGATTCCAAAAGACTCGTTTTATAATTTAGGTAGCTGGTTTCTGAAGTCTTACCAGTTCTGACAACTACCAATTTTCTTTCCTTTGGGAAGTAATAGGGTAGGAGAAGAAACACTCGCCCACTCCTGACGTCCTCCTAGGGCTCTGCTTATGTTCCTGGCCTTCACTGGGTAAGAAGGGCTGTGAGTTCAGTAAGCACAGACCTCCAGGAAAGGAGATTACACAGTGCTTTAGCAACTCATTCATGATCTTTCTGAAACTGAAGGTCAGTTCTTCTGGAACAATTTAATACTGTTTTCTCATTTTCTATCCTTGAAAGAGATGAAGGTCCATTCATCTTTAGGCTCTCTATTGTAACACATCACAAAGAACACTTGAAGTGTTACATTAATTCTGATGATTTTTTTGAATCTTTCCATCGGTTTCTGCACCCAATAAATAGAAAATTTTAGAAAGAGACCAGTCTGTTGAGACATTGATCCAGCATATAGAAATGAAATCAGTAAAGGTGCTTAGAACCATAGCTGGTGTGTGGTAAATGCTGTTGTATTAGCTATTACTACAACCAGTTCCAATGTTAATACTACTACAGTAAGAAGCAGCAGACATTTTGATCATTTTAAACTTTTGTATGATGTGTGAAACAAATGTTTAAAAATGAAAAACTTTAGAAGCTATTCCTATCTCCAGCAGAAGTCTGCTGTATGGGGTTTTAGTTCCCCCGCGGGAGGGGCACTAGTTTTCCTCAGACCCCTAATCCCTGCCTAGATCTGTTCCACCAATTCTTTAACAAGGTTGATTAGAAAGTGTGTGGTTTTGTTCAGTGTTTGGGAGGTGCAGGTGGCGGGGATGGAATGGGACTTGGTCCTGGGTACCAAGGACTTGAGTTTTAGCATCTGCCTTCTTCCCTCCCTTTCAGGCCATGAGGGTTCACTTATTCACTTTATGAGTTTTCCAAAAGCAAAAGTAATATGCCCTCAATTAGAGATGGTCTCACAGGGTTCTATTACATGCATCTTTGTTCCAATTTCTTGTGGCACCATTATCAAGAGCTTGGAGTGAAGCCAAAAAAGAGACCATAGAAGATAGTTGTTATGGTCTGAATGTTTGTGTCCCTTCAAAATTTATATGTTGAAACTTAACCCCCATTATGATGGTATTAGGAGGTGGGAGCTTTGGGAAGTGATTAGGTCATGAGGGCAGAGCCCCCATAAATAGGATCAGTGCCCTTATAAGAGGCTACAGAGACGAAAGCTCTTCCTCTCCCCCATGGTAGGACACAGTGAGAAGGCACTATCTATGAGGATGTAAGCCCTCACCAGACACCAAATCTGCTGGTTCCTTGATCTTGGACCTCTCAAGCTCTAGAACTGCTAGAAATAAATTTCTATTTTTATAAGCTACACAGTCTATGGTATTTTCTTAGAGCAGCCCAACCCAAAAGTATTAAAACAGTGTATTGTGACAGTGAGGTGAAATATATGTATAATCCTTGACCCTGCCGATTTCTGTCAACTTTTTATTTGTGTCAGTTTTTAAAGTTCCTGCAGAATTGGAAGGCTGTCACTCAAAATGGCCCTGCTTACTTACTCTTTGGTCAGTAGAAAATTAAATACAATTGCTTTGCCATGCCTATTAGCTGATGACTGACTTTAAGCCCTGAAAAGTAGCATTGGCTCTGTTGTGGCTCACTGGTTAATTAGCATCAAATTCAGGTTAATTGATATTTTATTTCCAAAGATCTCTCTCTGCCTTTTTAAAACCACCTCTTTCAAGATGGTTTGCAAAAGTGGAATTAAATAATCGAGATGTGGCAAGATAATGTGTATACTCTGACAGGGGCATGAAATTTTCAAAGTGTAAAAAAGCACTGAGCTAGTATAGTTTGCCAGAGCATCTTTGGTTCATGCTAACTTCCAGTCATACAGAATCCAAAAAAGAGAAATATTTAAATCAAGAATGGTACATTTGTTTAATGGAATACTATGTGATTACTTAAAACTACATCACAGAAAAATAGTTAATGGCATGGAAAGTTACTCATAATATATTAAGTGGGGGAAAGAGGTATATATAGTACAATTTGTGCAGTATCATCCTTTTTTTTTTTTTTTTTTGAGACGGAGTCTCGCTCTGTTGCCCAAGCTGGAGTGCATTGGCCGGATCTCAGCTCACTGCAAGCTCCGCCTCCCGGGTTTACGCCATTCTCCTGCCTCAGCCTCCCGAGTAGCTGGGACTACAGGCTCCCGCCACCTGGCCCAGCTAGTTTTTTGTATTTTTTAGTAGAGACGGGGTTTCACCGTGTTAGCCAGGATGGTCTTCATCTCCTGACCTTGTGATCCGCCCGTCTCAGCCTCCCAAAGTGCTGGGATCACAGGCTTGAGCCACTGCGCCCGGCCAGTATCATCCTTTTTTAAAACAAAAGGCGCATACCATATGTACAAGTATACAAGAAAAAAAAATGTCAAAATACACACCAAAATTTTAACAATGATTAGTCCGGGTAGAGAAATTATAAGTTTTTCCTTTGCATGTGTTTGTTTTTCTGTGTGTTTTCCCAAATTTTCTGCATTTAATACGTGTTGCTATGGTAACCAGAGCTAAAACCAGTAACATTTCCTTTTTAAAAGGATGGCGTTACAGCATGACTGAGTAGCTTTAAAACTTGTAGAGCGTCTACATTTGCGGAGTCATCACAAGTTCAGGAACTCATTCTCAAATTTCAAGTTTAGAAACACAATTCGATTAGTTCACTAAAGACTAATCACATGGAAGGAATACATTCTAATGTTTGATAGCACAGTAGACTGACTATAGTTAACAATTATCTATTGTATTTTTCAAAATAGCTAGAAGATTTGAAAGGGACCCATCACATAGACATTATAAATACCCTGAGTTAATTATTACATCACCTATGCATGTAACAAAATTGCACATGTACCGCATTAATATGTACAAACATATATATTCAAAAAATAATTTTTAAAAAGCTGAGGGGGAAAGAACAAATTTTAAAAAGCTGGAGGGGAAAGAACGAATTAAACTTTAACAGAAAGTTAATTACAAAGATAAGTAGAAATTATGAAATCAAAAGCCAACAATAGCAAAAATCAACAGGTTGTTCCTTTAAAAAGATTAATGAAACATACGTCACCTCTACTAGATTAATTAAGAAATGAGAGGAAGAAATGAACAACTTAACAGTATCAGTGTGAAAGAGGAAGCATCACCACAGATGCTACAAACATTAATGGATATTAACACATAACTTCATGTAATAAATTTGACAACTTAGATGAAATGGACAAATTACTTGAAAAACACAACCTATTAAAACTGACTCAAGAAGACAGAGAAAACCTGAAATTATTTAATTATGCTATTCACACAGCTACTTCAGAGGCTGCAAATCTTATAATGTGGGATTTCTTGGCTCCTTACCCCTCTCCTGTGGGATCTAGGAAATAAATGTTGCTATTGATTGCCAAAAAAGGGAAGGAAGAAAAAGGGCTGATCATTGTACAAAAATGATGAATAGCTCCCTGCCCTCAGCTCCCATTACTAATGTCTATAATTCTTATGTATCAGGGTAGACTCCCCTAAATGTAAGTACTTCATCAAACAATCTGACTTTTCTAGTTCTTGAAGCAGAACCTTTACTTTCCAAAAAATTCATGCTAGCAATGCAGTGAAGGACAGTATTGTGCTCTCCTGAGCACTGAGTTTTTTCATTACTGCTCGCCATTTGAACAGTTTAAAAATTATTCTTTATTTTTGTTGCAGTCTCACCAATGCACCTTAATGTAGCAGTTTCTCATTGTCTGAATTAGTACCCTGGGTTCTTCGTCCTTATGTCCAACAAAATTAAGGAACATGGACACAAAGGTGGGGTTGCAGCAAAAGTTATTAGAGTGAAAGAAAGAAAAGCTCCTCTCTACATTGGAGAGGGCAGTCGGAGTGGACTACCAAGTTGTAGTAAAAACGTCAGGGTTTTTATAAACGGACTACTGAGGAGAGGGTGTCTTATTTTCCTAGGGCCTGAAGATTTAGTTGGGACCAGGTGTGCTACTCGCATGGAGCAGAGTTTCTATCAGCCTTTACCCAATTCCTTGATCACATAAGCAGGCTTTTAGTTTGTGTTGCTCTGTGCTTTGTGTCGCTTAAGCTTCTGTGTCTGTTCCCAGACATTTTTTTGCAGCTGCAGGCCTCCCCCCTACCCTCCCTGCATAAATTTCTAGCTTCCCTATCTTAGTGTGCCTAAAGGGAAAGGAATGTACTTATTAAGGCCCCCAGTTTTTACTGGGGCCCATTGTATGAGTATGAAGTCGAGACTCCCCCACTCCTTCTGTACTTGTTTATCTGTGTTTAGAGCTGTCTGTTTATCTGTCCAGGTGCAACCTGAGGTTTTCCCAAGGTTGTTTTATTTTTTGCCTGTTGCTGTGACTTTTCAGGCAGGCTGCTTCTGCAGTCTGAATTTTTTCATGATTTTCCTTTCCGTCTCTCTCATTTTCATTTGCATTTAAGAAAATTTCCAGTAACTACAAGTTCACATGCTTTTTACTTTAATTTTTTCTGTTATAACTTTTGGAGAGAGCAGAGTCCTTGTGTGAGAGGAAGAAGCAGGGACCTGGAAAAGGAGCTTTGTTGTAGGAGTCAGGAATCAGGGTTCTACTGTAACAGCTTTCTAAGTGGCCTTCCACTTCCACATTTGGTCCCCTCTAATCCATTTTCCACGCAGCAACCAGAATGATTATTTTAAAATTTTAAGGCCAGGCACTGTGGTTCATGCCTGTAATGCCAGCACTTCGGGACGCTGAGGAGGGCGGATCACTCGAGGTCAGGAGTTACAGACCAGCCTGGTCAAAATGGTGAAAGCCCGTCTCTACTAAAAATATAAAAATTAGCCAGACGTGGTGGCAGGGGCCTGTAATCCCAACTATTCAGGAGGTTGAGGCAGGTGAATCGCTTGAACCAGGGAGGCAGTGGTTGCAGTGAGCTGAGGTGGCACTACTGCACTCCAGCCTGGGAAACTGGGTGAGACTGTCTCAAAAAAAAAAAAAACAAATAAAAAAATAAAAAATAAATTAAAAGCTTTAATCAGATAATGGCCCTCTCCTGCTTAAAACTATGCAATGGCTTTCCACTGCTTTAAAAATAAAATTTAGGCTTTTCCACGATGGACAAGGTTCTGCTATGCAACTTGTTCACTGCTCCGCAGCCACACGGGCCTTCCCACCTCAGAGCTTTCGTCCTTACTGGAATGTTCCAGCAAAATTCTTTTGCCTGGGGTGCTCTTTTCTCAGATGCCACAGTTTCCTCTTGTCCTTCAGGGTTTATCTTAAACATCACCACCTCTAAGAGACCTTCCGTACCTCCCACCCATCAGGTTCATTTTGTTTTCTTCCTAACACCTGTCACAGTCTGAAATTATCCTAATCATTTGTTGTGTCAACCTTAAGTAGTGAAATTTATAAAATAACAGTAAGTAGAGTTTATTCTAACGCAAAGCTTGAGGACAGCCACCTGGAAACACCAACTCCAAACAAATAAGGTCAATATTCCAAAGTGAAGTTAAGGTTTCATTTACGTAGGCAGAAGCAGAGAAGGTTCAGCAGGAGTACATTTTCAATACAAGACCAATGCATAAAACACAGCGACTAGATTAGTTATAGATATCTCCATTCCAAGGAGGATAACTATATTAATCTATGAAGAGGGGTAGTGATCTGAGGGGGGTCTTACCTCTGTCTCTGTTTGGTCTTCCTGATTATTTACAGGAAAAAACAAGGCAGACATTGCAGCTGTACGCCATAGGACTCAGGCCCCGTAGCCACATTCTTCGCAAGGCTCTGAATAATTTCAAGTTCCAACAGCTTTAAGTTGGAATTTTTAAATTTCAGTTGATTCACTTGTTCTTTTCCTGTCTCCCACAATAGAAAATAAGTTTCCAGGGATGCAACCTTGGCAGGCTCCTAAACTGCCACGGCTCCAGTTTCTTGTAGGTTAGACACTCATTATTAGTTGAAGGAAAGAAGATCTAGGCAGGCCTCGGTGCGCCGCCTCCTCTTTAATGCGAGGGCTTACTAGATGAATGTGAGCAGACGGAAGCAGAACCACCCTGTTAATGAAGGCTGCTCATTCTAGCTCAGGGATTTCTAGAAACCTCGGGGGCGGAAGTTTAACCAGAGAGTTAGGAGGTAAGGAGCAGAGAAGCAATGAGGATAACCTGTGCAGTGTAGTCGTTTCACGAGTTTGAGAACGCCTAGCACGATGCCTTCACGGAGCGTCGGGCAGAGTCATTTGAGAGTATTTCTTTTTCGGGGTTTTTGAGACAGGGACCTGATTTGAAGCAACGGGGAAGAAAACCAAGAGGACGAAAAGCCAAGGATAGGCGTGCCCGGGAGCTCTCAGGCGGGCACCTGGAAGGGGTGGGAGCAAACAGGGCCTAACGTACCCCTGGCCTTGGCGGCCCTGGACGCCCCTGGTGCCCCCCACAGCTGCCTCCCATCACACATGACTGAGGCTCGGGAAGCAATAAAGTGGCTTTCAAAATACTAAATGCAATTGACATCTTTTCCTGAGTGAAAAAAAACAAAAAAGGATCTGAATGCTGAAATATACAGAGAAGAAACTCCCGTTGCCACGTCCCCCGAGGTCCCCACTCAGTCCCGTCTGCTGCTCCGCCCTTAGTCGGGCTCTAGTTCTGAGAGGCGGAGAGCAGGAGGCGCTGGGTGGGCCCGCTGACGCTCCGGACCTGAACTGCGCAGGCGCGGCGCGAGATCGCGGGAGCGAGCGCGCGGGAGCAGTTCGCGGCAGTTCGCGCGGGAGCCGGGCGCTGGGGCGCTTGGGCGCCTGGGCTGCCGGACGGTGGGAACGGAAATCGCTGTGGGGCGCTGAGAAAGCCAGGATGGCGACTCCAAGCAAGAAGACGTCAACTCCAAGCCCTCAGGCTTCCAAGAGAGCTCTCCCGAGAGACCCTTCGTCGGAGGTCCCGAGCAAGAGGAAGAATCCGGCCCCGCAGCTGCCGCTGGTGCAGTCGTCCGGGCCTTTCGTGGAGGGCTCTATCGTCCGTATCTCGATGGAGAACTTCCTGTGAGTGGCCGGGAGGCCGCGCCGCGGGTGTGGAGGCGTGCGGTCCAGCAGGCCCCGGGGCGCCGGCTGCGCGCGGGCGTGGGCGTGTGGGTGTGTACCTGGCTTGTGGGTCTGGCCTTGAATTCGTGCCGGGGTTCCCATGAGGATTTTTCTACGAAGGCTGTGGAGATTGACGTGTATGATGTAGATGTCTGCCTTACGTGATGTGGTTTTAAAATTTAGTCCGCCAAGGTTTTCCAAAAGCGTCTTGTAGCAGGTAGTAGTTGTACGAGGGAGTAGGTCTCTGCCCGCTGGGAGTCGCGATCCATAGCGGCCCTGGTCTGTAATTCACAGAAGTATTGTCCCCGGGAATTTACGAGGAGGCAACAGTTAATTCGGCGTGGTAGGGATGCTGTGGCAGATTCTTAGGGTAGGCATTTGCCACAGAGAAGTAGATAAGACGGTAAAGGTTGTTTGGGATGGGAGGTTACAAGTACAAAAAAATTAAACCTTACTGGCAATTGTTGGATCTTGACCCTTGACCCCTCTAAACCCAGCTTTCTTCCCTGGTTCTTCCCTCTCTCCTTCAGACAACTAGTTATCACTTTAGAATTTAGTAAGTTTTAAATATATCATGTATTTGCCTGGCACCTCACAGTGAATCTGTTCCAAGTCGTCTTTTTTTTTTTTTGAGACGGAGTTTCGCTCTTGTCGCCCACAGTGGATGGAGTGCTGTGGCGCTACCTCGGCCCGCTGCAACTTCTGCCTCTCGGTTTGAGGCTCCTGGGTCAGCCTCCCGAGTAGCTGGAACTGTAGGTGCGCGCCACCACGCCCGGCTAATTTTTGTTTTTGAGACGGAATCTCATACTGTCGTCCGGGCTGGAGGATAGTGGCGCAATCTCGGCCCACTGCAACCTCCGCCTCCCAGTTTCAAGCGATTCTCCTGCCTCACCGAGTAGCTGGGATTACAGGCACCCCCCACCACGCCCAGCTATATATATATATATTTTTTTGTATTTTTAGTAGACACGGGGTTTCACCATGCTGACCAGGCTGATCTGGAACTTTTGACTTCAGGGGATCTGCACGCCCCCGTGGTGCTGGGATTATAGGCGTGAGCCACCGTGTCCGGCCTGAAGTCTTTTTTAAACTTGCACATAGTGGCATAAGGATAACAGAATTGTATTTTAACAATACTACCTTTTTTGTTTTCAAGCACCTGTTGTGTGCCAGGTACACAGTGCACTCATTCTTTCTTCATAACAACTCTATCTTGATAATTTCCATTGCTGAAAGCAGCTCAGTAGGTTGTTTTGCCCAGTTTTACACAGCTGTTAAGTAGTTGCTTTGCTATTTGAATCCAGATCAGGAAAGATAAATGTAATGAAATGAGTTAGATACCATAACAACATATATATCAGGATCCTTCACAAAGGATGAAGTGGTTAGTTTTGTCCACGAGTATGAGAAAGGTCTTTGTAAAGAAGATATGAAAGTCTTTGTTCTTGCTCTGTTGCCCACGCTGGAGCTCAGTGGCATGATCAGGGCTCAGTGAAGCCTGTACCTCCCCTTCTCAAGTGATCCTCCTACCTCAGCCTTTCAGGTAGCTGGGACTATAGGCGCATACCATACCTGGCTAATGTTTTAAAAATTTTTTGTAGAGATGGGGTGTCACCATGTTGCCCAGGCAAGTCTCGAACTTCTGGGCTCAAGCAACTCACCTCGGCCTCCCAAAGTGCTGGGATTACAGGCGTGAGCCACTGCACCCGCCTAAGAAGATAGGAAAGTCTTAAAAGAAGTGAAGAGCATTGAAGACAGAAGGAACTGTCTGAAATAGTTTGGTATATTTAGAAAGTGTCAAGTGTTTTAGTAAGGCAAGAGTATAGGATGTGAGTGAGTATTTGGACAGAGGGTAAGCAACCATTGAGAGACCTGTATGTTTACTATGCTAAGAAGTTCCAGCATCATCCTGTAGGCAGCCACGGTGTGTTTTCAACAGGGAATGACATGTGTTTTATGTTATTGTGGAAGCACTGTGGAGGATGATTTAGAAAGGGTGCAAGATTGGAAGCAAAAAGACAATACGAAGGCAAGAGATGATCAGAGTGTGAAGGAATGAGATTTGGCAGGATCCAGCTAATTGAGGCATGGGGGAAAGGGAGGAATGCAGCATTTTTCCCAAGTGTTTGCCTTAGCTAATTGGTCAGATGCTATTCAGAAGAGAGAGCAGTTTGAGGAGAATAATAAATGCCTCTTAGATCCTGTGATTTGAAGTTTCCTTTGGAGTATCTAAGAGAGATGTTCTATAGGCAGAATATAAGAGTCTGGAGCTTAGAGGAAAGTATGAACGGATGAGAGATTTGGGAGTCATGCATACAGGTGATTGATGAAGTTGCAGAACTGGTTTTGATTGCTCAATAGGAATTATAAATTGAAGGACTAGAAGACCATGTACAGGGTCTTGGGAGAATGCCTGCTTTTAAGGGTGAAACGAGGAAGGACTCAAAGCCAGAAGGAACTATTCAGGGAGGTAAGATGAAAACAATGGGAGGCAATTATCAGAGAAGCCAAGGAAAAAGAATGTTTCAAAAATATCACCTGCTACATTGAAGTCAGATAGCGGGGTTGAAAAGAGCCCACTGTATTTAGCAATTGAGGAATCTTTGACCTTTTAATGAAGCAGTGGAAGCAGAAAACTTTGCAGGCCATAGAAGAATGAATGAGGGTGAGAAAGTAAAACTTGGATGTAAAGAGAAGAAAGAAAAAGTAGCTGGAAGTGCAGAGGTTGGTGAGATATTATTGTTTATTTTAATGAGGGGCCTTTGAGTTTTAGGCAAGAGGTAGAGAAAGGTGGGCTTGGAGAATTAGCAAGGAAATAAGAGGGGTAGTCAGATAATTTAAATGGCCTGGAAGAGAGTAGGGAGTGAACCAAGTCAAATGGAGTTGGGAGTGGAGGGAGAGACTTGGAGGCTGAAGGAATAACACGCGCAAAGACTTAAGAGAAATAAGGAATTACAGTCACAAAACTGAAAGAAGTACATTATAGGTAGAATTTAGAGGTCTGAGTAGAAAATAGGGAAGGGGGATAAAAAGTAGAAAAAGATGAAACTCGGCTATGATAGGTCCTCCTTTTTCTTTAATTTTTCTTTTTTAACAAGTGACATCAGATTTACAGTTCTACCAGCATTACTTAGTGATTGATTGGATGATGGAGTGGTGGTTTGGGTGGAGTCAAAAGCAATAAAAGAACCAAAGATGATGCAAAACTAATGCCGAGGTTTCTGATTTGGGCAATGGTGTCAATGATAATACCATTCACTAAGAGACCGCAAGAGTGATTTTGGATGGGAAAGATGGTGGGTTTAGTTTTAAATGTGTTAAGTTTAAGTTGACTGTTGTGGGACATTCAAATAGCGTTATTGAGGTGATCATTGCACATAGAGGTCATCTGGACTACTTTCAGCATGTAGATAGTATTCAAAGACTTGTAGAAAGAGGGAATCATTGAGGCCATAGAGAATACATGAGATACCTTGTGAAGTATATGGAATGATAAGAAGGTGGGTCTTTACCAATAGCTCTTTCAGAGGGAGCTCAGAGGAAAGGAAGCTCATAATAAGGGAATTCCCCATAAATACATCATAGAGTCAGAAGAATGATTTTAAACAGTGCAGAGGCTTGATTTGGGTAGTTGAAGGCAAGAAAAATCCCCCCGCCCAACCCCGCCGAAAAAAAAAAAGGAAATACAGGAGCTTTGTTTTTGGCTACTCTCCCTATTTATAATATTGATGCATATCTTATAGGCCAGAAATTCTCATGCTTTTTCCTGTTCAGTTTTCTTAAATACCAGTTACATCATTGTTTTAGTATAACATTCACACAGAGATTTCACAACAGGAAATCCAAGTGTTAAAAGAATGGGACTTCATGTGTTGAGAGTAAGAAGTTAGAGTAAGAAGTTCTATGTCAGATAATTTTCTACATTTCTGAAGTTCCCAACCTGGTTTTATTGTAACCATTATAAAGAGCTCTTTTGGGACCCAGGTGCTAGCAGAACAAAATGGCTAAAAAGATATAGCATATGCTGTGTAGAGGTATGGGATTAGCAAACCTGCCAGAAAATACTTCTTTTCCACCTGTATTTTGATTACCACCTGACATTTCAAAATCATTATTTTCTTAAAATATTAATGTGCGCTTGGTTAAGTACCTAGGCTGGCCTTGACCTCCTAGGCTCAACTGGTCCTCTGGCCTCAGCCTCCCTCATAGCTGGGACTATAGGCACATACCATGGTGCCTGGCTTGGAAAATAATTTTTAAAAGTTAATAAAATGGAACCTTTGGGTTGAGATATATCTTCAGTTTTGTAATTAAAAATTTGCTTAGATTGTTTGAAATATTAAAATATGAATAACCATTAAGCATTATAATTTAAAAGAAATATGAATGTAAAATTCAGATTTAAGGTAAGTCATGGCCTCTCCTACAAAATTGGTTTTAAAATTGGTAATATCTTTGATATAGTGTCCAGTGTTTTGTAATTATTAAAAAAGAACAAAGTATCAAACTTCACTTTTTTCAGCAAACTTTTGAAGAAACTATATGAAATTATATTCTTTAGTTATGCATTACTGCCTTTTCATTTCTTCTATTGGTAGATTTTCTTTCTAAAGTTGTTTATTAAAAACCTATTAAAAAATTAAATTTGCAAGGTTAGCTAGTTTTTAGAGGAATTTGAGGAATCTCATAAATAATGTAAAGCAAGAAAAAGTGGTTTTGTATCTCTCCTTAGTAATTTCATCTCTTTATAATTCAGAACATATGATATTTGTGAAGTATCTCCTGGACCCCACTTGAATATGATCATTGGAGCCAATGGAACAGGGAAGTCGAGCATTGTGTGTGCCATTTGCCTTGGTTTAGCTGGGAAACCTGCTTTCATGGGACGAGCGGATAAGGTGAGTTAACATAGTTACTTTTTAAGAAAATTCAGAACTATTAATTGCTTTTAGTAACATCAATTTCTACACCTCAGTTCCTTGGGTATAGCAAACTTAATAGTGCGTGAATGTAAGGAATAAATTTGGCAGGTAAAGAAACTGGAAGGAGATTTTCATTTCTAGAAGTATTTTGGACGATAATACTAGAGGATTCTCCAAATCCCTTACACCTAAAATGCTAGAAATTACGTAATATGCCTCTTTTTTTTAAATGCAGCACTTGGCTTGTGGAACCGTAGAGTAAATTTAGAAAGGGCAGAAACAAAATCCAGTCATATGTTGCTTAATGATGGGGATATATTCTGAGAAAATGCATCTTTAGACAATTTTGTCATTGTGTGAGCATAATAGAGAGTACTTACACAAACCTAGATGGTATAGCCTACTATCCACTTAGGCTATATGGTGTAGCCTATTGCTCCTAGACCACACTCCTGTAGAGCATGTTACTGTACTGAATACTGTGGACAGTTGTAACACAATGGCCTACATTGTACTTATGTAAACATCTCTAAATATAGAAAAGGTACACTAAAAATACAGTGTAAAAGATAAAAATGGTACACCTGTGTAGGGCACTTAATCATATTCATGAGAGTGGGTGGCGGAAAAATACTGCCCGAACAGGGAGGGAGTCTTGAGAAAGGAGGAGGAGATAAGAAACAGATACAAAAAATGAGATCATTAAAAATGACAAAACGTTGACTGGGTGTGGTAGCTCACGCCTGTAATCCCAGCACTTTGTGAGGCCATGGTCAGGATCTGGCCAACATGGTGAAACCCTGTCTCTATTAAAACTGCAAAAATTAGCCAGGCATGGTGGCGGGTGCCTGTAATCCCAGCTACTCGGGAGGCTGAGGCGGGAGAATTGCTTGAACCCAGGAGGTGGAGGTTATAGTGAGCCAAGATCACGCTGTTGCACTCCAGCCTGGGCAACAAGAGCGAGACTCTGTCTCAAGAAAAATAAAATAAAAATCACAAAATGAGATGGTAGAAATATGTGCAGATATAATCACACTAATTATAAATGATCTAAACTCATTATAAAGTTTGTTAGAATGGAGAAATGAAACAATGTTTAGTTCTCTTTTGTTTTTAATAAGCATATCTAAAATAAAGTGTTACAGAAAAGTTAAGAGTGAAAGGATGAAAAAAAATACATGCCAGGCAAATATACAAAAGAAAGTAGGTGTAGCTGGATTAATACTAGGCAAGACAGACTTTAGAGCAAAAAGTCTTTTTAGAGACAATAGTGGTCACTAAACACTGACGAAAGTTTTAATTCACTAGAAGATAATTCAGTTCCCAACTCACTTTATAATCTAGCTCCAAAATGTATAGGCAAAATCTGCGGAATGCTAACAAGCAGTTGACATATCCATAACTGTACTGGGAGAGCTATCAATAATAGTAGATCAATCAGATAAAAAAATTAGACTACAAAAGATTTGAACAATAAAGTTAAGCTTGAACTAATGGCTATATTATAAAAAGTACACTCAACAATTGGAGACTCTGCATTCTTTTCAAGCACAAGTTAACATTTCTAAAAGTTAATTGTATACTGAGTCATAAAGCAAGTATCAAAATATTTCAAGAAATGGACACCACATAGACCATATACTGACCACAATGCTATTAAGATAGAAATAATAACAAAAAATTAAAATTTAATGGACGGTTACAAAATGGAAGCAAATTCCCCTTAAGATTATAAATTATTTAAAATGTGTATGCGTGTGTTTAGTGCTATATGGGAGACATTTATTAGGTAGAAGATACTTTTCTCTGTTAATAACTAACCTTGTGACCTTGAGCAATTATCTGAACTTCAGTTTTCATTTCAAAGATGGGAGAGTTGGAACAGATAGCATCCAAGGACCAACTGAGATTTTCATGAATATTGATATATAGTTTTTAAATTATCAGATCATTTAATCGCTATCTCTTTGTAATGGTCTGTTGGATTGTACTCCAGGGGCTGTACAGTAGGAATGAATTGGCTATAACAATTTTTACTAACTTTTTCATGTTGATTTTTGTCATGAAAACACATCTCTTCTCATCCTTGAGTGATAGGATTTTTAAGGAGACTGTGGAGTGCAGTGTTTCCTAGATGACAGGTTGCAACCCTTTGAGTGCACAGATGTATTTATGGGATGCCCAAGTTCTCAGCAAGAATATTTAATTTATTTTTGTTTAAATGCTAATATAAAAATATAACAAAAACATACTCTACACTACCAGTATGGATACTTTATGATAAGAACTGCCTCCTGACTTTTTTTTTTCCTCGTCATTGGTACCAAGTATTTTAATTCTTGCAAGCTAACAGGCAGATAGCATTCCTACATAGATGTCCTTGTTTCCCTGTGAGGAAACAGGCAGGTTAAGCAACTGTCCAATGTCTAACAACTTGTATGTGATGGAGTTGAGATTTGAACCTAGATAGTAGATGTTAAAATCTGTACTTTTAAGTATTAGGCTATACCCAGTGGTTACAAGATAAGGCTTTTTTTTTTTTTTCCTTCATCTTTCTGGGACTCAGCTTTATCATATATAAGATGAATGTATACTTCAAGGTTGCTTATGAGTGTTAAATGAGAAAATACATGTTTAGTGCTTAGCACAACAGTATATAGTAAATGCTTGATAAATGCCAGCTGTTGTCATCACTGTCATCACTATTAAAAAGGTTACTTGCGAGGTGTATTTTCTACCTTTTTTAATATTTATCACTTATTTATAGACTGATTTAAAATCCAGTCTGATTTTTTTAGGCTCAGACTTTGTTTTCGGGCTTAGACTATAAGCATATAGAAACTGGCACAGATATGTCTACTTTATCATGTAAATTTCAATTGTATTGCTCCTTTTAAAACGATGCTTGGTGGCAATTACATCATTAAGAGGATAGGTAATATTAGCATGGTTGTTAATATTTCACCTGCGCGACTGTAGGAAGTCTTCAATGGCAATAAGGAGTTTGAGTGCTCAGTGGTTATACTATAGGACGTGTTTTCCCACAGGCATTTTCTCTTCTCTCTGAGCGTTTAATATAGTGTCCAAGTACACAGGCTGTGGAGCCAGATTTCCTGGGTTCAAATCCTTTTTCTGGCACTTACTGGCTTTGTCACGAAGTTTGTAAGAGGCTATGGAGTGCATAGGAGTTCAATAAATTTTACCTAATATTATTATTGTTGTTATTTGTGGGAGGGAACAATGGAGGAACCCAGATCTGGGAGGGATACCTTAGAAAGTGACAGGAGTGCACATATAAGTGGTACCTGAAAAAATCTTAATTTGACAAATAATAATGACTGCTAAATCTCGGATTGTTAACCTGGGAATGTCATTACACAGCTCACTTTCTTTTTTATGTCTTAGGTTGGTTTTTTTGTGAAGAGAGGATGTTCCAGAGGCATGGTTGAAATTGAATTGTAAGTGTTAAAAGTGCTAAAACTCCTTTTTCCTATAAAATTCTTAGTTTATATTCATGTTTTTCTGATGATTAGAGAAGAGTATTAATATAGTATTATGGCATAAATATTGGAAATCATATTTAAAGAATACTTAATCCAGATAAGTAAGTGGTTTAAAAAATATATTTTTAAAACTTAAATTGTAGGCCATCTGTGGTGGCTCACTCCTGTAATCTGAGCACTTTGGGGAGGCTGAGGTGGGTAGATCACCTGAGATCAGGAGTTGGAGACCAGCCTGGCCAACATGAGGAAGCCCCATTTCTCCTAAAAATAGAAAAATTATCTAGGCATGGTGGCGCATGCCTGTAATCCCAGCTACTGGGGAGTCTGAGGCAGGAGAATTGCTGGAACCTGGGAGGCAAAGGTTACAGTGAGCTGAGATGGCGCCACTGCACTCCAGCCTGGGAGACAGAGCTAGACTCTGCCCCCCGCCCCCCCAAAAACAAAAACAAAAAAAAAACTTGTGAGAGTTTTATTTTTAAAAAATTATCAGGAAAATAAGTTTATAGCAGGTAATGAAATAGAACTATATTAAGTAGTCATGATGAAGTTGCAATGTTTTTCACAAATTTAAATTATCTGGGTTTTGTTTTTTGGTTTTTGGTTTTTTTTTTTTTTTTTTTTTGCTGATCTTGAAAGTAATAGTTGCTTGTTTTTAAAAAATGCAAACAATGTAGAAGTGTATAATGTTGAAAATAAAAGCCTTCTTGCTATTATTCCTAATTCTGTAAATAACTACTGTTAATAGTTTGGTGAATCTTATGTATGACAAGGACTTGGTACTTGTGCCACCATTTTTTATTTTCTCCCTTATGACACCAGTAATTCATCATGGTATTCTTTTCCCTTGAGCTTGGATATTCTCAATTGGCCATTCTTGGCAGCTATTTTTGATGGAATAAAGTGATGTTTATGATGAAACCAGTTGACCGTCCTTGGTGTATATAATTTTAATCCTTTACACATAAATGTGCACATTGTTTAGGTGATTTTTTAGAGACTGTTGCTTTTGGAATATTAGTGGAAAGTTGTGGCATTTTTGAGCTGAAAAGCCTTCAAAGATTATCTGATAGCCGTACCATTTGATATGAGATGAGGAAACGATCTTTTATAAAAATTCACTCAGAAAGTTTTTATTTATATAGAGATGGGGAAGATACACATGGAAGTAAAAAGAAAATTTTAAAATACCCAACTTATTAAAATATGATAAAATTTTACTGAAGAATATAAAATCAAGACCTGAAGAAATGGAGACGAGTGATATGTTCCTAGAAACATAAAGTTAATGTCATTATTGACATTATTAATATGTTAACATTATTAACATATTATTATTAACATGTCAGACCAGGTGCAGTGGCTCATGCATGTAATCCCAGCACTGTGGGTGGCCAAGGCAAGTGATTGCTTGAGTCCAGCAGTTGGAGACCAGCCTGAGCAACATGGCAAAACCCCATCTCTACAAAAAATACAAAAATTAGCCAGGCCTAGTGATGTGCATCTATAGACTCAGGAAACTGAGGTGAGAGAATCACCTGAGCCTGCGGAGGTAGAGGATGTAGTGAGCCATGATTGTGCCACCGCACTCCAGCCTGAGTGTCAGAGTGAGACTCTGTCTGCAAAAAAACAACAAAAAAAGTCAATCCTTTCTAAATTAATATATACATTTGATACAATGAGAGCCTCAACAGGTAAGTTTATATAGGTTGATTCTGAACTTCATCTTGAAGAATAAATGTGCCAGAAAACCCAAGGAGATTTTTAAAAAGCAAAGTTGTAAATAAGATTTTTGTCTACCACATGTTGAAGTATACTGTAAAGTTGTTGATTTAAAATAAATGTGATACTGGTATAGAAGATGAGAGGAGCAGAATGTAGAAACCAGGAACAGATCTAAATGTACATGAGAACTTACTATAAAAGTGGCAGTTTAATTAAGTGTGGGATATTTTAAGAGATAGGAAAAACCAAACTTGTTTTTGCTGTTCTCAAACTCAATACAGCACAGAACACTTCTGCACCAGATGTGTGGGTTTTTTCCCCACACCCTATAATTCAGTTCAATTCTGACACTAACCAAAAGTTAGTGCAGGACCCATAGTTAGGGGCTCAGTCGTACAGGACTGTCCTCCACTTCATAAGCCATTTGCAAGTCTTAGGTTGTGCCCTGTACTTTTGACGAACCAGCTGTAAATTGAGGTTCTCAGGACCCCTTTCTTGGTTCAGTTATTTGCTAGGATGGCTCATGAAACTCAGGGAAGCACTTAGGTTTACCCATATATTATAAAGGATTCTACAGAAGGTGCAGATGATTAGCAAAATACGGGGCGAGGTCTGGAAGAGTCCAGAGTGCAGGAGCTTCTTTCCAGACTTTCCCAGGATATGGATGTGTTCCTCAACCTGGGAGCTCTCTGAAACCCGTGGTTCAGGGAATTTTATGGAGACTTCATCACATGGGTATAAGAAACTCAATCTCTAGTCCTGCTTCCCTTCCCAGAGGATGAGGGGTAGGTTGGTGGGGCTGAAGGTTCTAAGCTTCTGTTCATGGCTTTATCTTTCTGGTGACCAGCCTACATCCAGAAGCCCACCAAGAGTTGCCTTGTTAGAAAAAGACACACTTGTCATCTAGGAAATTCCAAGGGATTAGGAGTTATGTGTCAGGAATTGAGGACAGAGACTAAATACATTTTTTTTCTTTTTTTTTGAGATGGAGTGTCACTGTCGCCCAGGCTGGAGTGCAGTGGCACCATCTCGGCTCACTGCAATTCCCAGGCTCAAGCGATTCTTCCACCTCAGCCTTCCAGGTAGCTGGGATTACAGGCACCCACCACCACGCCTGGCTACTTTTTGTATTTTTAGTAGAGACGGGGTTTTGCCCTGTTGGCCTGGCTGATCTTGAACTCCTGACCTCAAGTGATCTGCCCGCCTTGGCCTCCCAAAGTGCTGGGATTACAGGCATGAGCCACCGTACCCAGCCTACATATTTCTTTATACAGGTTGAGTATCCCTTATCTGCAATGCTTGGGACCAGAAGTGTTTTTGGACTTTGGATTTGTTTTGAGTTTAGAATATTTGCGTTACACGTATCGGTTCAACATCCCTAATCTGAAAATCTGAAATAATGAAACACCCCAGTGACCATTACCATTGAATGTCATGTTGGCACGCAGGAAGCTTTGTATTTTGGAGCATTTCAGATTTTTGGACTAGGGATACTCAACCTGTATATCACAGTATCATAGTGTAAATTATTCAAATTGAGCTGTGATAATTATCTGTTAATTTTTTAAAGATAAATTTAGAGCTTTACCTAACACCCTACACATAAATAAAATTTAAGTGTATAAATGTCAAGCACTTTTGCCACGAAGGTTCACGTGGCCTTGAGAGTACCAAATGTAAAACAGCTCATCATTAGTTGTTGAAATTATTGCTATTAAACAAATGTACTAACTGGCCATGTATGCCTTGAGTAGAATGGTGGGTAGAATAATCTGTGGCATATATTTATGTAGTCATTTTCCAGATATTTATTGAGTACCTGTACACTGGGGATACTCTTCCCTCATGGAATTTATAGTTGGGGCATAAGGAGGGACAGTTAGATAAGTAAAATACATATTATGGTAGGTGATGATAAGTGCTACATAGAATAAAGCAGAAAAGGAGGATAGAAGTGACAGAGTGGAGTTTTACAGTTTTGAATAGCCTGATCAGGAAAGATCTCACTGAGAAGACAGCATTTAAGCAAAGACCTGAAGGAGGGAAGGTAATGAGCATGGAGATAAATGGGGAAATAGTATTTCAGGTATGGAGATCTGCAAATGCCAAGGCTCGGAAGTGGTACCCACAGTGACTGGATCACATTGAAGGAGGAGAATAGTAAAAGATAAGCTGTGAAAATATCAGGAAGTAAAGCCTGTATTCATTGTAAGGACTTGGCATTTATTTTGCATAAGCCGTGAAGCCACCTGGCTTTTAGCAGAGGAATGATGTGATGTAACGTAAAAAGTTTAACCAGATTGGGTTGCTGTATGGAAAGTAAACTTTAAGAGAGCAAAGGCAAAAGCAAGAATATCAGTTAAGTGACTAATAGAACAATCCTATGAGAGATGATGGTAGCGTATGATTTGCTTATGAATTATATTATGATTCGCTTATGAATTATATACAGGGTATGGGAGAAGGAGCAAGACATCAGGGAGGACTCCAGGGTGTCTGGCATGATTAAGGGTAGAGTTTCCATTAACTGAGGTAGACAGACCTACTGCACAAGGTTTTGGCGGTAGATCATACATCATTGAACTAAGATGCCACCGCTTGTAGCTTCCAATTAAAATTAAACTAGCACAGATAGTTTGAAATGTGCATCCCAATTTCAGATGTGTTAAAATGTTTTTTTAAAAAAAGAACTTTTCAGAAACAAACATGGTAAAGTTTGAGATGCCTAGTAGATACTCGGGCAGAGCTGGGCACGGTGGCTCATACCTGTAATCCCAGCACTTAGGGAGGCAGAGGCGGGAGGATTGCTTGAACTCAGGAATTCGACCAACCTGGGCAACATAGCGAGACTCCGTCTCCACACGCATACAAAAAGGTCTGAGATTCAGGTAGAAATGTTTTTAGTGGGCAGTTAGATATATAAACCTATCATTCCTGGAGAAGTCTGGGCTGAAGATAACACATTTGGGAAATCATTAGTATTATGATGGATTAAATCGCCAGTGAAGCAGAGAGAGATAAAACAAATAAGAGTTCTAAGAACGTATCTGCTACAGTGCACCGTTTAGAGATTGAACATAGGGAAACCTAGGAAAGGAAACTGAGAATTGGCTGGTGAGTCAGGAGAATACAGTACTTGGAAACCAGTACTTGGAACAACTTCAGGAGGAGTCCGTTGTCTATCACCTGTGTGTGATACTGCTAGATAGGTCAAGTAAATTGAGAACAAAGAGTTTATTATCAGTATTTATTGAGTTGGTTATATCATTTAAGTTGAAGAATTAATTAATTCCCTGATGTTTGCTCAATTTTGCATTCTTAGAATAACCCAGTTTGGTCGTAGTTTTTTTGATGCGTTGCTAGATTGGTTTTCTAGTATTTTATTTAGGATTTTGACATCTGTATTTTGTTTGTGAAAGATACTTGTGGTTTGAATGTTTGGTTAATCTTACTGTTAAAAATAATCTGATGTGAATTGTAGGGGGTCTTGCAAAAAAATCATCTGGCTTTTTTTTCTAACTATACTGATTTAATTTTTTTCTAACTGCTGATTTCATTTATTTATAGCAATCGGTTGCTTAGATTTTTCTGTTTATTCTTGTATCACTGTGATTATTTATATTTCATAAAGGATTTTCCCATTCTTCTTAGTTTTAAATTTTATTGACGTGAATATTATCCTCTTATATGAGTTCATTATATGTGTATTATTTTATATAAAGCAGTATTTGTCTTCTAAAAATTGATTTGTCAATTTTAGTGGTTTTTTTCGATGAACCAACTTTTGCATTTGTCTTATATTATGGTTTTCTATTTCATTAATTTCTATTCTTTACTGATTCTCATTTTTTGAAATGGATATTTATTGCACTAATTTTAGTCTTTTGTTTACCTTAATATGAACAGTCAAGGTTAAAAATACCTCACTTACTGCTTTCGTGCTATCTCTCAAATTTTAGTATATAGTATTTACTGTTTTTCAGTTCTGAATATTTTCTTTATGAGTTCATAATTACAAATTGTTTCTAATTCTAATGTAGGGATTTTCTTATTAGTATTGGTTTCCACTTTGTAGTGAAGTTAAATATATAGAGATACTGGTTTTATGTTACTAATCCTTTGAAATTTCTTTCTTTTTGTAGTGAACTTTTGTAATTGTTCTTTGGCTGAAAGAATAAGTTTTCTTTTGCAGATACCTGCAGTGTTCTATATTTGTCCATTAGTGCAAGTTTATTAGTTATATTGTCACATCTTCTATATTTTTGCTGGTTTCAGTTGTCCGATACCTTGATTACTGACAAAGGTGTATTACACTATTCCTCTATGCAGATTTGTTAATTATCCTTGTCCTGTCAATTTTTGCCTTATGTATTTCTAGGACATTATTAGTTGCATCTAAGATTAAAATTGTTTATCTTCCTGGTGAATTCAACTTTCTGTTGTTAGATACTGACCTCTATCTTTCTTTTGCCTTAAAGTCCATTTAGTTTACCATTAATGTAGTTGGCAGTTTTTTTTTCCCCCCAGTATTTTTCTAGTTGTCTTTTTTCATTCTTTTCATGTTTTTAATATCTTTTGTTATCTCATTTAAACTGGTAGAGCTGTGTTATTTTTTCTGGAATCTTTTAAGTAAAGCATATAATCAATTTACAAATATATGTTTGAACTTATTTTTAGTGTCTTATTCTCTGCTTTTTATTTTTCACACTCTTCAGCATTTCTTTTCTTTCTTATTTTTGTTGGGTATTTGTTTCATTTTTCCTTCTCTTTTGTCTTGGAAATTATGCGTTCTTTTGTTTTAGTGATTACTGGAATTTTAGCAGGAATACTTGTTGGAGTTCAGACTTAATATCTGTCTTCCTGCTAAACAAAGATTTTACAGTACTTTCTTCTTAATAACTTCTCTGAACTTACATGCTTTTAAATTTCTATCTTTTTAAAACTCCTCAAAACATTATTATTAATATAATATATTATGCTGTCAATGTTTATTTAGAATTTACCTCAGATATTTGTTTGTTTTGCTTTTCATTCCTTCTTCCATTTCTGATTTTCTTTCTGAGATCACTTTCTGCCAAAAGGATATTCTGTAAAGTTTTCTTTTATGAGAGTTTTCTTTTGGAACACTCAGTTTTTAATCTGAAAATGATACTATTTTGCTCTAAATCTTGAAAGATGTGTTTCATGGATATAACATTCTATATTGACAGGTCTCTTTTCTCATATTCACAGTATAGTATAATATCATTGTTGTCTTCTTGTTTTTGTTTTTGTTTTGGTGACAGGGTCTCACCCTGTCATGATCATGACTTAACTGCATGTTTGACACCTCCCTGGTTCAAGTGATCCTCCTGCCTCAGCCTACAGGCTCTCACCACCATGCCCGGCTTTTTTTATTACTATTTTTTGTAGAGAATGGGGTCTCACTCACTGTGTTGCTCAGACAGCTCTTGAACTCCTAGGCTCAAGTGATCCTCCCACCTTGGCCTTCCAGAATACTGAGATTACAGGCGTGAGCCACCACATCTGGCCCCATTGTTGTCTTCTGATGTGAATCTAACTAATCTCAGTTTATTTGATAGCAATCATTCTCTTTTTCTCATTGTTGTCTTCTGATGTGAATCTGATCTTAGTTTATTTGATAGTAATCATTCTCTTTTTCTGAGATGCTTGTAAACTCATTTCTTTTTTTTAAGTGTTTTAGTTTCATATATATTTAGGTGTGGGTTTATTTTTTATTTACTTTTCTTGGTTTTAATGACACTCTTAAACCTATGGTTTGGTGTCTTTCATCAGTTTTTGAAAGTTCTTATTTATTATCTCTTTTAATATTGCCATTGACCCATTCTCTGTCTCCTGTCCTAGAATTCTTATTAGACATATTATGCTTTCTTAGTCATCCAAATATCTTTCAAATTTTTCATTTATGATTCTGCATTATGTTATTTCTGCTAGTGTTCTTGATACTTTGTTTTCTTGTGTGTGTGTTTGTAGTTGAACTACTCTTAGAACTTTATCTGTGTTAATTATTTTAAGATAACATAGATTCCGGCAGAGTAAATTATTAACTTCTGCCAGAGACCATTGAATACTTTCAATTCAGAATCACAGTGTACAGAATTTTCAGCTTGTGGTGGTAGCAATGAAGTATTTCTAGTTTACCCTTACAGCAAGGGTGTATCGCTTAGGTATGGCTTTCTATTGGACTCTCCACCTTGGATAGCTGTGGGCTTTGTCTATTTTTTGTCCTCTACCAGCAGATCATGAAAGTGAATCCTCAAGATGACTTGATTGGGCGAATGCCTTCAAGATGAAAGCCAATTTTATTTTTCCACTCTGAGCTTTCACCTATACTAGGATGTTAGCCAGAATTCCTTACTTTCATGCTAACTGACAAATTGATTTATGAAGATATTTTAATATTTTACTATTTTTAGTTGTTTACAGCAGGAGGATCAGTAAGGGTACTTTATTAGTCATTCTGCTGGAAATGAAAGTTTAAAACTACTTCCTTTAAAGTCCTACAATCTTACTGTTTCAAGTGGTCTGATTACAATGTAATCTATATATACAACATTTATAAGTTATTATTGTCATTTAGCGATTGGATACCAATAATTTATCTTTCTACCACATGCTGCTGAATCCCAGTGAAGAAGATGAATAGATGGGAGGTGTGGAGCAGTAGTACTTCTAAAAGCAAGAAATAAGTAAATAGCCTTCTTTCAGATTCTATATTGCGTAATGTTCCTTTATATCCATGTGAGGTAATCCTCTCTGAATTCAGAGTGGAGTGCGTGGTGAGGAATCCATGGACTACCTGTATGGGTAGTTTTTATTTCTGGAAATGCCTAAGAGTCAGTTTTCATTCATACGTTTTCTGAGCATGGGGAGTTTCAAGATTTAACTGCTCTACCCTTTAATATACTAACACATTTTGAATTGCAGTCAACACATGTGATTAAAGAATAGCATAATAATTAAAGGATAAACAGCTCCACATATGTGACTCCTCTAGTGGTGTTTATGAATTAGTGTTCACATTTGCTTTAATTTTAACAGTTTAAATAATTTTGAATGTTGAGTAAGTAACTGATGTGGTCAATTATGGTATTATGACTAATAAAATGCCGAAGTTTCCTTCTTGGAAGTGGCCAAAGTATCAAAAGGAATAAAAATCATAATAATAATTCTATCTGGCACCTTTGGTGCAAGAGAATTTCTGAAATTTTATCTCTAAACTAATGTATATATTTTGAATATAAAGATTCTTAAATTATTTTTTAATTAGGTTCAGAGCTTCTGGAAATCTTGTAATCACCCGTGAGATTGATGTGGCAAAAAATCAGTCGTTTTGGTTCATCAACAAAAAGTCTACAACCCAGAAAGTAGTGGAAGAGCAAGTTGCAGCCTTAAATATTCAAGTGGGGAATCTTTGCCAGTTTCTCCCTCAGGTATGACAGAAATAAATGTAAAGATGGGAAAATTTTGTATATAGTGTTTCCTTTCTATGCCATAGAAGGGATATTATTTAAATTGAACATAGCACTCTTATAGTTCTTCGTAAAGGTAGCATTTCATCACTTAGAGTATAATGTTATTAATTTGTAGTAATTTGGAAAATTTCAATTAGTTAAAAAAAGTCTAAATTAGAGTATTTTGAAATAAAGTATTATTTTTTGAGTTCAGAGAGTAGCTCAGATAACTATGTGCTTCTATTTGTAGACTCTTAAAATGTTAATGAACAACTTTTTAGTCAATGTTTTTGTTTGTAGACGTTATACATATATAATATTTGATATATTTGAGTTTACAAAATATTTGATATAAAACTCCTGTAAGTATACCTTCTAAAATCATGTTATAGTTTGTTTATTAAAAATAAAAAATGCTGACAATATATGTGAAATGTTAGTCATATTACCTCTTAAATTTGACTTTGAATGCTGTCTAGTGACAGCATTAACTAGTTAACTAGTACTTATTGATTAATTTCATTTTTCTTTAGAAACACAATGATGATTTCATAATGTGCAAATTAAATAAAACTTAAACATTAAAAAGTTTTTTATTTATTTTAACATTTATCAGCTGGTGTCAGATTATCTCCGGAAGTAGATGTTTGAAATTGCCTTTTTTTTCTTTTTAAACCCTCTAACATTTCTTTTTTTTTTTGAGACGGAGTCTTGCTCTGTCACCCAGGCTGGAGTGCAGTGGCCAGATCTCAGCTCACTGCAAGCTCCGCCTCCCAGGTTCACGCCATTCTCCTGCCTCAGCCTCCCGAGTAGCTGGGACTACAGGCGCCCGCCACCTCGCCCGGCTAGTTTTTTTGTATTTTTTTAGTAGAGATGGGGTTTCACCGTGTTAGCCAGGATGGTCTCGATCTCCTGACCTCGTGATCCGCCCGTCTCGGCCTCCCAAAGTGCTGGGATTACAGGCTTGAGCCACCGCACCTGGCCTAACCCTCTAACATTTCAACTGATATGTAATAAACAGTGATCATTTTCATCTTCAGACTATGTGTTCTTTTATTCCCAAACTTTTATTATACATATGTAAACATTTCAACCTTGAAATATTGGTGCAGAAAATTTTTAAAGATGGTCAAAAAGATAACAATTTATACCCTAAGTTTATCTTCATTATTCTAAAGAATAATGCACAGAAGGTTTATATCTCAAAGGTTTTTTTTAATGAGTTTCACCTTGACAAGTGTAAGCATTGGGTGAAATACATTTTGAAGATATTTGTAAATGAATGATAGTTGCTAATATTTAATTTTTGTGCTCTAGGACAAAGTTGGAGAATTTGCTAAACTCAGCAAAATTGAACTCCTCGAAGCCACTGAAAAGTCAATTGGTCCCCCAGAAATGCACAGATATCACTGTGAACTCAAAAACTTCAGGGAGAAAGAAAAACAGCTCGAGGTACTTTAAAATAGGCAGCTCATTTGTATTGTTTCTTATTGATTTCTGTATCTCAAAACATGGGAGAGAGAGTAGTAGTATTGATTCATTGAGTCAATTCGTATTTGATTTATTTTCACTTAGAATTATACTGCTAATATCAGTTCAAGTGACAGAGTGAGAATGGATCTGATAATATGAAGTTTGAAAAGGTTGACTATTTCAGCAAATACATATTATTAATTGAATTTTTAAGGAACCAATAACAGTATTATTAAAAAAATTATCTCAGGAAGTTACAGTATTCTTTCATTCATTCAGTATCTATTAAACACCTACTATGTGTCAGACACTGTGTAAGGCTTTCAGTAATAGAAGAGATACCATGTGCCCCTTAATATGGCACTTTTGTTGAACCAGTTCTCTCATGTATTTTTTTCAGTCATCTGAAGGTAGACTTTGGAAGAGAATTACACATTTAGTTGGAATGTTGTTGGTTATTTTCACCATTAATAAACATAAAAATGTACTTTTATAGCATATCCTTCATAAAGGTGTTTTATTTAATGTATCTTTTTTCTACATCCCAGCAACTAAAATAAATACAGTAAATTTTCATAATAAGAAATTATTAGTCTGGGTGTGGTGGCTCAGACCTGCAATCCCAGTACTTTGGGAGACTGAGGCAGGAGAATCGCTTGAGTTCAGGAGTTCGAGACCAGCCTGGGCAACAGGGAGACCCTGTCTCTACATGAAAAGAAATAACAAAAGTTAGCCAGGCATGGTGGCGCATGCCTGTACTTTCAGCACTTGGGAGGCTAAGGTGGGAGGATTGCTTGAGCCAAGGAGGTCAAGGTTGCAGTGAGCTGTGATTGCACCAGTGCATTCCAGCCTGGGTGACAGAGCGAGACCCTGTCTCAAAAAAAAGGAAATCTGGCTGGGTGTGGTGGCTCACACCTGTCATCCTAGTACTTTAGGAGGCCAAGGCAGGTAGATCACCTGAGGTCAGGAGTTCGAGACCAGCCTGGCCAACATGGTGAAACCCTGTCTCTACTAAAAAACAAAAATTAGCCGGGCGTGCTGGTGGGAGCCTGTAATCTGTAATCCCAGCTACTTGGGAGGCTGAGGCAGGAGAATCATTTGAACCTGGGAGACGGAGGTTGGAGTGAGCTGAGAACACCATTACACTCCAGCCTGGGCGACAAGAGCAAAACTCCGTCTCAAAAAAAAGAAAAAGGAAATCTGTTGGGGTTTTTTTGTTTTTTTTTTTAATTTTAGGTTCAGGGATACATGTGTAGGTTCATTATATAGGCACATTGTGTCACAGAGGTTAGCTGTGTCACCCAGGAAATAAGCATAGAAATCTTGTAACCAATTGCTTTCTCTCAAAGTATGACTTTCTGTACTTAATAATATATATTTTACTGTAATTAAATGTTATTTTTTGCCTTTGTCCACCAGACAAGGAAAAACATGTTTTTATTATACTTATTCAAAGTGAATAATCAAAGGAGTTGTTATGAGCTTTATATAGTTATTTTATCTTCAGATATTCTGTTCTTTTACCTTTCTCTATGTCAAACAATCAAATACTTTCACTTGAAACACTCACCTACACTCTCGACTATCCTCTGAAAGAAGACAAGCATACAAGCATATATTCTAGGTTCTGAGTACATCTTTGTATTTATTAATTCACAACATAAAGGCTAATTCTTAGCTTTCTTTCATCTCATTTCTAAGACCTTTCAGTCATGAGTGTTCATTTAACATACTAATCCTAGTAATACTACTCTTCATTTGTATATCACTTTTACAGCTTTTGTTTAGCTTTCATCTATATTAAGTGAATTGCTTCTACCCTTCAAGTGGATGCAGCAGATATTTGGAGAAGAAGAGCCCGGGCTCAGATGTGGCAGGGCTTCATTACAGTTAGGACTAATAAATTGTAGACCCTAGACCAGAACTTGGGTGGGAATGTTGCTTTTACACAGGTTTTAGGGGTTTTGTTGAGACGGGATCTCACTGTTGCCCAACCTGGAGTCTACATAGTTCTTAAGAACTCCTGTGAATTCTTTATTGTGAAATTTTGCTATCGTTGTTTATTTTTCATTGTTAGAAGATGTGACCTGTTGTCATTTTTCTGTTAAACTGATTGTTCAACATATATTTATTGTAGACCTCATGCAAAGAGAAAACTGAATATCTACAGAAAATGGTTCAGAGGAATGAAAGATATAAACAAGATGTGGAGAGGTTCTACGAACGAAAGCGACATTTAGATTTAATTGAGATGCTTGAAGCAAAAAGGCCGTGGGTGGTGAGTCATAATTTCTGGAGGAAAAATAGGTGTTTCTTTAAGTAGCAGAGTAATTATGATGACAGTATTAGTTACTGTGTATTCAAGTTAGGTGCTTCTTTTCCATTTTTGGCTTTATATGTTATACGCAATAAAATTCATGTCCTTTTTTTTCTTAATTTTTTATTATACTTTAAGTTCTAGGGTACATGTGCACAACCTGCAGGTTTGTTACATATGTATACATGTGCCATGTTGGTGTGCTGCACCCATTAACTCATTTACATTAGGTATATCTCCTAATGCGATCCCTCCCCCCTTCCCCCTCCCCCGACCCAATGACAAACCCCAGTGTGTGATGTCTCCCTTCCTGTGTCCAGGTGTTCTCATTGTTCAATTCCCACCCACGAGTGAGAACATGCGGTGTTTGGTTTTCTGTTCTTGCAATAGTTTGCTGAGAATGATGGTTTCCAGCTGCATCCATGTCCCCACAAAGGACTCCTTTTTTATGGCTGCATAGTATTCAATGGTGTATATTTGCCACATTTTCTTAATCCAGTCTGTCATTGATGGACATTTGGGTTGGTTCCAAGTCTTTGCTGTTGTGAATAGTGCCACAATAAACATACGTGTGCATGTGTCTTTATAGCAGCATAATTTATAATCCTTTGGGTATATATCCAGTAATGGGATGGCTGGGTCAAATGGTATTTCTGGTTCTAGATCCTTGAGAAATCGCCACACTGTCTTCCACGATGGTTGAACTAGTTTACAGTCCCACTAACAGTGTAAAAGTGTTCCTATTTCTCCACATCCTCTCCAGCATCTGTTATTTCCTGACTTTTTAATGATCGCCACTCTAACTGGTGTGAGATGGTATCTCATTGTGGTTTTGATTTGCATTTCTCTGATGGCGAGGGAGGATGAGCATTTTTTTCATGTGTCTGTTGTCTGCAAAAATGTCTTCTTTTGAGAATTGTCTGTTCATATCCTTTGCCCACTTTTTGATGGAGTTGTATTTTTTTTCTTGTAAATTTGTTTGACTTCTTTGTAGGTTCTGGATATCAGCCCTTTGTCAGATGAGTAGATTGCAAAAATTTTCTGCCATTCTGTAGATTGCCTGTTCACTCTGATGGTAGTTTCTTTTGCTGTGCAGAAGCTCTTTAGTTTAATTAGATCCCATTTGTCAATTTTGGCTTTTGTTGCCATTGCTTTTGGTGTTTTAGACATGAAGTCCTTGCCTATGCCTATGTCCTGAATGGTATTGCCTAGGCTTTCTTCTAGGGCTTTTATGGTTTTAGGATTAACATTTAAGTCTCTAATCCATCTTGAATTAATTTTTATATAAGATGTAAGGAAGGGATCCAGTTTTAGCTTTCTACATATGGCTAGCCAGTTTTCCCAGCACCATTTATTAAATAGGGAATCCTTTCCCCATTTCTTTTTTTTGTCAGGTCTGTCAAAGATCAGATGGTTGTAGATGTGTGGTATTATTTCTGAGGCCTCTGTTCTGTTCCATTGGTCTATATCTCTGTTTTGGTACCGGTACCATGCTGTTTTGGTTACTGGGGTTTTGTAGTATAGTTTGAAGTCAGGTAGTGTGATGCCTCCAGCTTTGTTCTTTTGGCTTAGGATTGTCTTGGCAATTCGGGGCTCTATTTTGGTTCCATATGAACTTTAAAGTAGTTTTTTCCAACTCTGAGGAAAGTCATTGGTAACTTAATGGGAATGGCATTGAATCTATAAATTACTTTGGGCAATATGGCCATTTTCATGATATTGATTCTTCCTATCCATGAGCATGGAATGTTCTTCTATTTGTGTCCTCTTTTATTTCATTGAGCAGTGGTTTGTAGTTCTCCTTGAAGAGGTCCTTCACATCCCTTGTAAGTTGGATTCCTAAGTATTTTATTCTCTTTGAAGCAGTTGTGAATGGGAGTTCACTCCTGATTTGGCTCTCTGTTTGTCTGTTAGTGGTGTATAAGAATGCTAGTGACTTTTGCACATTGATTTTGTATCCTGAGACTTTGCTGAAGTTCCTTACCAGCTTAAGGAGATTTTGGGCTGAGACAATGGGGTTTTCTAAATATACAATCATGTCATCTGCAAACAGGGACAATTTGACTTCCTCTTTTCCTAATTGAATACCCTTTATTTCTTTCTCCTGCCTGATTGCCCTGGCCAGAACTTCAAATACTATGTTGAATAGGAGTGATGAGAAAGGGCATCCCTGTATTGTGCCAGTTTTCAAAGGGAATGCTTCCAGGTTTTGCCCATTCAGTGTGATACTGGCTGTGGGTTTGTCATAAATAGCTCCTATTATTTTGAGATACGTTCCATCAATACTGAATTTATTGAGAGTTGTTAGCATGAAGGACTGTTGAATTTTGTCAAAGGCCTTTTCTCCATCTATTGAGATAATCATGTGGTTTTTTGTCTTTGGTTCTGTTTATATGCTGGATTATGTTTATTGATTTGCGTGTGTTGAACCAGCCTTGTATCCCAGGGATGAAGCCCACTTGATCATGGTGGATAAGTTTTTTGATGTACTGCTGGATTCGGTTTGCCAGTATTTTATTGAGGATTTTTGCATCAACATTCATCAGGGATGTTGGTCTAAAATGCTCTTTTATTGTTGCGTCTCTGCCAGGCTTTGGTATCAGGATGATGCTGGCCTCAGAAAATGAGTTAGGGAGGATTCCCTCTTTTTCTATTGATTGGAATAATTTCAGAAGGAATGGTACCAGATCTTGCTTGTAGTTCTGGTAGAATTTGGCTGTGAATCCGTCTGCTCCTGAACTTTTTTTGGTTGGTAGGCTATAAATTATTGCCTCAATTTCAGAGCCTGTTATTGGTCTATTCAGGGATTCAATTTCTTCCTGGTTTACTCTTGGGAGAGTGTATGTGTCCAGGAATTTATCCATTTCTTCTAGGTTTTCTTTTTTTTTTTTTTTAATTTATTATTATTATTATACTTTAAGTTCTAGGGTACATGTGCATAACGTGCAGGTTTGTTACATATGTATACTTGTGCCATGTTGGTGTGCTGCACCCATCAACTCGTCAGCACCCACCATTAAAAAGTCAGGAAACAACAGGTGCTGGAGAGGATGTGGAGAAATAGGAACACTTTTACACTGTTGGTGGGATTGTAAACTAGTTCAACCATTATGGAAAACAGTATGGCGATTCCTCAAAGATCTAGAACTAGATGTACCATATGACCCAGCCATCCCATTGCTGGGTATATACCCAAAGGATTGTAAATCATGCTGCTATAAAGACACATGCACACGTATGTTTATTGCGGCACTATTCACAATAGCAAAGACTTGGAATCAACCCAAATGTCCATCAGTGACAGACTGGATTAAGAAAATGTGGCACATATACACCATGGAATACTACGCAGCCATAGAAAAGGATGAGTTTGTGTCCTTTGTAGGGACATGGATGCAGCTGGAAACCATCATTCTTAGCAAACTATCACAAGAACAGAAAACCAAACACCGCATGTTCTCACTCATAGGTGGGAACTGAACAATGAGATCTCTTCTAGGTTTTGTAGTTTATTTGCATAGAGGTGTTTATAGTATTCTCTGACGGTAGTTTGTATTTCTGTGAGGTCGGTGGTGATATTCCCTTTATCATTTTTTATTGCATCTGTTTGATTCTTCTCTCTGTTCTTCTTTATTAGTCTTGCTAGCGGTCTGTCAGTTTTCTTGATCTGTTCAAAAAGCCAGCTCCTGGATTCATTGATTTTTTGAAGGGTTTTTTGTGTCTCTACCTCCTTCAGTTCTGCTCTGATCTTAGTTATTTCTTGCCTTCTGCTAGCTTTTAAATGTGTATTCTCTTGCTTCTCTAGTTCTTGTAATTGTGACGTTAGGGTGTCAATTTTAGATCTTTCCCGCTTTCTCTTGTGGGCATTTAGTGCTATAAATTCCCCTCTACACACTGCTTTAAATGTGTCCCAGAGATTCTGGTATGTTGTATCTTTGTTCTCATTGGTTTCAAAGAACATCTTTATTTCTGCCTTCATTTCGTCATGTACCCAGGAGTCATTCAGGAGCAGGTTGTTTAGTTTCCGTGTAGTTGTGCGGTTTTGAGTGAGTTTCTTAATCCTGAGTTCTAGTTTGATTGCACTGTGGTCTAAGAGACAATTTGTTACAATTTCTGTTCTTTTACATCAGCTGAGGAGTGCTTTACTTCCAACTATGTGGTCAATTTTGGAATAAGTGCGATGTGTTGCTGAGAAGAATGTATATTCTGTTGATTTTGGGGTGGAGAGTTCTGTAGATGTCTATTAGGTGCGCTTGGTGCAGAGCTGAGTTCAATTCCTGGATATCTTTGTTAATTTTCTGTCTCGTTGATCTAATGTTGACAGTGGGGTGTTAAAATCTCCTGTTATTCTTGTGGCAGAGTCTCAGTCTCTTTGTAAGTCTCTAAGGACTTGCTTTATGAATCTGGGTGCTCCTGTATTGGGTGCATATATATTTAGGATAGTTAGCTCTTCTTGTTGAATTGATCCCTTTACCATTATGTAATGACTTGTCTCTTGATTTTTGTTGATTTAAAGTCTGTTTTATCAGAGACTAGGATTGCAACCCCTGCCTTTTTTTGTTTTTCATTTGCTTGGTAGATCTTCCTCTATCCCTTTATTTTGAGCCTATGTGTGTCTCTGCATGTGAGATGGGTCTCCTGAATACAGCAAACTGATGGGTCTTGACTCTTTATCCAATTTGCCAGTCTGTGTCTTTTAATTGGACCATTTAGCCCATTTACATTTAAGGTTAATATTGTTAAGTTTGAATTTGATCCTGTAATTATGACGTTAGCTGATTATTTTGCTCGTTAGTTGGAGCAGTTTCTTCCTAGCATCGATGGTCTTTACATTTTGGCATGTTTTTGCAGTGACTGGTACTGGTTGTTCCTTTCCATGTTTAGTGCTTCCTTCAGGAGCTCTTGTGAGCAGGCCTGGTGATGACAAAATCTCTCAGCATTTGCTTGTCTGTAAAGGATTTTATTTCTCCTTCACTTGTGAAGCTTAGTTTGGCTGGATATGAAATTCTGGAGTGAAATTATTTTCTTTAAGAATGTTGAAATTGGCCCCCACTCTCTTCTGGCTTGTCGAGTTTCTGCAGAGAGATTCACTGTAAGTCTGATGGGCTTCCCTTTGTGGGTAACCTGACCTTTCTCTCTGGCTGACCTTAACATTTTTTCCTTCATTTCAACTTCATTTCAAATCTGACAATTATGTGTTTTGAAGTTGCTCTTCTCCAGGAGTATCTTTGTGGCATTCTCTGTATTTCCTGAATTTGAATGTTGACCTTCCTTGCTAGGTTGGGTAAGTCCTCCTGGATAATATCCTGCAGAGTATTTTCCAACTTGTTTCCATTCTGTCCGTCACTTTCAGGTACACCAATCAGACGTAGATTTGGTCTTTTCACATAGTCCCATATTTCTTGGAGACTTTGTTTCTTTTTACTCTTTTTGCTCTAAACTTCTCTTCTCGCTTTATTTCATTAATTTGATCTTCAGTCCCTGATACCCTTTCTTCCACTTGATTGAATCGGTTACTGAAGCTTGTGCATTTGTCATGTAGTTCTCGTGCCATGGTTTTCAGCTCTATCAGGTCTTTTAAGGACTTCTCTACATTGGTTATTCTAGTTAGCCATTCGTCTAATCTTTTTTCAAGGTTTTTAGCTTCTTTGCGATGGGTTCGAACTTCTTCCTTTAACTCAGATAACTTTGATCTTCTGAAGCCTTCTTCTCTCAACTCGTCAAAGTCATTCTCCATCCAGCTCTGTTCCATTTCTGGTGAGGAGCTGCGTTCCTTTGAAGGGGGAGAGATGCTCTGATTTTTAGAATTTTCAGGTTTCTGCTCTGTTTTTCCCCCATCTTTGTGGTTTTATCTACCTTTGGTTTTTGATGATGGTGACGTACAGATGGGGTTTTGGTGTGGATGTCCTTTCTGTTTGTTAGTTTTCCGTCTAACAGTCAGGACCCTCAGCTGCAGGTCTGTTGGAGTTTACTCGAGGTCCACTCCAGACCATGTTTGCCTGGGTATCAGCAGCAGAGGCAGCAGAAGAGTGAATATTGCTGAACAGCAAATGTTACTGCTGATCGTTCCTCTGGAAGCTTCGTCTTACAGGGGTACCCGGCCTTGTGAGGTGTCTGCCCCTACTGGGGGGTGCCTTCTGGTTAGGCTACTCAGGGGTCAGGGACCCACTTGAGGAGGCAGTCTGTCCATTTTCAGATCTCAAACTCCATGCTGGAAGAACCACTACTCTTCTAAGCTGTGAGACAGGGAGATTTATATCTGCAGAGGTTTCTGCTACCTTTTGTTTGGCTATGCCCTGTCCCCAGAGGTGGAGTCTACAGAGGCATGCAGGCCTCCTTGATCTGTGGTGGGCTCCACCCAGTTTGAACTTCCTGGCTGCTTTGTTTACCTACCCAAGCCTCAGCAATGGCGGGCGCCCCTCCCCCAGCCTCGCTGGTGCTTTGCAGTTAGATCTCAGACTACTGTGCTAGCCATGAGGGAGGCCCCGTGGGTGTGGGACCTTTTGAGCCATGCGCGGGATATAATCTCCTGGTGTGCCTTTTGCTAAGACCCTTGGAAAAGCACAGTATTAGGGTGGGAGTGACCTGATTTTCCAGGTGCTATGTGTCACATTTTCCGTTGGCTAGGAAAGGGAATTCCCTTACCCCTTGTGCTTCCTGGGTGAGGCGATGCCTCGCCCTGCTTCAGCTCTCGCTCAGTGACCTGCACCCACTGTCTGGCACCCACTGTCTGACACGCCCCAGTGAGATGAACCTGGTACCTCAGTTGGAAATGTCGAAATCACCTATCTTCTGTGTCACTCACGCTGAGAGCTGTAGCCTGGAGTGGTTCCTATTCGGCCATCTTGAAACTGCTCAGCCATGTCTTTTTTTTGAGACAGAGTCTTGCTCTTTCTCCCATGCTGGGGTACAGTGGTGCGATCTCGGCTCGCTGCACCCTCTACCTCCTGGGTTCAAGCAGTTATCCTGCCTCAGCCTCCCAGTAGTTGGGATTATAGGTATGTGCCACCACACCTGGCTAAGTTTTTTTTTTTGTATTTTTGGTAGAGACAGGGTCTCACCATGTTGGCCAGGCTGGTCTTGAGCTCCTTACCTCAGGTGATCTGCCTCACTCCACCTCCCAAAGTACTGGGATTGCAGGCATGAGCTACCACGCCAGGCTTTCTTTTACTAGTTTATTACATTAGCTGTGTGCTCATTTTTATTGTTTAATAAATAATAATTAACACAGTGCTCTTAATTCCTCCAGATTTTAGTCCTCAAGGGCTAGTTCTTTGATTGTTTTTTTATAGATGTTAATGATCAGAAAATTAAATCTTTGGGTGTCCTCAGTCAGGTAACTGAGAATTTACTTGGGGTTTGCCACTAATATCAGCCTCAGTTACAGATGTGGCTGATGTGTCTTAACTGTAATCTTCTACTCATATGTTTTATAATTTTTCTGAAGCTAATCTGTTATTTCTAATCACTGTGTAATGTGTATTTTATTAAGACTACAGTTCGGGTTAAAGATTCAATTCCCTCATTGCATTACTTTATAATTGGTAGAACAAAATAGGTAAGAAAGTTTTGTGGTGTTTGTTCCAAGGTTAGAATGGAAATAATTGTTACTTGCTTGAAAAAATATATGGCTATATTTGTGGCATTCTTATTCTGTCTTCCCCCTTCTCCCTACCCTATTCCATCATCTCATGATTCTTAAATTTTACTTTCTTTGGTTTTTCTAAATTTCATTTATCCTGTGTCCATTATTACTGCTTCTCTCACTTTGTCTTTTGATTTTCCTTATTTTTTCTAAGATTGATTTGCGTTTTTCATTTTTCTTCTTTTTTTATTTACTCGTATGTTTATTTTTTCTTTCCTTACCATCATCCCATTCACTCTTATATAATGTTGTCTTAGTGTGCCAGTTATTTTTTTTTTAACAAATACTCCTATGACATGACAGGCATCACTTTCACCTACATGCTGCTTTTTGTTTTTCTTTTGACCCATTTTCATTTTGTTCTTTCTTTTTTTTTTTCATTTTTATCTTTTATACTTGAGTTTCTTTTACTTCTTTATACATCCCTGTATCTCTTCTTTATTGACAGATTAGAGGTAAGTTGCATTTTCATAGCCATTAGGATATGTTTCAGAGAACAGGGTGGACATCTGAGAATCTGAACTAGTGATAGACATAAACGCTTAGTGATTATCAACACTGTTATTAAATCATTACATTGGTATTTACTATTTCTGAAGTTGTCCCAGAGGACAAATTTTACATTAATAAACCTGTTTTGATATCAAAACAGTCTTTTCTTAGATTTGGTTTCTGCCTGTATCTTGATTTTGAGTATATGTGTTAGTTTAAGCTAGGGCATTAACTTCTGTTTGTTGAATTATTTGCAAGGAATATGAAAATGTTCGTCAGGAATATGAAGAAGTAAAACTAGTTCGTGACCGAGTGAAGGAAGAGGTCAGAAAACTTAAAGAAGGGCAGATTCCTATAACACGTCGAATTGAAGAAATGGAAAAGGAGCGTCACAATTTGGAGGCTCGAATCAAAGAAAAGGTACTTTTTGGGTTCCGTTTTGGGTTATCTGAATTTTAGTTTAGCAAATATAAAAATATTTTGCAGGTGTTTGAAAATATTTTCAAGGGTTTCTTGTATCTCTCATTTCTTAAGTTTTTTAACCAGGAATTCTGCCACCATAGGACTTTCAAGGACATATTCATTACTATTGAAGTGTTGCTGCTTTATAGGACTTCCAACATATAAAGAGAGAAAAGTGAAATAAGATTTTTTTTTTTTTTTTAGTTACAAAAGGATTCATAGTGGTATTCCTGGAAACACTGAGCTTTTTTTGTGAATATGTTATATATCTGCTTTGTAATTATACACCCTTTTGAAGGAAGGCAATATAGAAAATCTGATGTTTTTGGAATAGGTATAGAATAATACCCTGTATTTTAAAAGAATAGATATTTTTTATGACTATGGCTTCTAGAAACCTTTGGTGGATTTTGAAGTTAGAGATTATTTGAGAATTGTTTACATTCCTGCTTCTGAAATAAAGCAATATAGGCAGATCCAAAATTGTGCGTGAGATTTTGGAGATTCATGGATGCACTGAAGTCAAGATATTGACCCCTGCTTAAGAAGTTCTGATGTGGCTGGGCACAGTGGCTTATGCTAATCCCAGCATTTTGGGAGGCTGAGGTGGGCAGATCATTTGAGCTCAGGAGTTCAAGACCAGCTTGACCAACATGGTGAAATCCTGTCTCTATGAAAAATACAAAAAAGTTAGTCCAGGCATGGTGGTGCAAGCCTATAAGTCCCTGCTACTCGTGAGGCTGAAACAGGAGGATCACTTGTGCCTATGAGGCAGAGGTTGCAGTGAGCTGAGATCTTGTCACTGCTCTCCAGTGTGGGTGATAGAGCGAGGCCCTATCTCAAAAAATATATATGATAAAAATTTAAAAATAAAAAAAAGAATTTCTGATATCAATTGTCAGTTGGCTCAAGTATGTAGAATTATTTGTAATTAGACCAGTGGAATTTATGCTATATATAGGTTAATTCTATGAAACCAGAAAACCATTCACAATCTTTGTGGACTGTATACCTCGATGTTGGTCACTGTGCTTGAACATGGGTGTCAGTGATCATAAAGGGTGAATCTTAGTCTGGCAGTGCTATTGGGAAAAAATTGTGTGAAACATGATTTCTGCTATTGAAAGATCATTTAGGAGAGAGTGTGTTACAAACTTAGCAGTATTTTTTTTTTAGGCATCTTCTCTATTTTTGAAGATTGTGTTTTCTTCTCACGTGAATATGCTACTCCAGGTTTTTTGTTACTGAATTTAAGATTGCCATTTATACAGGTTTGACTAATATAAGTTTTATCTTTTGTTTGTAAAAAAGAAGTTATGTGGAACTCTTTGATTTCGAGATGTGATTGTACTTTCTCTTTTTAGGCTACTGAAAGTCAGAAAAATGACTTCTTGAGCTAGATTGTACCAGATACTATGTTGAGCAGTGCTTACTGAGTGAGAAAGGCCATATCTAGGAATATAAAGTAAACTTTGTAACAGAGGAAATGAATCAACAGTTTTGACTTTGCTGCTATCATGTCAGAAAAGCTCCACTATATCTTAATTCTAATACAGGTTAAAGTGAGTTAAAATTATTGCACTCAAGTCCAGAAAATTAAACAGTTACTAAGATCAGATAAAGGTTTTAGGACTGATTTGATCAGGTCTGATTCTGAAAGAGAGTTGCTATTGGTCATTTTAAATGTTAGGGGGAAAAGGAGTTGTAGATATTATCTAGACAAGTCCCCTCATTTTATTGTTAAAGATACTGAATACCAGTGATAACACGACTTCCTCAAGGATATGAAACTAATAGTTGGCAGTCATTGTTATGTTAATGATGGTTGATTGTAGTTAAGTTGTGAATTTGTAATTGCTTTTTTTTTTGGTTCTTGAATTTTCTGTTACTGCAAAACTCCTTTTGTAGTGGAAAATATGTACATAATAAATTTCAAATCTCTTAATTAAGGAAACATATTTAACCCTTTCTTTGGTCTATTTATAACAGAAGCCCAGCTATTGTTATATTAGGCTCATTGTCAAACATCCATGAGCCTAATTTATTTATGTGAAAATCTGCATGGCCTAAGATGTTTCAGAATTATTTTCCTAAAGAAGTGATCCTGGATTCTGAAGTGGTACCTTATGTCAGTCTCTAGTAAAAGTAGTTATTAGCACCCATAGCCTTGCAACAGGAACACAATGGTTAATTTTGTTTAATACGCATGCTATTCTTCTTCTTGCTCGCTCTGTTCCAGCAGAAAATTTTTTCCAACACTTGTAATTTTTTTTTTTTTTTTGTAATTCCAGGCAGGTGATAAAGTGTTATGGACAGGGCATAGCCTTTTGGGTCACACAGACCTGTATTTTAAATCCTCACTCAGCTGTCTGACCTTCAGCAAATCGTTTAGTCTCTCTGAGTTTTATTCTCCTCAGTCAGGTGAGGACAGTAATAGTAATCTTTATCTTACATGATGAGCATGTATGATTTAAGCATACATACATCAGTGTTACTAGCATCAGAAAATTAGTGTTCCTCTATGGGAAGAAACTATTGTCTCTTGGCATAAGAGATCCACCAGAGATGGGATTTCCTAGGAGAACTCACAGCCAAGATTTATTACAGCAAAAGGATGCAAAACAGTCAGTAAAGGGAAAATGCCCTGAGAACAAAGTCTGGAAGAAACCAGGCACAAGCTTCCAGGGGTCCTCCCCCAGAGAATTCACACAGCATGTGCTTAATTCTTCCATCATCAAATTGTGGCAACACTTTTAAAGTCCTGTCTACAGGGGAAGTGCATTACAGACTCGGCACCCAAGGTTTTTATGTGCGTTGGGCAACTAGGCATTCTAGCAGCACGTACTCAACTTCCAGAATGCAAGAAGGAAAGCAGATGTTCTACATCGACCACATTGTTTGTAGAAACGTGCACAGTGAGCCACTCTTATCAGTTAGGAAATGGTAGAAACACTCCCAAAATCCAAGTTGCCAGACAACAACAAAGGACCGACCTTGCAAACAAGCCTTTCCAAGAGTAGTAGTCTTAGCCTATAATGTTAATTCTTTTCTGTATAGCCCTATTCTCTACTGTGTTTGAATTACATATTATATGTGTTAATGATGTATAATGTGTCTATAATATGTCATGTATGTGTTTTATGTGTTAATGAAAAATATCAAGGAGGTAACATGTGGTATGATAGAACTCTATATTTGAAATCAGACCTGATTTTTTATAATTAGTTTCCATTTTTTAGCTATGTATACAGGTTACTTGGCCTCTTTTGATACCTACCAGTCAGTAATATTTGTCCTGATTATCCTGTAGGGTTGTTTTTAGGATCAGATGAAATAAGACAGGAAGGTAAATGTAAAGAGAAAAACATGCATGCGTATTACTGCAACTGTTTATTAATATCATTAGGAATAACCTTTTATAAACTTGCAAATAACTGTTGGTATTTTGTTGATAATTATGCATTTTGCTTGAAATAAATTGTTCTGGGTTAACTCTATTTGAATGGACAGGGCCATATAATTTGCTTGCATGAGTTTTTAACTAACTGTCCCTCCTCCTCTGGTTTAATTTTACAGGCAACAGATATTAAGGAGGCATCTCAAAAATGCAAACAGAAGCAAGATGTTATAGAAAGGAAAGATAAACATGTAAGGTTTCATACTACTAAAATTTTTATTACATTAAAATTTGTTCTAACTTTTGTTTTCAAATACGGATGATGGGACAGATTCTTGTTGGGGAATGGCCAAGATCCTCTGCATTCTCTATTTCTTAATCTGAGGGAAAGTAAGATTTGGAAGTATAGTAGTTGCTCAGAGGACAATTGTGAATAATTTCTCAAAGCTGCTAGTAGCTGTGCCTTACAATCTTTGTAGCTGAGTGGCTGTACTTTTTTAATAGGATAATGGTGGATTTGGTTACTTTAATAGCAAAAATTAAGCTCTAAGGGGATTTATTATTTTTTTTTTAAACACAGAAATAGACCTTTTATTTTGAAAAATCAGTGATGACATTTATGTAGAAAATGCATATGTACCTTTATGCATGATTGAAATTAATGAGACAAAGTATACTTAAACTGTGGAACTTTTCGTCTTTTTTTTAGTTTAGTTTTGTTTTGTTTTGTTTTTGTTTTTGTTTTTTGAGACAGGGTCTCTGTTACCCAGGTTGGAGTACAGTGGTGTGATCTTGGCTCACTGCAGCCTCTGTCTTCCAGGCTCAAATAATCCCCCCACCTCAGCCTCCTGAGTAGCTGGGACCACAGGTGCATGCCACCACACCCAGGTACTTTTTTGAATTTTTGTAGAGATGAGTTTTTGCCGTGTTGCCCAGGCTGGCCTTGAACTCCTGAGCTCAAGCTATCCACCTGCCTCAGCTTCCCAAAGTGCTGGGATTACAGGCACGAGCCACTGCCCCTGGCTGGAACTTTTTATTATATTTTTATTGTTGAGTTTTATTCTGTTTTGATATAATCTTGGTTTATAGCTTCAATTTCTAGAAATGAAGACACGTAAAACTTTAACCTACTGCAGGTAAATTATTGCTAAGGAAATATCTTGTTTTAATTTGTAGTATCCTGTTGTTTTTGATATATGCAGCTTCTCAATCTGAGAATATAAATGAAAAGTTTTTAAAGTTTTTTTTCCTTTATAATATTGTTTTCTCTTGGTAGATTTTTGTTTCTTTTCTTATTTGGTTTCTTGCTTTCTTCCTGGAGTCTTTCCTTGTTTATCTGGGAGCCTTTGGTTCTCTTTATAGTTAAGGGTAAGGCATTGAAAGGCTGATTACAAATTTTTTATGCGTGGGTGGGCCTGATGACAAAATTATGTTAGGATATTAGGTAAGAAAGTGGGCACTTTTGCTAACAGGTGCCCAAATATATATGTGTTTGTATTCTTCAGGACCATTCTGAGACTAAATTTTGAAATTACCTGCCTTGGGGATAGACATGTAACTTCAGGCATTTCTGGTAGTTGAAGCATTATGTTAATCTCCTAGTTTTCAGCCTCACCGCTTTTTCTATCCCTTTAAGTCCCAGGTGGCTCACTTAATTTCTCCAAAGAATTAATCGCAGATGTTCACAGAAACAGCTTGGTTGTCAGTGTTATATGCTTAGGGTTGTGTATGTTGGGGTAAGGGTATTGGGATAAGAAGGAGGATATAGATAATTGCATTCTATGTGATGTTGTTTGTACTTGGCATTTCCTAGTCCTAAGAATCTCTGGGGTTTTTATTTGTTTTTATTTTTTAGAAGGAATAATCAGTTCTTCACATCCCTTTCTTTTTCACTCACCCTTTACACTATGGTTCCTATAATATAATATACTACTAAATTAGTTATTTGTTTTTCATCTTCTAAGTATTTATTAAACTTTCCATTTACTGATCTCTCTTCCCTTTCTTTTGTCCTGATGGGATGGATCCCTTTTTACTCCATTTTTACTCCATTCCTATTATTTTATTAGAGTTAGGCAGAAAAATACATAAAACTCATCCTGTATCCCCAGACACAAATACAAGGTTGGTAGATTGCCTCATGTTGAACTTCCCTTGCATTCCTGTCATAAATTTTAATTGATGTTTTAATATATTGCTGTATTCAACTATGAAATTTTGTATTTAGGATTTTTTGAACTTTGTGAGATTGGCCTATAATTTTATTTTTTGTTCGATTCTTAATTGGTTTTGTTTTCAGGCTTGTGCAGACCTGGCATATAATTTACTACTCCTTGGATCAGTTTCAGTCGTTTATATTCCTTCTCTTCCTGTCACTGATATTTGTGTATCCATTTTTTTCCCTTATCATATTTGCCAGGACTTGTCACTTTGATAAGTCTTTTCAACCAATTTTTTTTTTAAATCAACTTTATTTTTTGTTGACTAATAATTTCCTCTTTCTTAATTCATTTTTTCTGCTTTGAGTATTTTTTAACGTTCTTGAATTGTAAAAAGCATGTTTCTTTTATTTTTCATCTTTCCTAATTTTTAATAAAGGCATTGTAGGATATAAATTTTTTTCTGGGCGTCATTTGGCTACATCTCACATGTATTGATGAGAAGGCTCTTCGTTTCAGTTTAAGATATTATAGTTTTTATTTGAATATTTTCATTCATTTGAGGTTACCTAGCAGTTCTTATTGTTTTAATTTCCATGGATATGGAATTTTTTAGGCTTTTAAAAAAATGTCGAGTTCTTATACTGCTTTATGGTCAGTAAATGTGGCCTTACAACTTTTTTAAAGAATTTTTTAAGACTTTTTTTGGCTTTTATTGTATATTTGATTTTTGTACCTATTCTTCGAAAACAATGTGCATTCTGTCTTCAGGTGTGGAGATATGTGTACACCCACATACATACATACATTAGAATAGGCTTACTATAATTATGTATACTCATATGTTCTACTTTTTTGTTAACCTCCTTGATTTAGTTTTTGTTGTTGTTGCTGTTGTTATTGTTATGAGATGGAGTCTTGCTCTGTCTCCAAGGCTGGAGTGCAGTGGCACAGTCTCGGCTCACTGCAGCTTCCGCCTGCCAGGTTCAAGCGATTCTCCTGCCTGAACCTCCCAAGTAGCTGAGACTACAGGCATACACCACCACGCCTGGCTAATTTTTGTATTTTTAATAGAGACAGAGTTTCATCATATTGGCCAGGCTGGTCTCAAACACCTGACCTCAAGTGATCCACCTGCCTTGGCCTCCCAAAGTGCTAGAATGACAAGTGTGAGCCACCGCACCTCGCCTGATTTAGTTATTTTTAAGGCGTCAGTATCTCCTTCTATGAGTATAGATTTGTCTGTTTTTTCTGTAATTATATCAGTTTTTGCTTCCTAGATTTTAAAGCTTTCTTATTTTGTTTTTATTTCTATACCATGTTTTGCTTTATGTGCTGTAAATAATACTGGGTTTGTGTTGAAATTTTTTTCAATTTGATGGGAAATTAAGGAGTTTAAACAGATGAAGAAGTTTAAACAGTTCACATTTACTGTTTTGTTTTCTACTACTTATACTTTTTACTTGATTCCTCTTCTCTTTATATTTTCTGTTTTTGTTAACCAAGGTTTTCTCATTCTATTTTTTATTCTATAGGTGGAAAGTTCCATTTAGTCCTATTCTAGTGATTATCTTAAAATTTTAAGTGACACATTTCTAACAAAAGAGTTCATCAGTATCTTTATTCTCCCACCTAATTAAGAAAAAAAAATTAGCAAGCTTATATTTTCTCTTTCTGCACTCCCATGTCAGTATCATCAGAAATTTGACTTGTGGTTATTTAAAATGTTATTTTTTTTTATTGCCGGTATTTACATGTTGGGTATCTCTAATATGAAATCTAAAAATGCTCCAAAACCCAAAACTGTTTTGAGTGTGTTGACATGATACTGAAAGGAAATGTGCTTTAAAGCATTTTGGATTTCTGGATTAGGGAAGCTGAACCTGTAAGTATAATGCAGATATTCAAAGGTCTTAAAAGATTTGAAATCCAAACCACGTCTGGTCCCAAGCATTTTGGATAAAGGATAATCAACCTGTGTTTAGATTTAATAATATGTTTTGTTGGTTTATTTGATCGTGTTGCTTTTGTATTATACTCCCTCTGGCTTGCTAGGAAAGGAGAAATAAAGAGTTCTCTTTTGACTAAAGTTCCATCCTTTTACTTTATGCCTATATGTGTCTTTGCATCTAAAATGTGCCTCCTATAAACAGTAGATAGTTGGACCATGATTTTTTAGTCCTCATTAGCATAAAATCAGATATTGCAGAAAGGGTCTTGTTATGAATAATAAAAGACACTCCTGTCACTCAGAAAATTCCAAGGGTTTTAAGAACTCTGTGCCAGGAACCTAGGAACAAAGACTAAATATATATATTTACACCACAACAGTTCTTTTATATTGGATAGGAAGGAAAAAAAAAAGTTATAAACAGCAAACTACATTTATGTTGTATTTTACATTTATCTATTTAATTACTTTTACTGGTTCTCTTGATTTCTTTGTGTAGATTCAGAGTACTGTCTAGGGTCCTTTCATTTCAGCCTTAAAGATGCCTTTTAGTATTTCTTGTAGGGGAGGTCTGCTAGTGACAAATTGTTTTTTTGTTTATCTAGGGATGTCTTAAGTTTTTGTTTGTTTTTGAAGGATAATTTTGCTGGATATAGAATTCTTGGATTTTTTTTTTTTTCCAGCACTTTGAATATGTCGTCCCACTGCCTTCTGGCCTCCATGGTTTCTGATAAGTCAGTTGTTAATCTTATTGAGGATCCTGGTACATGATGAGTCACTTTTTTCTTGCTTTTAAAGTTTTCTCTTTGTTTGTTTTTCAATGGCTAATCTTATTTCTAGATGGGAGTCTCCTTGAGTTTATCCTGTTTGGAATTCATTGAGCTTCTTAAATGTGCAGATTAATGTTTTTCATCAAAGTTAAGAAGTCACTTTTCAGTATTTCTTCATATATTCTTTCTGTCTCTTTTCTTTTTTGAGACTTACATATTTTGATATGCTTGATGGTATCCCACAAATCTCAGAGACTGTTAATTTTTTTTTTTCTGAGATGGACTTTAATTCTTGTTGCCCAGGCTGGAGTGCAATGGCACGACCTTGGCTCACTGCAGCCTCCGCCTCCCAGATTCAAGCGATTATCCTACCTCAGCCTCGTGAGTAGCTGGGATTATAGGCTCCCACCATCACACCCAGCTAATTTTTTGTATTTTTAGTAGAGACAGGGTTTCACCATGTTGACCAGGCTGGTCTCAAACCTCCTAACCTCAGGTGATCCACCCACCTCGGCCTCCAAAAGTGCTGGGATTGCAGGCTTGAGCCACCACACCCGGCCCTCTGTTTGTTTTTCTTGATTCTTTTTTCTTCCTGTCCCTCAAGCTGGATAATCTCAATCAACCTGTCTTCAAATTCACTTATTCTTTCTTCTGCCTGTTTGGATTTGCTGTTAAGACCCTCTGTTAATCTTTCATTTCAGTTTCTGCATTTTTCAAATCTACATTTTTCTAGTTGACTCTTTTTTATAATTTCTGTGCTTTTATTGATACTCCATATTCAGTGAGATATTGTTCTCTTCCTTTAGTTTTTTTTGATATGGTTTCTTTTAGTTCATTGAACATATTTAAAATAGCTGTTTTAATCCTTTTCCTATTTAGAAAAAAAGTACATGCAGCTCACTGCCAGCATTCATTTAATTTTACATAAACACACTCTGAGACCTAAGGAAATCTGACTAATTTTCAATGTGAAAGTAAGCACTGCCGGCAAGTATTCTCAGGGCAAGCGAAAAAAGGGTTAAAGCCCCTTTGTCTTATAAGTCCATTTCTGTACTTCCCCAGGGACTTTTTCTATTGGCTGCTTTTTTCCTGAGTATGGGCCATACTTTTCTCCTTTATTTGAATGTGTTACAAGTTTTTGTTGAAACTGAACAGTTTAAGTCACATACTCTAGCAACTCTGGAAATCAGTCCCATTCCCCTACCCAGGGCTTGATGTTGTTGCTGTTTCTTTGAATATGTTGTTGGTGTTTGTTTGTTTAGTGACTTTGCTAGTTCTTTAAAGTTCTTATTCTTGGTCATTTGTGGCTACTGAAGTCACTACTAGGTTAGTTTAGTGGTTAGCTAATGACTGAATCTGTATTCCCTTAAATGCCTGGAACCCATATGTTTCCCAGTCTTTGTTGAGGATCTCTGTGTGTATGTTGGGTCATGCGTTCAACATTCAGCCAGGCACTATTTGCACTTTACTGAGATTCAATCATTTTTCTTGAATAAATGCTCCTAAGATTGTTGAAAACTTTGGTTAACTCTGTCTCAACCTTCGCTTCCTATTTGCACACAACCTCAGAGTGAAACAGAGATGAGAACTTAGGGTCTTCTCAGGCGTTTCTGGATCATGTATATAGCCCTGGGCATGCACACAGTCCTGCTAATGGACATGACCTTCTAGAATCCCAGGAGCTTCCAAAACCTCATATGGTTTGGGGAGAAACTCATTCCCCAGCCTCTTCTTTTAAGATTTTTGGTTAGCTTATTGTTTGCTGTAACTGTTAGCTGCTTCACGCAGCTGTGTTGTTAAACAGTTGCTTCTGATTGTTTTTGACAAATGCATCCAAGGAAAAGGCTGTTTTGTAATGGTGAGCTGTGAATCAGGTCAGATACAGACAAGCCTTATACAAGTAAGTTTTCTCAGGAAACTGCCAGGTAGATCAGATAATAACATTTCTCTGAGAATGAGGATTTATTAGGTTGGTGCAAAAGTAGTTGCATTTTTTGGCCTTATAAAGGAGCTCCAGACCTGTTCATATCTCTCCAGTGGTTGCTAGACTATCGGGGAACCCCACCCCCGATATTCAACATGGGTTCTTTTCTATTTCCCTAAACATTGGCTGGTCTGAGAAATAAAGGGAAAGAGTACAAAAGAGAGAAATTTTAAAGCTGGGTGTCCAGGGAAGACATCACGTGTCGGCAGGTTCCTTGATACTCCCTGAGCCATAAAACCAGCAAGTTTTTATTAGCGATTTTCAAAAGGGGAGGGAGTGCACAAATAGGGTGTGGGTCACAGAGATCACATGCGTCACAAGGTAATAAAGTATCACAAAGCAAATGGAGGCAGGGCAAGATCACAGGACCACAGGAGGGGGTGAAATTAAAATTGCTAATGAAGTTTTGGGCACACATAGTCATTGATAACATTTTATCAGGAGACAGGGTTTAAGAGCAGACAACCTGTCTGACCAAAATTTATTAGGCGGGAATTTCCTCATCCTAATAAGCCTGGGAGCGCTACAGGAGACTGAGGCTTATTTCATCTCTTCGGCTTCAATTGTAAAAGATGGCTGCCCCCACGGGGGCCATTCATAGGCCTACCCTCAGGGATGCATTCTCTTTCTCAGGGATGTTCCTTGCTGAGAAAAAGAATTCAGCGATGTTTCTCCTATTTGCTTTTGAAAGAAGAGAAATATGGCTCTGTTACGCCCGGCTCACCGGCAGTCAAAGTCCAAGGCTATCTCCCTTGTTCCCTGAACATTGCTGTTATCCTGTTCCTTTTTCAGGGTGCCCAGATTTCATATTGTTCACGCACACATGCTCTACAAACAATTTGTGCAGTTAATGCAATCATCACAGGGTCCTGAGGCCACATACGTCCTCCTCAGTTTACGAAGATGATGGGATTAAGAGATTAAAGACAGGAAATCACAAGGGTGTTGACTGGGGAAGTGATAAATGTCCATGAAATCTTCATAATTTATGTTCAGAGATTGCAGTAAAGACAGGTGTAAGAAATTATAAAAGTATTAATTTGGGGAGCTAATAACTGTCCATGAAATCTTCACAATTTGTGTTCTTCTGCCATGGCTTCAGCTGGTCCCTCCATTCGGGGTGCCTGACTTCCCACAACACTAGACTGCAGGTTTTCACTATGATTGTGGGCTGTTGCTTTTCAGGGATACCACATGAATGGAACAAGGGATTTAGGAATGAAGCAAGTTCAAAATTCTACAGAGCTTGCTGTTTTTAACTGAGATTCAGCCATTTTTCTTGAATAAAGGCTTCCCAGATTGTTACAAGCGTTTGGTTAAATTCCAGAGTCCTGAAAGAGTTAATTTTGACAATTTTTGTCAGTGTTCTCATCACTTTTATGGAGGAGAAGATTTCTGGAGTTCCTTACTTCATTCCTGATGATATCCAAATCTTTTCTGTATCTACAGAAAAATGTGGCTGGGATTTTAATAGGAATTTCATTAACGTTTGGGAAGAATTGAAATCTTTACTATGTTGAATCTTCTGATCTATGAACATGGTATGTTTCTATTTATTTAGATTTTTGATTTCTTTCATTAGCATTATGTGGTTTTAGCAACAAGTCCTCTGTGTGTTTTGTTAGATTCATACCTCTGACTTAGTTTCTTTTTTTTCTTCTTTGGTAGATATTTTGGCAGTTTCTACATAGGCAGTCATGTCAGCTACAAATCGGGACAACTTTCTTTCTTTCTGTTTTGTATGCATTTAGTTTTCTTGCCTTATTGCATTGGCTACAACTTCAGCACTCAAATAAGAGTGGTGAGCACCGAAATCTTCACCTTATTCTTGATCGTAGGAGGAAAGCATTCAGTTTTTCATTATTCAGTATGTAATAATAGCAGGTTTTAAAATATATATATATATGTGCTCTGTCAGATTCAGGAAATTCTTACACATATTCCTGTGTTTCTGGGAATTTTTATGTTGAGTGCATGTTCAATTTTGTCAAATGCTTTTCTGCATCTATTGATATGATAGTATAAGTTTTTAGGTGGTTAATAAGTGATGGATTATATTGATTGATTTTTGACTACCAAATCAATATTGCATCCCTCAAATAAACCCCACTTGGTTGTGGTTTATAAGCGTATAATTCTTTTTACATATTGCTGAATTCTGTGTTAAAGGATTTTTGCATCTGTAGTCATGAGTGATACTGTTTTGTAGTGTTTGTATTCTCTGTCTGCTTTGATATTAGGATAATAACTAGCTTCATAAAATGAGTTGGGAAGTGATCTTTCCTTTTCTACTCTCTGAAAGAGATTGTATAGAATTGATGTTTATATACTTTAAACATTTTGTGTAATTCTCAACTGAAATTCTCTGGGCATAGAGATTTCTTCTTGGAGGGAGTTTCAAAATTTTGTTTTCAACTTCCTTAATAGCTATTAGACTAGTCAAATAATCTATTTCATATTAGGTGAATTAGTCCTTTTGTCTAAGTTGTCAAATTTATGTATGCATAAATTCTCTTATCCTTTGATATGTGTAGAATCTGTAGTGATAACCCTATGTCATTCCTGATACTGGCAATTCCCCCCCCTCCCCCACCCCCCAAGTCTTTTTTTAGTTAATCTTGCCAAAGGTTTGCTAATTGTATTGATTTTTTTCGAGGAGGCAGCTGTTGGTTTTATTGATTTTTCTCTGTTTTCTGTTTCATTGATATCTGTTCTTATCTTTATGATTCCCCTTCTGCCTGATGTAGATGGGCTCATTTTTTATAGGTTCTTGAGGTGGAAGCATAGATTATTGATTTGATGCTTTTATGTATACACTTAGTGTTATACATTTTCCTGTTATCACTGCATTAGCTGTGCCCCACAAATTTTGATATGTGATATTTTTATTTTCATTCAGTTTATTGTATTTTTCTTTTTTCTTTTCATTTTTCTTGAGATGACACAATTTGTTTATTCAGTAACCTGGTATTAGACATTTAGATCATTTCTAGTTTGGAGCTACTACCGGTAGATCTGCCATCGATATTCTTCTACCACTTTTTGTATGGTCATATGCTTTTATTTCTCTTGGATAGTTTCCTAGGAGTAGAATATCATAGGTGTGCATTCAGTTTTTTAAGGAATTGCCAAACTTTTCCAGAATTTTTGTAAATTAATTGTAATTAATAAAAGTTGACTTGTGATGGCTTGGAATTTTTGTTTTTAACGGTCCTCCATGAAAAATTACACCTTCTTACGGTGTAATTTGAGAAACATTTCTCTGGAGTAGCCAGACATTTCTCTGGAATAGCCTTGGAGGGGTTAGATTTAGGTAGCTAAATGGAGTCTCCTTACATTGTACAAAGTAAAACAATGAGTAAGGATGTAGGTAAAGTGATAGATTTAAAAGCAAGAGAAGGAGGGAGTACTCTCATTATAACTTCTATTAATGGAATGAATATGAGGCAAGGTCATTAGCTGAGTGAGTAGAAGGAAGGCAGCAATAAAGGATTAAAGGAGCAAAAGGTATTAACTCATCTCAGAAAGAGAGCACAAGTTTGTTAAAGAAGTGTAATAAGTTTATCTGATAGTTTTGAGTGTCCGTTTAAGTTTTGTGGCCATAGATTTAAAGTGAGACCAGTTTTTGAGGGTTTCTTTCATTAGTTTGGTTGCTTAGATATAGATCGTTAGAAGGTATATAATATAGATAGGTTTAATTGGAACTGGGCTTTTTCCTGGCCAGTGTGACAAGAAAGGTCAAGGGATCTTTGCAAGGGAGTGGTTATAGTGTTGCATTGTGGAACCTCAGCTGATTAAGGAAAACAAATGTAACAAGGTAGTGGGGTTAATGGATTGCACAACCTCGTGGGGGTCAAAAGATAGAGTAGGAATACCAGAGTAAGTAAAATGGAAGAAAAGGAAGTAGTGACCAAAGAATAGAATTATGGAAATACATTTTTCAGAAGTGGTATGATTTGGAGGGCTTTATGATCTAGAACATAACCCTCCTTAGTTCAGTAGACAGGTGGCTGAAGAAAGGTTAGGGAAAAGATGATTGAAGTTGAAGAAGTAAGGGAACACAGAGTCCAAAGAGTTAGATTGATTTTCTATACATGTTTAAGTCACATGATGACAGGCATAATCATGGAGAGAGGAAGACAGTGAATCAGGTACCAAAGTCGCCCCTGAATGGATAAGGTTGGGGAGGATTTTCAGGGAGGTAGTTAACATAGCAAAGGGGTAATGGGTGACCAAGTCTGACCCCCTGGTGTTCAGAGGAACCAACGTGGGTATCAATTAAAGGAGGAAGGAGTACAGTGGGGATTAATGAGGACCCCTTCCCCAGCTCTGTGTCCTGAAATAATGGTTTATGGCAGGACAAGGTCACCACTTGAGGGGGCTCTGGGGAGAACAGATGTTTTCCAGAAATAGCCAAGTTTCCTTTAGAACAAGAAGAGGGAACATTCAGGCTGGGCATGGTGGCTCACGCCTGTAATCCCAGCACTTTGGAAGGCTGAGGTGGGCGGGTCACGAGGTCAGAAGATCAAGACCATCCTGGCCAACACAGTGAAACCCCATCTTTACTAAAAAAAAATACAAAAAATTAGCCGGGCGTGGTGGCAGGCGCCTGTAGTCCCAGCTACTCGGGAGGCTGAGGCAGAAGAATGGTGTGAACCCAGGAGGCGGAGCTTGCAGTGAGCTGAGATCGCGCCACTGCACTCCAGCCTAGGCAACAGAGCGACACTCTCAAAAAAAAAAAAAAAAAAAAAAAAGAAGAGGGAACATTCAGAGAAATTGCGGATATAGAGCAGTATGGAGACAGTATCCTAGTGAAAGTAGGTGATCTAAGAGGTTTAGACTTACTGTACCTGAGCTAAACATGGATATTAGTCAGAGTCGAACTAATGTGATTAGTCATGGTAGTTTCTTGGATGAAGGTGACAAATGAGGTAGTGTTCAGAAAACTTAACTGAAAGGTAAGGGATCATTGGGCTGCTTTTCAGTTTTTCAGGTCATTATCAGACAAAGACCTTCTCTTGGTACGACTTTATATGGTAGGCCAGTGATTTTCAGTAGTTTGGTGGTCCCTGTTTTGCTGAGATTGCAGAGGTTCTATTTGTTAGTAATTCTTAATTCTGTATCGTCTTTAGTGTTTAGTGATTCTTAATTCTATATTGTCATCTGTGACATACCCATTTATTTTCCTGAATCCCTTGAATTTCCTGTTACCTACTTTTAGGCACATTGAACATTGTTAATGTTCAGTGACAAACATGAATGTATCTTAATTTTTTCAGATATATTTTCTTTTGCTTCTGTATGTTTGGTTATAGGAGAGAGGATTTGGGAATATGTGCATTTTGTTACTGCCAAAGCTAAATTTTTAGAAAGGAAAAATCAATACCCGCATTTCAATAGGAGATGGGATAAAACGTGATATATCCGTATCACATCATGCACAAGATGTTAGAATTTTATTTTGCAAGTACATGAGGGATAATGGAAAATTGCTCTCAATACATTTTTAGTGATGCCATTTAGTAAAAAGAATATATATTCTACAGGCAGATATAAGGAGGCATTAAAATGTAAAAGTTTACCGAGGCAGGCGGATCACCAGCTGGCCAACATGGAGAAAACCCGGCTCTATTAAAATACAAAAATTAACCGGGCATGGTGGCTGCACATGCCTGTGGTCCGAGCTACTCGGGAGGCTGAGGCACAAGAATCGCTTGAACCCAGGTTGCAGTGAACCGAGATCACACCACTGCACTCCAGCCTGGGCGATAGAGTGAGACTGTGTCTCAAAAAAAAGTGTAAGGACATTAAGATTTTAAGTTATTTTTATTTGTTGTAAGTCTCTGTATTTTCAGTAGTGAATGCATTATAACTTTTATAATGAGGAAGGAAAGGGAGTAAATCTGGCTTGGAAATAAAGCCGGCTAAAACAGATTACGTAATGTGTTAAATTTATCTATTTTAATGCAAAATTCTAGTTGTAAAATGTAAATTGGGTGTATACGTGTATATTTGTTTATATGTGTGAATCTTAAAGAAAATCTTTACTCTGTCTTAGGTAGACCATGGTTTTGATAAAAATTTCACTGACATCAAGTGGCAACTTACGTAGCTGGTTTTAAAAATATAATTTACCCTGAATATAAGTGAAGGAATCTAAACACATAGGTTGATGATTAAAATGTCACAATATTAGTCTGAAGTATTGGTAGAAAATATTTCCATTGGAAGAAAATAGTTTATTTCTGTTTCAAATTACAGGTTGAGTATCTCTTATCCAAAATACTTGGGACCAGAAGTGTTTGGATTTCAGATTTTTTCAGATTTTGGAATGTTTGCATATACATAATGAGGTATCATGAGAATACGACCCAAGTCTAAACACAAAATTCATTTATATTTCACATATACCTTATACACATAGCCTGAAGGTAATTTTGAATGATGTTTTTACTAATTTTGTGTATGAACCAAAGTTTGTGTATGTTGAACCATCAGGAAATAAAGGTATCGCTGTTTCAGCCACCCATGTGGATGATCTGTGGTTGATGGCATCACCGTCATTCCTGCCTCTGTATTTATATGCTACTCATAAACAATCATTTTTAAATACTTATTCACACATAAATGCTTAACAGTAAAAACTGACATACAACTAATATAGTGAAAAAATAATGTGTTCTCGGTAATTTGTGGTGTCATGTCAGCATAAAAAAATTTCAGATTTTGGAGAATTTTGGGTTTGGGATTTTTGGATTAGGGATATTCAACCTGTAATGGGGTGACTTGTAATCTTTATTATCATTTTTATTATTTATGGAAACTGTATCACATATGCCACATGACTGTTTTAATTTTGGTCTTACGGCAGGTAGTATGTACTTACTGTAAATACTTAGAAATCCGTTGGGCTTTTAAAATATTTTTTTTATTTAGGAAATATTTAATGAGTGCTGATTATATACTGAGCACCACTTGAAGTATTTGAGATATATTAGTGAATGTGTAAAACAAAGATACAGGTAGTCTGGTAGAACTGGTAATGTGCTAGTCTAATTCTCACAGGACACATTTTAGTGAGGAAAACACCTATGTTAGATTGTTTGCATTTTAAAAGCTATATTACTACAAAAGTCTTATAAACCAAGAGAAAAACAGTCTCAAGTACTAACGTACTTTTGTTTTATTAGATTGAGGAAATTCAGCAGGCTTTAACAGTAAAGCAAAATGAAGAGCTTGACCGACAGAGGAGAATAAGTAATACCCGCAAAATGATAGAGGATTTGCAAAATGAACTAAAGACCACGGAAAACTGCGAGAATCTTCAGCCCCAGATTGATGCCATTACAAATGATCTGAGACGGATTCAGGATGAAAAGGCATTATGTGAAAGCGAGATAATTGATAAGCGAAGAGAGAGGGAAACTCTAGAGAAGGAGAAAAAGAGTAAGTTTTCATAAAGTTAGAATGAAATGTTTATAAAATGTAGATATATCTCTGTTGATGGGCTTTCTTCTTTCGCTGGTAATTATTTTCTATAAAATGTTCAAGTTGCCTTCTTGAGGAAGCTCAACTCAGTTCTTCCAGCTTCATACCTTAATTACCTGTATCTATCATATACTGTAATTTGCCATGATAGCTGACCACTGTCTTCTGTCAGATTATGGCAGTTGATTTAATTCTCTATAAGTGCCTAGCTTTATTTTCTTTACAGAGTCACTCAGTATTACTCATATCAAATTTAAGCTCTTTATTCTAGCCTTCGTAACCTTCTGTTAGCTTAGTTCCTTGAAACCTGTCCAATTTCATCTTTGGTTTTCTTTTTTGTAGACCATGTGAATAGATCTGTGGTATTTGGATAGGGATTTTATATTCTGTCTGCTCAATATATATGACTAAGATCAGTTTAAAAAAAAACATTTTTATATGTTTATCAAAGTATTAGATGTGTATGGCCAACAAAAAAAAAAAAGAACTAGAAGGATTAGAAGGGTGGCACAGCCCCTTTTTTTTTTTTTTTTACCTCCAAAGCCAATCAAGAGTAAGCACTTTTAACTCTTTAAGCAGATTTTTTCTAGTAGTCCTTCCATATATGTCATGTTCTTATTTCACTATTGCTTGATTAATCAACTTTAGACACTATCTTTTTGTATTTACTCTAGATGTAGATTTTACCTTATAAAACATCTCTATTACAATTCTTCAAATGGGATTATTAATAATGATTTTTATTATTATAAATAATATACGTATCTTTTTTTGGTCATTTAACAATGGTCAGTATTGCTTCAATCCACACTTCATAAGCTATACGTACTCCCTCCCATCCTGGCTTCTTACTTCCCTCCCTTCTCACGTTCCAAATTATCTCATTTATACTCCGGTTTTTATATTTTCAAGGCCGAAAACATTTAGTGTTTTATGTGCTTTATTTATGGGTTAATTCTAGAAGTTTAGAAATACTAAGTATTGTTTATTAAACTTGCTCATGGTTGAACCAAGTAGTGTGTTATAATTAAATTTCCCTTCATTGATAGCTTTTAAAAAGCTTTTAATTTTTTTTTTTTTAATTTGCTTCAGCATTTTCTTAAATGGAAGAGGGGAAAAAAAGCTGTCTTATCAGGCATTCTCTTGAGTTCTGTAGCCTTCTGTCCTTCTCCTTGCATTTAAACTGGTTGATCTTGAGGCCTGCATGCTTATCATTTGTAATTTCTCTCATGCCTTTTCTGTGTTATAAACCTATTCCTGAATTCCATGTCTCATTTTCTTACATCATGGCCTTATTTTGTTGGAGTACATTTTCAGGTAACCTTCTAAGAAGACATATTTGGGAATTCAGAGTCTTTTCACCCTTTAAAATACTCTTATTTCATCATCCCCCCTTTTTTAGTTGTGTTGTATATACAGTTCTAGAATGAAAATATTAATTTTTCTTCCAGAATTTTGAGGGTCTATTGCTATTTGTCTTTTGATAGGAAATGTAGTGTTTTCCTTGTGGGTTGGTTTGTTTGTTTTTGTAGGTTACCTGTTTTTTATATTTGATAGTTTCAGGATTTTGTGTTTTCTCAGGTTTTTGGACATTATAGAACGATTTGTTCAGGTCACATCTTTTCCACTATATGAAGTACTTGCTGAATGGTGTTTGTAACCTTTAGATCTAGGGTATTCTTTTGTATTATTATTAGATTATTCCACTAATTAAAATTTTCAGAGAAACAAGACTTTATTTTGTTTTACAATTTTAGGTGTGGACGATCATATTGTACGTTTTGACAATCTTATGAATCAGAAGGAAGATAAGCTAAGACAGAGATTCCGTGATACGTATGATGCTGTTTTATGGCTAAGAAGTAACAGAGACAAATTTAAACAAAGAGTCTGTGAGCCCATAATGCTCACGGTAAGAAACTTTGTTCATCTTGGTGGTATTTGTTTTATTATTGTAATCATTATAGATTTTTGTTTTAAGATATTTAGTCCCAATATTACCCTGGTTTTACCTGATCTGACTTGTGGCATCTGGCATACTGCTGAATCCATCCATGAGCTTTTTAAAGGTTCCCTGATTAATGAGGGTAATAACTGTCATAAAACCTGTGCTTTTTTCTAGAAAGAGGTATAAAACCAGCAACTTATTGACCTAGAATCATGTAGAAAATTAGTATGGTTAGCTGGTTCCTTTAGGCACTTGTTATTAGATTATAGTAGGGATTAGATTAAAACCTGCTGAAGAGGTAGAAAGCTGCTGTAAATATGTTGATTAAAGGAAGAAATCTAAGAGGATAGGCAAGAAAATCACCTGCTACAAAGAAAGGGCGTTCTTAGGATTTCAAAAATGAAACCAGTACTTTATCGACATCATAAACTATTTGATAGCTTTTATTGATGATTGTGCGTCATCAAGAATAGGTGAAGCTCTATTTAATAAATCATCTAGTGAAGTGTGACCATGGATTTACTAAGATGATTGCCATCCAGACTCTTTAAAATAGTAAGTTTTGCACACATAAAAAGATGAAATAGTAAAAAACTAACATTCTTTGATAATGATATGTTAGAGCAAACTTAAAGCTTATCCTAAGATTACATAAGGATTATTTTTGCTAGATAATTTTTTTTCGTTAGAAAAGAATACATCCTTTCAGGATTCTTGAAAAATTCTATTCTCTGTAACTCATGTTTGTATTATACTTTATTAAAAATCATTTTATATAGTTTTCAATTTTTTACCATATCTTAAATTAGCAAAGTTAATATTCGTAACACTCTCTTATTCACGTATTATTAGAATATTAGAATATTTTTGCTAGATCAAGAAGATAATTTCTATTTTAGATGCAGACATAAAATAGCAGACATTTGATTAGTCTGATGAGGATTGAAAGAAAGTGTAAGAAAAAATATTTTGACCCTTATGAAAGTTATAATGCAGGTGTAATTGTTAACATTTTTACTAAAATGCCAGTGTCAAAATAATACTTCAGAACTGTATTAGATTTGTCTCTTCTTGTCATTTGATTTTCTAATAGTAGCATATATCACCAAGTCAGATTACTAGCTGGCATATATTTCCATTTTAAATTACGTTCGAATCTTTGAGATAAAGAGATATATTCTGCTTTTTACCCTTTTCAAACTAACCTTTCACCTTTCCTGCCACCTTCCTACATTCATATCTTCCATACAGTTTACTCACCTTTCTAGGTCTAGTTGAAATGCCACTACCATCATACACAAGTGAGCATATGCAAACTTAAAATTTTAGTCGTATAAATGGTTATTTAGCAGTCTATTTCTATGATTTATTTTTGACAATTGCAATCTAGAATTGGAGAAGTGTACAAAGATTTCCATATGAACTCCTCACAGTAGTGGTTATCATAGCAAAATGATGAAGCAAAAAAAGAAAATTTATGAAGATACTGATTAAATAAATTACTTTATATCCTTATAATGGAATACTATGCAGCCCTTAAAATGTTGCTGTAGGTCTCTTTTTACTAATATAAAAATAAATTTGTGACATGTTAGTAGATCATAAAATAGGTTATGGAATAGGATGTATGGAAAAATTTTGTTTAAAAAATCATAAAGCAGAAAGCTGCCATCAACTACCATCACAGAGTGCTGCGTCACAGAGTGCTGCGTCTCCTATATCTACCTATCTGTATCTTGCTACTTTGGCTGTGATGATATGACTGTGAAATTCTTTGGAGAACTTTGACAAATACTTTATTCACTGAACTCATGAAGAGAGGGAACATCCCAAGAAACTGGAACCTGCAGAGAAACTGGAACCTGCAGAGCCAACAAGGTGTCTAAATCTTCCTTAAGGGCCGGGCACGATGGCTCATGCCTGTAATCCAGCACTTTGGGAGGCCGAGGTGAGCGGATCACCTAAGGTCAGGAGTTCAAGACCAGCCTGGCTAACATGGTGAAACCTCATCTCTACTGAAAATATAAAAATAGGTCGGGCACGGTGGCTCACGCCTATAATCCCAGCACTTTGAGAGACTGAAGGGGCGGATCACGAGGTCAGAAGATCGAGACCATCCTGGCCAACATGGTGAAACCCCATCTCTGCTAAAAATCCAAAAATTAGTAGGGCATGGTGGTGCATGCCTGTAATCCCAGCTACTCGGGAGACTGAGGCAGGAGAATCACTTGAACCAAGGAGTTGGAGGTTGCAGTGAGCTGAGATCACGCCACTGCAATCCAGGCTGGTGACAGCTAGACTCCGTCTCAAGAAAAAAGAAAATATAAAAATTAGCTGGGCATGGTGGCATGTGCCTGTAGTCCCAGCTACTTGGGAGGCCGAGGCAGGAGAATAGCTTGAACCCAGGAGGCGGAGGTTGCAGTTACCCAAGATCGCGCCACTGCACACCAGCCTGGGTGAAAGGGTGAGACTCCATCTTATAAAAATAAATAAACAAACAAATAAATAAATCTTCCTTAAGGATATCAGGGAAACCTCCAAACTGTGAATGCAATAGACTGTGTATTACATTGGAAAAAAGTGTAAGTAAGTCACTACTGGAACCACACAAACTGGCCAGTGACCAAAATGACCCCTACTTGTGTGACTTCCTTGAGTCTTCCTTAGCAGGTAAATTCCATCAAAGAATTGAATTGCCATGTAAACCAGTTTATATAAGCTGGGGGCCTTGGAATCTGATGTGGCAGAATATTTCTAATAAATACACCTTGGGGCCAGAAGCGTTGGCTCATGCCTATAATTCCAGCATTTTGGGAGGCTGAGGCAGGAGGACCACTTGAGTCCAAGAGTTTGATACCAGCCTAGGCAACATAGTGAGACCCTGTCTCTACAAAAATAAAAATTAGCTGGGCGTGGTGGCATGCACCTATAGTCCTAGCAACTCAGGAGGCTGAGGTGAGAGGATTGCTAGAGCCTGGGAGGTCGAGGCTGCAATGAGCTGTGATCACACCACTGCACTCAGCCTGGGCAACACAGAGTGAGACCCTGTCTCAAAATAAAATAGAAAAAAAACAATATAATCTGGGAGAATGTGATCATGAGAGCTAAGTCCTAGACTGGCTTGTCTATTTTTTTTTTTTAAAGATTACTTTCTGTGGTCATTTTGGGGTTACTTTTACCCTTTCTATAAGTTATCGTAAACACCCACATACATTTTCTTTTATTTGTGTCATTTCTTCCAATAAAGTAATTTAGTACCTCCTGCCCCCCGCCTGAAATTGTGAAACAATAGGCTCGTTGTTTTAGTGTTTATGCCTGGATGATGGTTTTCATGTGGTTTTAACTTTTGTGTGTATCTGTTTTCTCATTTTTCTATACTGATTGATATTGTATAACTTAAAATAGCACTATTGGCCAACATTTATGTGACAAGCACTGTACTATTATTTTAATTATGTTATCTCTTAATCCATATTTAGTTCTATGAGGTGTAAACTGTTTTACTATGTCCATCTTACAGATGAAAGTAATGAAAGTTTTTGAGATTTAGGTAGTACTTGAGCAAGATCAAGCATATGATTTGAAAGGACATCTGTCTGACCTCAGAGCCCAAACTCTTAGCTAGTTTGCTTTGTAATAGATTATAGTACATAAATACCTCCCTTTTATTATTTTTTCAAGAAAGCTGATTTCCATGTTTTGGAAATAATTGATCTCTAAAATTCCATAGATAGTACTTTTTATATTTATATGCTTCTCTTAATGGGAGTTTTATCATGCTCTGCTTTTGACATACTTATTCATCTGCAATAAATAATAGATTATGTACTTCCAGAAGTAGCTTTTTCCCTAACCTATCTTAGTGTCTTCCATAGCATTGAGCCTCACATGCAGAATTGTCTAATTCACATTTTTACTTTTATTTTACCTTTTAGAGACAGTTTCCCTCTGTCGCCCAGGATGGAGTGCAGTGTCACCATCATACCTCACACTCCTGGGCTTATGCGATCTTCCCACCTCAGCCTCTCAGGTAGAGCCATCACACCTGGCTAATTTTTTTTTTTTTTTTTTTTTTTTTTTTTTTTTAATTTTTTTAGAGACAGGGTCTCACTTTGTTTCCTGGGCTGGTCTCAAACTCTGGCTTCCAGTGTTAGTTATCCTCCTGTCTTGGCCTCCCAAAGTGTTGGGGTTATCAGTGCTACCACGCCTGACCCAGTTGATGTTTTTAAAATAGATCAATAGGTCGGGCACGGTGGCTCACGCCTGTAATTCCAGCACTTTGGGAGGCCAAGGCATGCCAATCACTTGAGGTCAGGAGTTTGAGACCAGCCTGGCCAACATGATTAAACCCTGTCTCTACTAAAAATACAAAAATTAGCTGGGCATGGTGACAGATGCCTGTAGTCCCAGCTACTCGGGAGGCTAAGGCACGGGAATTGCTTGAACCCGGGAGGGAGAGGTTTCAGTGAGCTGAGATCATGCCATTGCATTCCAGCCTTGGTGACAGAGAGAGACTCTGTCTCAAAAAAATTAAAAAATGAAGGAAAAAGTAAAATAGATCAATAAGATTATGTTACGGTGATATAAACTGCAAGTTTCTCTTGAGGGCAGTAATAGTTACTAATAAATCATAGCAAGGTTTTTTTTTTTTCCCCATTAGTTTTATAAAGTTTAAAGTTCTTTTTGTTTTTGTACCTATCAGTTATTCCATCTATGAAGTTCTCTTGATTAAGAAAATATGAAAAGTGTAGGGAAGGATAAGAAATGTTTACACTCAAGTCACAATCTAAGACTGTTTGAAATATTTTCAATGTGTTGACTAGAAAGGAACTAAAGTTATTTCTTAGATAGTATCAAAATCAATATGCACTGTTCAAATCTTGGCCTTTGTTTAACCATGTACTGTGTTAATTGTTTCTGAGTAATGGATTAGATGTTTTAAAATAACTCTTTGATTCCAACTTCTTTTTTTTATCTTCTCTTTTCTCAAGTATTACAATCTAATTAAATCCAATTTTAATATAAACATGTTTTAATAATCAGTTGGGTTTCATGAAATTTGACCTTTTGTTTGTTTGTTTAGATCAATATGAAAGATAATAAAAATGCCAAATATATTGAAAATCATATTCCATCAAATGACTTAAGAGCCTTTGTATTTGAAAGTCAAGAAGATATGGAGGTTTTCCTCAAAGAGGCAAGTACTAACCAACATAACACTTTGATTCACTTGACTCTTATCTTTCAGCACTGAAGTTTTAACTTCACTAGAGCAAAATGTGATAGCTAATTTTACCACCAGTTCCCTCTCATGCAAAATCAGTTTTGCTAATTTCTTTCCTATTTATGGCATTGTGGGTCAATTGATTTGCTTTATAAAAGGAAACCATCCCATAATATTCCATCTGTAACATTTTGAAATTATCATTTGAAATTAATGTGAAGAGTAATTCTATCATGTTTTTTTTTTTTTTTTTTTCTTTTGAGACGGAGTCTCGCTCTGTCGCCCAGGCTGGAGTGCAGTGGCGCGATCTCGGCTCACTGCAAGCTCCGCCTCCTGGGTTCATGCCATTCTCCTGCCTCAGCCTCCTGAGTAGCTGGGACTACAGGCGCCTGCCACCGCGCCCGGCTAATTTTTTGTATTTTTAGTAGAGACGGGGTTTCACCGTGGTCTCGATCTCCTGACCTTGTGATCCGCCCGCCTCGGCCTCCCAAAGTGCTGGGATTACAGGCGTGAGCCACCACGCCCAGCCCTATCATGTTTTAAGAAAACAAAACATAATGGACCTTTGGTCTTGGATATCCTTTTTTTGAAAATGTATTGTAATGAACTTAGTTTTACTTTGAAAGGAAAATCAGTACAATGTTGCTTATTAATATAAATAAAACTTCTTTAAAAAGAATGAGAACCCTGTATCTGTCTAGAGAAAGGCCACTGACCAAAAATGTAAGCCACTGAAAGACAGTAATTACGGCTTAGTAGTTAAGAATGTATACTTCGTAGCTGGGCTACCAGGATTTGAATTCTGGGATTGCTTCTAATTCTGGGATTGGGCAAATTGCCTAAATGTTTTATGCCTCAGTTTTCTTGTCTATAAAATGAAGGGTAACATTATCTACTTCAAGAGATGGTTGTAAGGATTAAGTCAGTTAATAAATGTAAAGGTACTTATAGCAGTAGTTATTAACTCTTATTATTGTGTTATATAATCCACATAACATGTAGTATAATATATTGTTAGCTATATATGACATTCTTATATATATATGGTTAGCTATATGTTGTCTGTAAGACTTCCTACTCCTTTTGCATGTCTTTTGTTTCTTTAAAAGGCTTATAAAGAAAAGTTAAGTTTAGATTTTTTTTGTATATGTTGTTTAAACAATTTTGTTAATTGGTCTAAGTGAGGAGAGGATTCTGAATCAGCTCAAGTGGTCCTGTGTTTCTCTGGTACACAAGTGCTTGGAAAGAGTCTTGACTTGCTTTGGCTTTTATCATATTACCCTACTTCTGGTTTGGGAGTGGCAAGGTATGTGAACATAAAGGTGACTGGATAAAAAGGTTGGCTGTATAAAATTATAAAGTAGACTCCAAAAAGTTAAAAATTTGTGTATGTTAGAGGTGTTTAAGCCTAACCAGTGATTTATCAATCTGATGAAAGAGCTCAGTGGAGAAGTCAAGTTGCTTGGGTTGCATGTCTTTTAAGACATGATACATTGTAAAGTGCATGCAGTCAGATGTAATTAAATGATCTCTGTTTTGCAAATGGCCCGCTTAGCCTGTTACTTCTCCTTGTGTCAAAAACTCATTCTGCCTCTGCACTAAGGATTTAAACCATATGTTGATGATACAATATAGATTCCTGATCATTTGACCTGGATTCTTTTTTCTTGTATTGTAACAGTTTTCCATAGCTGCTTATCAGATAGAATCAGAACTTTCTCCTATAATTTGTGTGTGTATTTTAAATTGTGAAATTTATTCTATATGACCTTCTCCTGTAATTGTATATACTACAGTACCATTTCTCATCCTTCAGTAAATTACAAATCATCTTCACGATTTTTGCCATTTCTACATATTATTATGTGCAACGTAAATTTTGCCAAATCTGAGTACTATCTATAGTTTTATTTCTTGTTTTTCTTTCAGTCACCTCACTGTTTGTTACTCAAACAAAATCTTCTAAAAGGAAATACATCATTACAAAGTTAAAAATAAATAATAGGCCTGGTGTGTTGGCTTATGCCTCTAATCCCAGCACTTTAGGAAGCCAAGGCAGACAGATCACTTGAGGTCAGGAGTTCGAGACCAGCCTGGCCAATGTGTTGAAATCCCATCTCTGTTACAAATACAAAAATTAACCGGGTAGGGTGGTGTGCACTATTTTTTCCCTTTGTAATTGTTTGTGTGGAGATACTTTGAGATTGCAGATATTCTGTTCCTCATGAAATCCTACCTAGTAGGTTTAAGAGCCATTAGTGATTCTAGCGCTGTCATTCCTTCTGTGTTTATTAGTTAGCATTCTACCTATAAGAAAGAACTTTTTCTTCTCTTCCATTTATTTGTTTGTTGTATCAGTATAGATTCATAGAATTGTTTTACATATTTTAATTCATTACTTTTTTTTTTTTTGAGACGGAGTTTTGCTCTTGTTGCCCAGGCTGGAGTGCAATGGCATGCTCTTGGCTCACTCCAACTTCTGCTTCCCAGGTTCAAGCAATTATCCTGCCTCAGCATCTTGAGTAGCTGGGATTACAGGTATCCACCACCATGCCCAGCTAATTCTTTATATTTTTAGTGGAAACGGGGTTTCGCCATGTTGTCCAGGCTGGTCTTGAACTCCTGACCTCAAGTGATCCGCCTGCCTCGGCCTCCCAAAGTGCTGGAATTACAGATGTGAACCACCACACCCAGCCAATTCATTACTATTTTAATGCTCAAATTGCCCCATATTTGGCCAGTGAGACCATTTTCAGGTTGACTCCTGTGTCATTTTGATATGTTACCATTGTATTTTGAGCATTTCTTTCTTTTTGCCATAGTAAGATGTTACAGGCGCATCTTGAATGTATCCTTTTGGGCCTTATAATCAGTCCTTTAACCAAAAATCCTATTTTCTTTTAGACACCGAGCTCTGGATACTAGGTGTTTTCATTGCTGCTGGTATCTCATTGCTTCTAAGTCCTAACATGCAAACCCTTATGTCTATATTTATTTCCATATTTATCTAGAGACTAGATACCATATGTGCACCATGAATTCACGCTACTGCTTGCAGTCCAACTTTGGAGTACCTTCTAGTCTTTCTCCTTTGCATATTTGTAATTCTCTTCTGTATTAGTGAAAAACATAGCTCCCCGTACCGTCAATATATTTAGTAATTTGTTCAAGCCTAGAATCCTCTGAAAATAGTTCAAGAATTGCTAATCTGTGCTACCATGAAATTCCTCCATCCCACCATGCCTCTATTAATGTCTCTCAACATTTTTTCTTTTTCATTGTATAGGTTTTACACATCTCTTGTTAAATGTGTATTTCACTGTCTAATTTTAAAATACATTTTTTAACACATAAATGGGTTTCTAAAATGCATTTTCTAATTGTACATTGCTAGTACGTAGACATATCGATTTTTTTAAACATTGACCTTATATCCTGTGACACTATTGAATTTACATTAAATTCTAGTACAGACATACAAGAGATATAACAGATTTATAAAGCAAATATTGCTGTAAAGCAAGTCATAACAAACTTTTTGGCTTCCCAGTATATATAAAAGTTATGTTTATACTATTTATGTCTATTAAGTGTGAATAGCATTATGTCTATAAAATGTACATACTTTAAAAACACTTTCTTGCTAAAAAATATTAACAATCATCTGAGCCTTCAGTGAGTTTAATCTTGTTGGTAGTGGAGGATTTTGCTTCCATATTGATAGCTGCTGACTGATTAAGGTGGTGGTTGCTGAAGGTTGGAGTGGCAGTGGCATTTTCTTAAATAAGGTAACAATAAAGTTTACCACATTGATCAACTCTTCCTTTCACAAAAGATCTCTCTGTAGCATGCGATAGCAATTTTACCTATAGCAGAATTTCTTTTTCCTTTTTTTTTTTTTTTTTTTTGAGACAGGGTCTTCCTCTGTCACGCAGACTAGAGTGGAATGACCTCCCAAAGTGCTGGAATTACAGGCATGAGCCACCGCGCCCAGCCTAGAATTTCTTTCAAAATTGGAGTTGATCCTTTCAAACCCTGCCTGTACTTTATCACCTAAATTTATGACATATTCTAAATCATTTGTTGTAATTTCAACAGTGTTCCCAGCATCTTCACCAGAAGTACTTTCCATCTCAAAAAACCATTTTCTTTGCTCATCCATAAGAAGCTACTCCTTCTCCATTCAAGTTTTATCCTGAGATTGCAGCAATTCAGTTACATCTTTGGGCTTCACTTCTAATTCTAGTTCTCTTGCTATTTCCACCACATCTGCTGTTACTTCTTCCAAAGAAGTCTTGAACCTCTCAGAGTCATCCCTGAAGGCTGGAATCAGTTTCTTTCAAACTTCTGTTAATGTTGATATCTTGAGACCTCCTCCCATGAATCAAACATGTTCTTAATGGCATCTAGAATGATGATTTTTTTTTTTTTTTTTTTTGGAGACAGGGTCTTGCTCTGTTGCCCAGGCTAGAGTGCAGTGGCACAATCTTGGCTCACTGCACCTGCACCTCCACCTCCTGGGTACAAGCAATTCTGCCTTAGCTTCCTGAGTAGCTGGGATTGCAGGTATGTGCCACCACGCCCAGCTGATTTTTGCATTTTTTAGTAGAGATGGGGTTTTGTCATGTTGGTCAGGCTGGTCTCAAACTCCTGACTTCAGGTGATCTGCCCACCTCAGCCTCCCAAAGTGCTGGGATTACAGGTGTGAGCCACCGCACCCGGCCAATGAATCTTTTTTAGAAGGCTTTTTGTTTACTTTGCCCAGATCCATCAGAGGAGTCATTATCTGTGGCAGCCATAAGTAGCCTTGTGAAATGTGTTTCTTAATAAGACTTGAAAGTCATAATTACTCCTTGATCCATGGGCTGCAGATTGGATGTTGTGTTGGCAGACATGAAAACAACATTAATCTACATGTACATCTCCATCAGACCTCTTGGGTGACTAGGTACATTGTCAGTGATCAGTAATATTTGGACAGGCGTCTTTTTTTTCTGAGGAGTAGGTCTCAACAGTGGGCTTAAAATACTCAGTAAACCATGCTGTAAATAGATGTGCTGTCATCCAGGCTTTGTTGTTCAACTTATAGAGCACAGGGAGAGTAGATTTAGCATAATTCTAATGGGCCCTAGGATTTTTTGGAATGGTTAAATAAGCATTGGCTTCAACTTAAAAGTCAGTAGATGTATTCATCCCTCGCAAGAGTCAGCTTTCCTTTGAAGTTTTGAATCCAGTCATTGATTTCTTTTCTCTAGTTATAAAAGTCCTAGATGGCATTCCCTTCCAATAGAAGGCTGTTGGTTCTATATTGAAAATCTGTCATTTAGTGTAGCCACCTTCATCAGTGATCTTAGCTAGATCTTCTGGATAACTTGCTGCAGCTTCTACATCAGCATTTGCTGTTTCAGCTTACACTTTTATGTTATGGAAATGGCTTCTTCCCTTAAACGTCATGAACCAACCTCTGCTAGCTTCAAGCTTTTCTTCTCTCACCTCTTTCAGCCATCAAATAATTGAAAAGAGTTCAGGCTTGCTCTGGATTAGGATTTGGCTTAAAGGGATGTTGTGACTGCTTTGATCATCTATTCAGACCACTAAAACTTTCTTCAGATCTGCAATAAGGCAAGTTTGCTTTCTTTTTTGTGTGTACACTGGAGTAGCACTTCTAATTTCCTTCAAGAACTCTTCCTTTGCATTCACATCTTGGCTAGCTTTCAGCCTAGCTCAGCTTTTGTCATGCCTTCCTCAGTAAGCTTTATTTTTAGCTTTTGATTTAAAGTGAGAGACATGTGACTCTTCTTTTCCCTTGAACACTTAGAGGCCATTGTAGGGTTATTAATTGGTCTGATTTCAGTCAGGGAAATGTGTGTCAGGGAATAGGGAGACCCAAGGAGAGGGAGAGGGACTGGAGAACAGATGGTCATTGGAACAATCAGAACATACACATCATTTATCGATTAAGTTCACTGTCTTACCTAGGTGTGGTATGTGGCATTCCAGTTACAATGACAGTATCAAAGATCATAGATCACTATATAACACATACAACAGTAATAAAAAAGTTGGGAGAATTACCAGAATATGACACAGAGACACAACAAGATGAGCACATCCTATTGGAAAAATGGCACTATAGACTTTTTTTGACGTAGGGTTGCTGCAAACCTTGAATGTGTTAAAAAAAAGTTGTTTTTAAACGAGTCAAATTTAGTAGTGGGGGGTTGTATACCAACTTTAATGACACTATGTTAATAACTTCTGATAACCCACTACCATTGGACCAGCCAAAAAAAAAATGTTTTTTAACGCAATATCTTTGAAGGTCAGTAAAGCAAAGCACAATAAAATGAGGTATGCCTATGGTTGCTTTGTAGAGTCCATAGGACTTTCTGTGTAGAAAGTCCTGTCTTTTGCACATAGGTCATTTTACTTTTTTTTCCCAATCTTTTATTTCTTTATTGTGCATTATTACATTTACTCATACCTCCAGGACAGTGTTGAGGAGAAATGATGTATTAGTCCATTTTCACACTGCTACAAAGAACTGCTTGTATTAGCCGGGCATGGTGCGGACACCTGTAATCCCAGCTATGCAAGAGGCTGAGACAGGAGAATCACTTGAACCTGGGAGGCAGAGGTTGCAGCGAGCTGAGATTGTGCTACTGCAGTGCAGCCTGGGTGACAGAGCGAAGACACTATCTCAAAAAAAATAAAAATAAAAAAAAAAAATAACTGCCTGAGACTGGATAATTTATAAACAAAAGAGGTTTAATTGACTCACAGTTCTGCATGGTTGAGGAGGCCTCAGGAAGCTTACAATCATGGCGGAAAGCGAAGAAGTAAGGCACATCTTACCTGGCAGCAGGAGAGAGAGTGTGGGCAGGGAACTGCAACAGACTTTTAAACCATCAGATTGTGTGAGAACTGACTATCATGAGAACAGCGTGGGGGAAACTGCCCCCATGATCCAATCACCTCCCACCAGGTCCCTCCCTCAGCATGTGGGATTGTACTTTGGAATGAGATTTGGATGGGAACACAGAGCCAAACTATATCAAATGACAAGATTGGACACCCTTACGTGTTTCCAGACTTAGGAGGAAAGCATTTAATATTTCATCATTAGGTATGAGGTTTGCTGTAGATTTTCCACAAATGCTCTTTGTTAGATTGAGAAAGTTCCCTTGTCTACCTGTTTTACTGAGAATTTTTATCATAAATGGATGTCAAGTTTTGTCAGATGGTTTCCTGCATCTGCTAAGATGATCAGATGGCTTTTACATTTTATTTTGTTAGTATGATAAATTAGATTGGTTGATTTTTGACTGTTACATCAGTCTGGCATTCCTGGCATAAACTCCACTTGGTCATGTATACTGTTCATACATTGCTGGATTCTGTTTACCAGTATTTTACAAAGGATTTTTGCTTTTGTATTCCTGAGGGATATTGGTTTATAGACTTTTTTGTAATGTTTTTGTCAAGAGTTTGGCATAAGAGTTATGTTGGTATCATAAAATGACTTGGGAAGTGTTTCATCCTTCTGTTTTCTGCAGAGTCTTGGTATTATTGCTTCCTTAACTGTTTTATCAAATTTATCAGTGAAAACATCTTAGTATAGACTTTTTCTACATTAGAATTTTTATAGCAAATTGAGTTTCTCTAATACATGTAAAGGCTATTTCAGCTTTTTTTTTTTTTATCTTGCTTTAAATTTGGCAAATTGTGTTTTTAAGGATTTTTTTCCAATTCATCTAAGTTATTCATGATATTAGTTTTTCATGATATTATCTTTTTAATGTTTTAGGATCTTTCATCAGTAAACCCATCAGTGAATTTTTCATTTCAGCTACTGCATATTTTAGTTCTAGAATTTTCATTTAATTCTCTTTATTCTGTCTGCTGAGATTCTCCGCCTGTTGATGATAATAAACCATAGTTTTCTTGAACATGTATATATATATATATAAAATAGCTACGTTAAACTTCTTTGCTAGTTCTAACATCTAGGTCTTTGTGGAATCAGTTCCTCTTAGTTGCTTTTTCTCTTGACTATGGTGGCATTTTATTCTTATGCTTAGTAGTTGGGTTTTTTGTTTTTGTTTTTGTTTTGAGACAGAGTTTCGCTCTTGTTGCCCAGGCTGGAGTGCAATGGCGTGATCTCGGCTCACTGCAACCGCCGCCTCCTGGGTTCAAGCAATTCTCCTGCCTCACCCTCCCAAGTCGCTGAGATTACAGGTGCCCCATACCACACCCAGCTAATTTTTTTATATTTTCAGTAGAGACGGGGTTTCACCGTGTTGGTCAGGCTGATCTTGAACTCCTGACCTCAGTTGATCTGCCCACCTCGGTCTGCCAAAGTGCTGGGGTTACAGGTGTGAGCTACTGTGCCCAGCCAGTAATTTTTTATTATATTCTGGAATCATAGGTAATAACACTGTAGAGACTGGATTCAATTGTCTTCTTCCAAAGAGACTAGAAGGCAGTTAACTTAGCTGGATTTAAACTCCAAACTCTGTCTGTCAAACAATGGACAGCAACTGAAATCTCCGGTCAGTGGAGATGGTGGTTGTTGTTGTTGTTGTTGTTGTCGTTGTTGTTTTAGTTTTAGCCTTCCACTTATTGCTTTCCTCCAATCCCCTGGAATTTTTGCACTCATAGTTCATGGGGCAGCCAAAGATTTAAAATCGATGGGCGTTTATAGGCAGATTTTGAGGCTTCTCACTTTGCAGCTCCCTTCTTCCAAGAATTTACCCTCTCAGTTTACAGTCGTTCTAGTCACCCCAAACTCCATCCTTCCATCCTATGATCCCTCCAGCCAGAAAGACTGCAGCTTTCTACCGGAATTCTTTCCCCACTCCTGATGCTCCAGATTGGGGAATGCCCCCAAGCCACAAGCCACATAAACACAAATCTCACCTAGTGCTGTTCTTTCAGATATCAACTCCTTTCCAACTTCTTTCTTTTGTCCATCTCCAGTGCCTTAAAATAATTGTTTTTAGGATTTTGGCCAGAGTCTACAATCATTGTTTGTAGAAAAGTTAGTCCAATACAAGATAATCTGCCAATAATGTAAGCATAACTATCTCCCTTCTATATTATTTTGAAGTAAGTCCCAGACATTCTATTTCACCTGTAAATATTTTGGTATGTATCTCTAAAAGAAGTGGACTCTTTTTATAAAAACACATAACTATAGTATTATCACAGTAAAAAATTTATACTAACATCTAATATGCCATGTTTGAGTTTCTTATCCATCCTACAAATGTCAGTAGGAATATAGTAACTATAAATCGTTTCAGTAGAGAATATATGGTAATTAAAATAATATTTTCTTTTCCCTATATTCAGGTTCGTGACAACAAAAAATTAAGAGTAAATGCTGTTATTGCTCCCAAGAGTTCGTATGCAGACAAAGCACCTTCAAGATCTTTAAATGAACTTAAGTAAGTCTTGAAAATATTAAGATTTATTTAAATATTGAATTATTCAACATTTATTGTTACATAAATAAGCTATTACAAGCTGTATTATTTCTTTTTAAGATCTCTTAAGTCAAATATAAGGAAAAATTTAGGCATAAGACCATGATATAGTTAGCACACAGCGAGTGTGATGCGATATGATGTTTCAAATTTGCAGAACAATACTAAACTATTTAATAAAAGATGCTAAAGTAGTTGGTTAGTTATTGGGAAAACTGAAATGATAAATTATCACTTCATAATGCAGAAATAATTTCCAAAAGGACTAAATGTAAAAAATTTTAATTATAAAATAATTATAAGTAAATATCTTAACTTGGAATATAAATAAGCATTCTAAACATAATGGAAGAAATTTAAAAAGAGTAGTTTGTAATCATAAAAAGCTTAAGCTTTTCTGGTAAGTGAACAAGTCATAAGTGATTTTTAAAATATAAAAAAAAGAAAAAAGACTTTTCCTGTGTCATTGTTGAAATAATGTGTGTTTTACTTATTGTTTTTTGGTGGTTTATCAACTCTCAGTTCTTTTAATGATATTTTAAGAAGAAAAATCTAATCAATACTTTTCCTTTCAGACAATACGGATTTTTCTCTTATTTGAGAGAATTATTTGATGCACCTGATCCTGTAATGAGTTACCTTTGCTGTCAGTATCATATTCACGAAGTTCCTGTAGGAACTGAAAAGACCAGAGAAAGAATTGAACGGGTAAGGAAGTAGTGAATCATGTACCAAAAATGTAGTTTTGTTAAAACTTCTTAGCTAAAGGCAAGCAAAATGTTTCAGAATTTAAGTAAGTCTGTTGTTTTAATCATGCAAAAATTATCTTTGTATTATTTTCCATATGACATAAAACATTGACTGTTAACTAATACATTATGAGAGGAGTGATGAGGAGTTAACTAGAATAAATAGTTAATACATTTAGGGTAATTCAGTAAAGTTAAAACCTGAAAAGAGATACCTGGTACACTAACCTGATTCTGCCTTGCTTGGTAAACCTATGTTAAAGCATTGTATTAGTAGTTTAGTCTTTTAAATTATTATATGTGAGATTATTTTTAAGACAAATTATACTTTAGAATGGCAGACTGGGGTATAAAACTGTTTTTGGTCAACCTTCCTTTTCTTAAAACTTATAATTAAGATTATCTCACGTATGAATGACCACTCATAGGATTTGTTTGACTAGTACATACAGCCACAGAAACTCCTAGTTTCTGTATTCTGCTAGTACTGTTTGGAATTTTATTCTTTAAAGCAATCTCTGTGACTCCAAACCCCATGCACTTTTATCACAGGCAGAAACAGAAAGGAAATCTCTCCTGGAACAGGTTTTTCCAATATTAATACCAAGTTGCTGTATTAATACTGCTTATAAGCATCTAATAACCAATTATAGACCTGACTACTACTTATAATATTGAATTTATTAAAAAATATGTTTTAAATTTCTAACAACCAGTATATAAATATTCCTAAGATGATTCATTTGGGGGCTGTCTATACTTCATTAACAGAAGATAGAAAAATGAGAGCTCATTACCAACTCATTTCGCAAAAACAAGTCACTTACAGTAAGTTGCCTGCCTTTGGTTAGAATTGTATCGTATTATGGTAATCATTTGTGAAAACCAAAAGTAGAAGTTTCTGTGTGAGTATACTACTTTTTTTTATTAATTCACTGAGGTTTAGAAAAGAGGACAAGACCATATGCATAGACCAAACCAATTTTTGTCAAAGTTTTAAAGGTAGGTGGGGCTCTCTCTGAAAGTAAGATTAGTAGGACTTTTTTACTAACGCAGAGAGACAATAAAAAGGTTGATAAGGACTTTTAAACTTCACTTTGGGGCAGAAAGGAGCAATTACTTTTTTTGGAAATTTATTTTCCTTTTTGAACATTGCTTCAAGTTGAGTTATTTTCGTGTACTTTTACTTTTAACATTTTAAGTCACCTACGGAGCTTTGACACTGCTGTTTGTACTAGAGAAATAGCTTTGGAATTCATATTATTTATATTAAAAGTGAAATTCTTTTCTTCCCATTTCTTTTTCAGGTGTTTTCATTAATCTTAATCACTTTGGTGTTATATACTATATTTTTTAAATTCTCAAACACATCAAATACCTTATTGTCCCAATGCCTCAGTTCTATGTTGTATATAATTTATGATGATATACTTTTCAGACATGTGTATGTACAAGAAAACCAAGTTAGAAAGTGTTTCAAGCACCTAGTAAAGATTATCTTAGCTATCTTTCAGAAGATGAAAACCTTTATTGAGGAAATTTACTACCTTGATATCCGCAGTCCTTCTGTTTGAGACAATAATGGCTAGATAATGGCAATAATGGCTGTATCTCTTCCTCAGAATATAATAAAAATATATTCTTTATGTTTTCCTTTATTATTAACTCTTAACATTTTACGTTCTCTAACAGTATACCCTATTTATGGAATTGTTCTCTCATTAATTTCTAAGATTCTCCCTTTGGTTAAATTGTCTGCTGACTTATTCAGCTTGAGATGTCACTTTTATGGGAAGTGCCCTTCCTTCACTAACTCTGTCAGTTCAAATCCAGTTTAAAACTCATTTTTAGGAGACTTCGATATGCTAAAGTCATCCAGTCTATCCCTTTATTTCAGATTAGTCGGGAGTTAGGATTTACGCCTGTTGACCTAGTGTGCTTAAATATGTCTTACCTCTTCACTTAGACTATAAACTTCTGGAAGGAAACAAGCCACAGTAGTATTACAATAGTATCTAAAGGTTTTTAGAGATTGGAAACAACCTCTAAAAATGCTCTGCATTGCAGCAGCCTACTCTATAAATATACAGAAATAGATCAACTAATGGTATGCTTATGGTATTTATAATATATTTTAGTTTATGAAATCCATGTATAAATTCTTGAGAGAAAAGTTCTAAAAAAACTTTTAAAATAAGAAAAGGCTTTGAAATCTATGAAAAATGTTTCATTTGATGATTATTCTCAAATACACAGGAACTAAACATAAGATTATGTATCTTCGAACAGTATAACTGAGAGGAGGGGAGAGTAAATGACTTACCCAAGATAGCATAGTTAAATGTACTGAGCACCCTTCTCTCCTGGTATCTCTTCTTTAGATGTAACAAAGCTCCAAAACTACTTGGGAGAGTCATATAGTGGCGTAGAAGTATAGCTGACTTTGCTAGTTGTATGGGCCACCTTGTTTGAAATTTTGTTGGATAGGTTAAAAAAAAATTGCTACACTCAGTGGCTCACACCTGTAATCCCGGCACTTTGGAAGACCAAGGCGGGAGAATCTCAGAGGCAGGAATTCAAGACCAGCCCCCATAGGAAGCATGGAAAAACTCCATTTCTACAAAAATTTTTTTTAATTAACCGGGCGTGGTGGCACATGCCTCTAGTCCCAGCTACTCAGGAGACTGAGGTGGGAGGATCACTTGAGCCTGGGAGGTTGAGGCTGAAGTAAGCTGAGATCGTGCCACTGCATTCCAGCCTGGGTGACAGAACAAGACCCTGTCTCAAAAAAAAAAAAAAAGGTATATCTACTGTATTTTGATCCTCCAAAATTCAGTTGGTCTGTATTTCTAATTATTTAGTACTTTAAAACATATAATTTATATTAGATGTGCACTAATTGTTGTTTTTACATTATAGGTAATACAAGAAACCCGATTAAAACAAATTTATACAGCAGAAGAAAAGTATGTGGTGAAAACTTCTTTTTATTCAAACAAAATTATTTCTAGTAACACATCTCTAAAAGTAGCCCAGTTTCTCACTGTCACTGTGGACCTAGAGCAAAGAAGACACTTAGAAGAACAGCTAAAGGTTGGTTAATTTGATCCAAATATTAGAAAATATTAACTGGATTTCTAATACTTTCACTGGAACGGGTTTTTAAATATGTTAACAATTTTTAAATATTTTATAGGAAATTAGTAGAAAATTGCAAGCAGTGGATTCAAGGTTGATTGCCTTACGTGAAACAAGCAAACATCTGGAGCACAAAGACAATGAACTTAGACAAAAGAAGAAGGAGCTTCTTGAGAGAAAAACCAAGAAAAGACAACTGGAACAGAAAATCAGTTCCAAACTAGGAAGGTATCTTTTAGCCTGTTCGGGGGGAGGCACAAATTACTGTATGGGAGAATATTAATTATATACTGTAATAACAACACCATTTCCACAAGCACGCTTTGTAGTAATTTAATCTTTAATCTTACTACATAAAATACAATTTTAGTCCATAGGGCAAAAGGAGATGAATGTTGAGTGTTACAAGTTCTTCTGTTCTTTGATCTGTTATTCCAGTCTCTGAACTCCTTTATATGCTTAAAAATTAATGAGGACCTTGAAGAGGTTTTGTTTACCTGGATTGTATTTATTGATATTTACCATATTAGAAATTAAAACTGAGAATGTTTAAAATATTCATTAATTTATTTTTTTAGGTAGAGATGGGACAGTAATTTATTTTAAAAATGACAAGCCCATTATATGTTAACATAAAAATGTATTAAAAATAACTGTTTTCCAGACAAAATACATTTAGTGAGAAGAGTGGCATTGTTTAACATTTTTGCAGATTTCTTTAGTTGAAGTCAGTAGGTTTTTCCCTACTTAATTCTGTATTGAGTTTGTAGTGAAATGTTTGAGTTGAAGTATGTGAAGGAAATCCGGCTTCCCATAAATATGCAGTTGGAAAAGGGAGGAGTATTTTAGACTTCAGATAATTGTGGATATTCTTCTTTAATACTACATCAAAACTTGCCAAAGTGTAGTTTATTAAAGTTTAATTGCAGTGTAGAGTCTGAAACCATATCAGTGATCTTGCGTACTCTGTTACATTAAAATCCATTGCACTTTAGATGGCGCTTTTACTCATGAATGATTTAGTTATAGCATGCATTGGTCATTTGGAAAATACTGGTTCATCAAGTCACATAGATATTTCAAATGAACTTTATCATTGGCAACAAATGTCAGTTATTTTCCTTGAAATGACAAGCTCCCTTTATTCCTTTTTGGAAAAAGAAAAATGACCAAATAGCCAAGTCCAAACAATTATAGTTTGTCATTTTTTTAAGTAAAAATGGTATTCCATGAAAAAAGTGTCTAGTATAACTCCAAACTTAATCACACAAGTGCTTTTCCTTGAAACAACATTTATACTTTTGAATATTCTACAGATGTGTAATAAGTACAGCCTGCCCTCTATATTCGTGGGTTCAACATCCGTGGATTCAACCAACCACAGATCAAAAATATTCAGAAGGCCAGGTGCAGTGTCTCGTACTTACAATCCCAACACTTTGTGAGGCCAAGGCGGAAGGATCACTTGAGTCCAGGAGTTTGAGACCAGCCTGGGCAACATGGCAAGACCTCATCTCTTTAGGCAGGGCAGGGAGGAGGGAAGAAAGAAAAATATTCAGGGTGACAAAAATGGATGGTTATGTCTGTATGGAACATGTACAGACTTTTTTCTTGTCATTTTTCCTTAAGCAATACAATATAACAACTATTTACATAGCATTTATGTTGTATTAGGTATTATAAGTAATCTAGAGATAATATAAAATATATGGGAGGGTGTGCATAGGCCATATGCAAATACTACATCATTTTATATAAGGAACTTAAGCATCTGTGGATTTTGGAATCCTTATGGAGTCCTGAAACCAATCTCTGATGGATACTAGGGGATAACTATATTATGTACGTCCTATGTCATGACATTGAATATTAAAAATATATGTACTTGAGATTTTGAGGTTTAATAAAATTTATGAATTTTACTGCTTCATCAAGGATATTAAGGGAATTTGGCATTTTTAAAAATTTCAAGTGCATGGCAGTGAAGAATCTAAGAACTAGTATACTTTGGTGCACTAGTTTTGGTAGACTTACCTTTATTCTAAAGCACTAGCATTTTTACTCTCCATTGCTTTTACACCATCAGTGCAAATGTCAGCATGGTGAGAAAGGCAAATGATGCCCTGTTATTACCATGAAAACAGTTTTTAACTCACAGACTCCTGAAATAGTTTCAGGTATCCCCAGGAGTCTGTGGACCACACTTTGAGAACCACCGCCCTACATGATTATCCAAAACACTATGTCCATTGAGTTCTGAATGGTAGGAGAGGGGAGGGGAAGGTGTAGGCAGAAAAATTGTCAAATTGGCTATTTTCTCTCTCGTTCTGAAACAGAGTAATAGGGAAAGAGGTTATATTGATTTTTACAGAATAGATTTGACACCTGAGGGTTTATCTCATTTAGTTGCAGTCTTCCTTGTGACAATTAGAATTATGTCTGCTTGGCCTTAATGGGTCACAGAATTCTGTGCAGAATATGAATATAGTATTGTCGAATGTCTTTTTTTTTGGGGGGACAGGGTCTTGCTCTGCTACCCAGGCTGGAGTGCAGTGGCATGATCACAGCTCACTGCAGCTTTGAACTCGGGCTCAAGCAATCCTCACGCCTCAGCCTCCTGAGTAGCTGGGACCACAGGTGTGCACCACTATGCCCAGCTTATTTGTAGAGATGGGGTCTTGCTATGTTGCTGGGGCTGGTCTCGAACACCAGACCTCAATCAGTCCTCCTACCTCAGCCTCCCAAAGTGCTAGGATTACAGGCATGAGCCACCACATCCAGCCAAAAGTCTTTTCTAAATGGAAAACTACTGGCTTGTTGTGAAAGCCCAGTCACCCATTCTCAGAACGATTGTAACTTTTAGATCTTTTGTAGAAACCAGAATATATAAGGTAGGATAAAAGCTATTAGGGTATCAAGTCTGGGGAAAAGGCACATGGTTTCCAGTTTCAAGGTTTTTTCCATATCCTACCATAACACAGCCCACAGCTTTTTGTTGTTGTTCTGACTTCTTGTCTATAGACTAAAGGTAGATATTAGTGACATAATCTTTAATAATAAGTAACAGCTCATCTTGAATAAGGTATGTTTACTTTGACTTAATATAGTTTGTATTCCTAAACACAGTTAAAAATTGAATCATATTTGAAATGTATTAGGAAGATTTGTTCTTTGTTTATGTTTTTTTTTAAAGCAAACAATTGCCCATTAACTTCTATTTTTAAAATTGGTAATGTGCCTTGGTTGTTTAAAGCAAGATGTATCTATTTAGTCTAGCTTCCCAGAATTTTTTTCAACTTTAAACCTTTTTTTTTTAAACTTTTAACCCTTTCCTTCATTCCTATTCAATCTTCTGCAAAATGTTCAACTTTTACTGTGCAACTGCTGTATTGAACCCATTGTCTAAAACTAAACTTTCTCCTCATAAAGTAATGTTGATTTTTCACAGTGAGATGACTTTTCATACCTGTTACTAGCCTACTATCTCCTACTTCTATTCACTTTGGACTACTGCAGTGGTGATCTAGTTAGTGGACTCTGCCTGACTGGTCACTTCTCTATTTAATTCATCCAAAAGACTGTTGTAAAATATATTTTCTTTCCATGTTCCTACCACATTCAAGAATATTCATTATGAGGCCGGGTGCTGTGGCTCACGCCTGTAATCCCAGCACTTTGGGAGGCCCAGGCGGGTGGATCACTTGAGGTCAGGAGTTTGAGACCAGCCTGGCCAACATGGTAAAACCCTGTCTCTACTAAAAATATAAAAATTATCCAGGCATGGTGGTGGGCGCCTGTGATCCCAGTTACTTGGAAGGCTGAGGCAGGAGAATTACTTGAGCTGGGAAGTGGAAGTTGCAGTGAGCTGAGATTGTGCCACTGCACTCCAGCCTAGGCAACAGAGTAAGACTCCTATCTCAAAAAAAAAAAAAAAAATTATTATGGCTTTCTACAGTTACTACATGAAATTTAATTAAACACTACTCTCCTTTAGGCAAACTTTTATGATTATTCAAAATCTTGTTTCGCTCTACCCATTCCAACTTTTCTCCCTCCCCTCCCCCAACATACCCTTCCTTGTACCATTCTGGCCACTCTCTACAGCACCCACTGAACTTATTTATTATTGCTTCCATCCTTTGTTCTTTTCCCTTGGAGGCAACATGATGTAGTGGAAAGAACATGGACTTTGGTACCAAACACATCTTAACACTTAATATCTGATTTTAGGCAATTCACTTACCTGAGGCTTAGTTTCTTCATCTTAAAATTGAGAGCATACTATTAACTTTTAGGATTATTGTGTTGTGTTTTATTTTTTGTTTCTGTTTTTTAGCTATTGACTCTCCCCACTTACGCTCCTTAAGGGAAGTGACTGTTTTGTAAACAATATTAATAGCAACAGAAACAACCTGTATTGATTGATCAGTTATGGGCCAGGCACTATATTTAGTGTGTTATATGTGTTACCCCCCCCATACGTAAGGAAACAATGTAGTACCTTTTTAAGCTTCACCACAGCCCTATGGAGGAAGTACTGTTATTATCTATAATTTATAGATGAGGAAACTGAGGCTCAGAAGAGTAACTTGTCCAGAGTTAAACTGCTCATTAGTGAATGGCAAAGAGGCAACAAAGCCATCTTTCTGACTCCAGATCCTAAATAATTAACACAGGCATTACCTGGACTATGCTGGGGCACATAATATATCTCAACAGATATTTTTTAATCCTGACTGATCACACAAAATGATTGTTTAATCTAGGAACTAGCAGTTCATATATCTGAAAAGTATTGCTAAATATATCCCAGAAAACTGCGGGAGACCGAAGAATTTGGGCTCAATGCTTGTGTTTAACCCTGATTTCTTCATCATTATATGTGTCATACAGTTTAAAACTGATGGAACAGGATACTTGCAACCTTGAAGAGGAAGAGCGAAAAGCAAGTACCAAAATCAAAGAAATAAATGTTCAAAAAGCAAAACTTGTTACTGAATTAACAAACCTAATAAAGGTAAGGTATTGTTTTAATTTTAGTCATTTTTTTACAGAAAATAGCGGGTAGATAAGATAGTAAAACCTTTAGAGGGAGGGAAGGTTTTGATTAAGGTTTTTGACATTTTGGTTATATAAGCAAGAGATCAGTTTCAGCTTGCTTAGTTGCTTGACATTTTCTTTAGAGGTAATAAATAGGATAAAAGCACTCATTAAGCTAAATGTGTTTATTCCAGATGACTCCCTTAAAAACAAAGGAAAATACTTTCTAAAAAATTGTTATAAGAACTGTTTGAGAGAGATGTCAGGCACAATAGGAAAATTATTTTTTCATGGTTTATAATTTTGTTTTACAAAACTATTTTTTATTTCTAAAACATAGGTAACATAAAAATTAACTCTTAGGGGTTTTTGTTCCTAGATTTGTACTTCTTTGCATATACAAAAAGTAGATTTAATTCTCCAAAATACTACAGTGATCTCTGAGAAAAACAAATTAGAATCAGATTATATGGCCGCATCTTCACAACTCCGTCTTACAGAGGTAAAATGTTTGCCTTTACTTTTTATTTTGAGGTTCTAACCTCAGACTAGTTTGAAAATATGTATCATGTGTCATCACTAGCAATATATAGTTTGTTGTTTTATTCTATTTAACTTACAAATTTAATGCATCATGTTGATGAGGAAGCAATACTTAAAATACTTAAGACTGGTTGAGTAACTTCAGCAATTTAATCTTTTGTTAATATCTGACTGTGAAATGATAAACACAGAAATACTGGGTGGAAGGGAGAACATGTGATATACCACATTAACTTAAAACCTAAAGGAGAACTGGCAATAAGATGGTAGTGACAGTGGCATAGTTTTTGAATCTCCAGAATCCCTTCCCAAAAATAGAAGAGCAACTAGAATAATGTAACAGCAAACCTATGGACAACACGTATAACAAAACTAAGTTTCAAGGTATCCATACGGGTGTACTGCAGTACTATTCTGACACTAACCATCCTGAGTCACTATCAAACTGTATACCATAGGGGCACGGTTCCCTTACTTCAGACACCATCTTCAAGTTTAGGGGTCCCCAGGTCATTTGTATTTCTGACCAACTAGCTACAAATTCAGGAGTTCCTATGACCCCCACTCAGATTCAGTAATTTGATAAAACAACTCAGAATTCAAGAAAACACTTCTTAATGATTATAATTTTATTATAAAAGATACAATCAGGACTAGCAAAATTAAGAGACACAGGGCAACCAACATCTTGGAGGTTCCTAAACTCGAAAGTTTCTTTAGTCTTTTCTTGTGCAATTAGGGTGCATCACCCTCCTCACACATCTCCTGATTCATCAACCAGGAGGCTCTACGAAGCTTCAGTACTCAGTTTTCTCATTGGGGTTTCATTAGGTAGACAAGGTTGATTGAATCATTGGCCATGTGATTGAGCTTGATCATCAGCCCTCTTCCCTGGAGTTTGGGAAGTTGGGCTGAAATCATGTGGCTCAAAGACATGTGTATTGCTCAAATCATGCAGTTGATCTTTGTGGCATTTTCTACCCTCATCCTGAGTCTTATTCTTAGCATTAACTCAGGAGTGATCCAAGGGGCTCATGAATATTACAGACTTTCCTGTTGCTCAATTCCAAGAACTTTAGAGGAACCAGCAACAAAGCCCAGTCAAATTCTTTATTATACAACACCTGTGAACTCCAGAATACAAGTGGGTAAAATAAATCAGCAGCAGCATCAAGACTAGCATAGTATCAGCAAGGGAGGGCTCAGAGAATCTAAATATCAGATTGCCAGCATCTTGATCATATCTAAAGGTCCTATTAGTTGTAGAACGCTTAGAGACCAATTTGAGAGCAACTAAAACTGGGAGGCAACTTTATAGACTTCAGAAAGGCTGGATAGTGCTGGGGTGATCTAGCCTTGTGAACTCTCAAACTAACTGAAACTCCTTTGCAGAACAAAACTCCTTACTGAAGAGAACTAGAGCTACATGATAAAGGAGATCATAAAATATCTATTCTATGGTTATAAGTCTGACAGTGTAACTAAAGCACATTTCTCTGAAAATGTAAGAAAGGAAATAATGCAAGTAAAATAGAATATATTTACTGATTGTCCTATAGATATTTTCAGGAAATAAAAAGTTATTGCTTCAAATTAGATGTTTTGGGAGAGGAAGATAAGGGAGAATTTCAAAATTATTTATAGTGGGGAGCCAATAGATAGTATCCCCCAAAATTATTAAGGACATAAGGATATTATGTAAGATATTTGCATGATAATAACCTTTGAAATAAAAATAAAAGCCTTCCTAAATACCAAAAAAATATACAAAGACAAGAGACTGGCAGGGCAAAAAGATCACATAACTAAAAACTAGATATTTTATTTACAGATGTAAGAGACATAAAAACAAATACAACATAAAACAGTGGCAGAGCTAAGCCAAACATCAGTCATATTATTAAATGCAAATGGATATAATTCACCTATGAAAATATTTTTTGGAAGTAAATTCCAACATTGTGCAGAATGTGGGAGTTACATCTAAAAGAGTTTGAGAAAGCTTTAAAATAAAAGGATGAATGGGTGCAAGGGATCTTTTCGGGTGATGGAAATGTGAAGTTGGACTGTGGTGGTGTTTACCTAGCTCTGTAAATTTACTAACAGTCATTGAATTGTACACTTCAAATGAGCGAATTTTATGGTATGTAAATTATACCTCATGAAAACTTAAGTAAATGGAGGAGCAAAGGTATACCAGGCAAATGGAAATATAAATTTTAAAAAGCTTAAATATCTCAATATGCCACTATGGAGTGATATATATATATTCTTAGGTCTAAAAAAGAAAGGAGAGAAAACTTTATAGTATGTTACTATCAAAGAAAGGATCAGGGAAAGTGATTACTATGCCTTTATGTTGGCTTATTTAAAAACTACAGTGATAAACCAGAATCTTTTTTTTTTTTTTTTTAACTGGGGGTGGGAAATGACAAGGTTAAAAGCTACACTCATCTAAATAGATCTTATATTTTTTCCACTTTGGAACCATCTGCCAACAAAACTAAATGAAATTTTCCAAAAAGACAGGCTTAGTAAAAGCACAGTGAAACAAATGCATCTAACTTTGTTTTGTTAGCGACATAGCCTAACAGAGAAAAGTTATTCCAAATGACTATAAAACACTGTAATGATTCTAAGGGCAAAAAAAAAAAATTGCAAAAAAAAATCATGTACTGTTTTCAGTAATCATAATGTTAATATTTGTAATGTTATTCTGAAAATATAGAGTAAAACAAATAAGTAGTTACGTTAATGTAATTACTGTTTTTAGCATAAGAGAAAAGGGATTCAGATATAGAAGAAGAAAAGTAATAAAACCTTAAAGCTTTTAATTTGAATGTAAATATCAGAATGAACTCAATGTGTTTTCTCAAAAAAACAAACATTTCCTAGCTTTGTCTACTAAAAAGACCTAGATTATGACCTCTCAATACTATTTTTCACTAAAGTGGCCCATTGGAAAAATGGCTGATTTCAGGTCCAGGAGAAGAAATGTTTATATAAGATTAACCATGATCATCTTGTCATAACAAAAATCAAAGAAATTATCACAGATGACTTGGTTATCAACAGGACCCAGGAGCCTACATGAAGAATCTTTTACCCACCATACATGAAGAGATAATAGATGGAAACTTATAAAAAATGTCTAAATGTACAAGTTTATATAATGATGCTAAAATAAAATAATATTGGTCACTTGGGAGGATACTTGGGAACTGACTCGTGAATTTGAAAAATGGTTAGAGAATTTTGCATTTATCCTGAAAATAAATAAATGATGAGAAATTTCTCTTTAAAGAAGTAATTTATAAACAAGAAAGGAATTAGGCTGTTACTACTTTGCAGCTGCTAATGAATCAGATTACATTAGTTTCCAGCATCACAAAAAGATAACCAGATATTTATGTGTATCCTAATGAAAGGACACACCACCAATATGGAATAGGGTATCTCTTCTCACACTGCTAAAAAGAACTACCTGAGACTGGGTAGTTTATGAAGAGGTTTAGTTGACTCAGTTCCACAGGCTGTATAGGAAGCGTGGCTGGGAGGCCTCAGGACACTTAACAATCATGGTGTAAGGTGAAGGGGAAGCAAGCACATCTTACCATGGCAGAGGAAGAGGGGGAAATGTTACACACTTTTAAACAACTGGATCTTGTGAGAACTCACTATCACAAGAACTACAGGGGAAATCCGCCTCCATTATCCAATCACCTCCCACCAAGATCCTCCCTCAACATTGGGAATTACAATTCAACATGTGATTTGGCCGGGAACACAGAGCCAACCATATCATTCTGCCCCTTGCCCTTCCCAAATCTCGTGTCCTTTTCACATTTCAGAACACAGTCATGCCCTCCCAGCAGTCCCCCAAAGTCTTAACTCATTCTAGCATTAACTCAAAAGTCTAAGTACAAGTTTTATCAGAGACAAGGCAAGCCCCTTCCATCTATGAACCTGTAAAATCAAAAACAAGCTAGTTGCTTCTAAGATATAATGGGGGCACAGGCATTAGGTAAATACCCACTTTCAAAAAGGGAGAAATCAGCCAAAACGAAGGAGCTACGGGCCCCACACATGTCTGAAACCCTGCAGGGCAAACATGTAAGTCTTAATGCCCCAAAAAAATCTCCTTTGACTCCATGTCTCACATCAAGGCCACACTGATGCAAGGAATGGACTCCCAAGTCTTTGGGCAGCTCCACCCCTGTGGCTGTGCAGGGTACATCCCCCACAGCTGCTTTCATGGGCTGACATTGAATGCATGCAACTTTTCCAGGCATGTGGTGCAAGCTGTCAGTGGATCTACTATTCTGGGGTCTGGAGGACAATGGCCCTCTTCTCACAGCTCCACTAGGCAGTGTCCCAGTGGGGACTCTGTGTGGGGGCTCTAACCCCTCATTTCTTTTCCACACTGCCCTAGTAGAGGTTCTCCATGAGGGCTTTGCCCCTGCAGCAGACTTCTGCCTGGACATCCAGGCATTTCCATACATCCTTTGAAACCTAAGTAGTGTCTCCTCCAAACCTCAACTCTTGCCTTCTACACACCCACAGGACCAACACCTTGTGGAAACTGCCAAGGCTTGGGGCTTGCACCCCCTGAAGTAATGGCCTGAGCTGTATCTTGGCCCCTTTTAGCCACACCTGGAGTGGCTAGGATGTAGGGCAGCACGCCCCAGGGCTGTACAGAGCAGCAGAGCCCTGGACCTGGCCCAGGAAACAAGTTTTCCTTCCTAGACCGCCAGGCCTGTGATGGGAGGGGCTGCTTCTGACATGCCCTGGAGGCATTTTCCTCATTGTCTTGGCCATTAACATTTGGCTCTAATTTACTTAACGCAAGTTTCTGCAGCCTTGAATTCCTTCCCCAGGAAATGGGTTTTTCTTTTCTACTGCATGGTTGGGCTGCAAGTTTTCCAAACTTTCATGCTCTGCTTTCCTTTTAAAGTTCTAGTTTCAGGTCGTTTTTGTTTATGCAAATGACCATAGGCTGTTAGAAGCAGCCAGGCCACATCTTGAGTGCTTTGCTGCTTAGAAATTTCTTCCACCGGATGCCCTAAATCATCTCTCAAGTTCAGAGTTCCACAGATCTCTTGAGCAGGGGCACAGTGCTGCCAGTCTCTTTGCAAAAACATAGCAAGAGTGCCCTTTACTCCAGTTTCCAGTAAGTTCCTCATCTCCATCTTATACCACCTCAACATGGACTTCACTGTCCATATCCTTGTCAGCATTTTGGTCACAACCACTCAACAAGTTTTGAGGTTCCAAACTTTCCCTCATCCTCCTGTCTTCTGAGACTTCCAAACTGTTCCAGCCTCTGCTTATTACCCAGTTCCAAAGTTGTTTCCACATTTTCAGATATCTTTATAGCAGTGCCCCACTTCTCTTGTATCAATTTTCTGTATTAGTACATTCTCACACTTCTATAAGGAACTACCTGAGACTGGGTAATTTATAAAGAAAAGGTTTATTTGAATCACAGTTTTTCAGGCTGTACAAGATGCATGGCTGGGAGGCCTCAGGAAACTTAAAATCATAGGGAAGGTGAAGAGGAATCAAGCGTGTCTTACCATGACGGTGAGAGAGAGTGAATGGGGAAAGTGCTGCACACTTTTAAACAACCAGATCTTGTGAGAACTCAATATCATGAGATCAGCAAGGAGGAAATCCACCCTCATGAGCTAATCACCTCCCACTAGATTCCTCCCCCAACATTGAGGATTATGGTTTGACATGAGATTTGGATTGGGACACAGAGCCAAACCATATCAAATAGTCTTATGAAAAAAATCAAATTGCAGTGTAAGTCGCTAAAACAGGGTTTCTCATCTCAGCATTATTGACATTTTAGAGTGGATAAATTTTTTGTGCTTTTTAGAATGTTTAGCAGCATCCCTAGCCTCTGCCTGTTAGATGTCAGTAGTACACACACACACACACCCCTCACCCCAGTTGTTACAATCAAAAATGTCTCCAGACATTTGCCCCCTGGGGAGCAAAAGTACCTCTGGTTCAGAACCACTGGTCTAAAACTACCAGGTTACAATAAATACAGGAGAGCAAGAAATATATTAGATGACACTGAGGAATACAGTCAGCAAAACCTAGAATATAAGGAACTCTGTAGGGCAAATATTTACTTCAGCACTCTTCAATAGAAATACAGTGTAAACTCTACATGTAACTTTTTTTTTTTTTTGGAGACAGAATCTTCACTCTGTCGCCCAGGCTGGAGTGCAGTCTCGGCTCACTGCAACGTCCACCTTCTGGGTTCAGGCGATTTTCCTGCCTCAGCCTCCCAAGTAGCTGGGACTACAGGCGTACCACCATGCCCTGCCAATTTTTTGTATATTTGGTAGAGATGGTGTTTCACTATGTTGGCCAGGCTGGTTTCAAACTCCTGACCTCGGGTTATCCACCCACCTCAGCCTCCCAAAGCCTGGATTTATAGGCATGAGCCACCGCACCCAGCCTGCATGTAACTTTGTAGTAGCCAGATTTTACAAAGCAAAAAGAAATGGGTTAAATGAATTACAATAATATATTTTACACAGTATATCCAAAATATTGTCATTTCAACTTATAAGCAATATTGAAAATTTACTAATAAGCTATTTTGTATCTCATATTGTCTTCAAAATACTTTATACTTAAAACACATCTCAAGTCAGTAAATTTTCATCAAAAATACTTGATCTATATTTTGATTTTCTAAAACTGATAGTTGAAAAAGTTAGGTTCACATACCCAAGCTGTTCCATTTTCCAATAGCTAGGAACAAGTATCAGTTTTTAATTTTAAATTTAAATTCAAATTTAAAATTCAGTTTCTCAGTCGATTTAGCCACATTTTAGTGCTTTATAGCCACACGTGACTAGTTTCTATTTTATTGGGCAGTACAGTTTCTGAAATATATTTCAAGGAAAAATGGAAGGGGAAACCTAAAAGTTTAAAAGGACTTAAGAAATGTATTAACCAAATATAATGGGTACACCTTATTTTGATTCTGATTTAAACAAATCAACTACTTTTAAAAGGTAGAAAAAAACAGGGAGATTTTAATACTGACTCAGTACTTGATAATAGAATTTATTGATAATATTTTTAGGTTTGATAGTAGTATTATGGTTATGGGGTTTTTTTTTTAAAGTCTTTGTCTTTTAAAGATATATTGCCACAATATTTATGAAGGAAATGATAGGCTGTCTGGGATTGCTTCAAAATATTCCAGAGAGAGGGCCATTTAGGACGGGAGTATACATGAAACAATATTGGTTATGAGTTGATAATTGTTGAAGCTGGATAATAGGTATGTGAAGGTTTATACCATTCTCTCTACTTTTGTATGTGTTTGAAATTTTTCATTACAAAAAGTAAAGCCTCCATTCTTGGTGGTGATGAAGTAACAGGAACCATATTTCCTGTCTCACTTGAAACCACTAAAAGATGTGGCAAACTATGTCAAATAGAGGTTTTCAGACATTGGACAACAGGCAGCACAGGACAGTGATCCTTGAGAGAAGGGGTAAAAAGCAAAGTGAGCTCTATGATTGCCTCATCTTACTGCTTGGAAAGACTTTCCACACCACAATGCAAGGAGCGTGACAGAATAGCACTACAGATCCTATAGACATTAAAGGATATTAAGGGAATATGATTAAAAACCTTATGCCAATAAATTTGACAACTTTGATGAAATGGACACATTTCTTAAAAGACACAAAACTACCAAAGGTCACTCAAGAAGATAATAGGTAACTACACTAACTTTATATTTATTTTAAAAATTGAATTTCTTATTAAAATCTTTACCGCAAAGAGAACTTCAGTCCCAAAATCTTCACTGGTGAATTCTACCAAGCATTTGTAAAAGAATTAATCCCAGCTGGGTGTAATGGCTGACACTGTAATCTCAGCACTTTGGGAGGCCGAGGCAGGTGGAACCTTTGAGTCAAGAATTCAAGACCAATCTGGGCAATGTGGCAAAACCTTGTCTCTACAAAAAATACAAAAATTATCCAGGCATGATGGAATGCACCTGTAATCTCAGTAGCTACTCAGGAGGCTGAGGTGGGAGGCTCACTTGAGCCTGGGAGGTCAAGGCTGCACTAAGATATGATTGGACTGCTGTACTTCAACCTGGGTGACAGAATAAGACCCTGTCTCAAAAAAAAAAGATTAATACCAGTTCTACTTAAGATTTTCCAGAAGGTGAAGAGGAGGGAATACTTCTTGAAGCATTATATGAGGCCAGCATTACCTGATACTAAAGATAGGAGAACTAAAGACTAATACCTATCATAAACATAGACCTGAAAATTCTTAATAAAATATTGGCAGGTCAGATCCAACAATATATAAAAAGTAATACATTGTAACCAATTAAGTTTTATCTCAGATATATAAGGTTGGTTTAATATTGGGATATTCATCAATATAATTCACCATATTAACAGACTGAAACTGAAAAACTAGATCATTTCAATATATACAGAAAAAATGTCAAAATTCAGCATCCCTTCGTTATAAAAACTTTTTGCAGCTAGCAATTGAAGGAGACTTCATCATTCTGATAAAGGATATCTGGAAACCAACAGCTCATATCAATCTTAGTGGAAAACTGTAAACTGTCCCCTTACGATTGGGGATGAGGAAAATGCCCACTCTCACCACTTCTAGTCCACATTGTACTGGAAGTTCTAGTCAGTGCAGTAAGGCTAGAAAAATTAAATGTATTAAATGTTTAAAAAAAAAAAAAAAACCTCCAAACATGATCATCTCTGTGGAAAATCTTAAGGAATCTACAAAAATGCTGCTAGAACCATCAGTGAACATTAGGAAGATTGTAGGAGATAAGTTCAATATATAGAAGTTCATTGTGGCCCCACCTACAATGAACAATTGGCAATTGCAATTTTAAACAGTACTATTTACAATAGCATCAAAAATGAAATACCTGACTGGGCATGGTGGCTCAAACCTATAATTCTAGCACTTTGAGAGGCCGAGACTGGAGGATGACTTGAGCTCGGAAGGTCAAGGCTGCCACAAGCTGTGATTTCACCACTGCACTTCAGCCTGGACAAGGGAGTGAAACCCTGTCATTAAAAAGAAAGGCTTTGGGAGGCCGAGATGGCCAGATAATCAGAGGTCAGGAGTTCGAGACCAGCCTGGCCAACATGGCGAAACCCCATCTTTACTAAAAATACAAAAATTAGCTGGGCATGGTGGCACACGCCTGTAATCCCAGCGACTCGGGAGGCTAATACAGGAGGATCACTTGAACCCAGAAGGCAGAGGTTGCAGTGAGCCAAGATCATGTCACTGCACTCCAGCCTGTGTGACAGAGTAAGATGCTGTCCCAAAAAGGAAAAAAATACTAGGTATATATTTACAAGACTTGCATCCTGAAAACTACGAAACTTTGATGAGAGAAAACTTTTCTGAGAGAAACTAAATACATTGTGAATCAAAAATTCAGGATTTCTTAAAATGTCATCTCTCTTCCAAATCTATAAATTCAATAAAATTCCCAGCCAGATTATAGAAATTGACTTATTCTAAAATGCAATAGACTTAGAAGAGCAAAAACAACTTTGAAAAATAAGTTGCAGGACTCCCACTAATTTTAAAATTTATTATGACGTTACAACAATCAAGACATTGTATCTGTATTAAAGTAGATATATATGGATCAATGGAACAGAATAGAGAATCTAGAAATACATCCACGTATTTATGGTCAGTTGTTTTTTTGGTTTTTTTTTGTCTTTTTGAGAAAGATGCCCAGGGATTTCAATGGGGAAAGAGTAATCTTTGTAACAAGTAGTGCTGGAACAATTGCATAGTCATATGTAAAAAATTAACCATACCTTTACCTCGTATCATATACAAATGAGTCACAGACTTAAATGTGAGAGCTAAAATTATAAAATTTCTTGAAGAAAATGTAAGAGAAAATCTTAATGACCTTGGTTTTGGCAAGGATTTCTCGGATAAAATAGAAAGAGCACAAATTATAAGAGAAAAAGAATCATTGCATTCATCAAAATGAACAACTTCTGCTTTTCCATAGATGCTGTTACAAAAAGGCAAGCTACAAACTGGGAGAATATATTTGCAATACACCTCACAGAGGACTTGTGTGTAGACCAAGAGGACTATGCCTGTGGGCCAAATCTAGCCCAAGGTCTTGTTTTTGTAAAGTCCCTGTGAGCTAAGAATAGTTTTCATATGTTTGAGAGAGAGAGAAAGAAAGAGCGTGTGTGTGTGTAATGTGACAGAGACTTTATATGGCCCTCATGTGGCTCTCAAAGCCTAGAGAGAGAAAGAAAGAGCGTGTGTGTGTGTAATGTGACAAGAGACTTTATATGGCCCTCATGTGGCTCTCAAAGCCTAATTTCCTTATTGGCATTTAAAGTTTGCTGACCCCTGATGGATGCTATAAAAATAATTTCAACTATCAATACAAAGAAGACCAACCCAGTCAAAAAATGGGCAAAGAACTTCACCATACTAAAGGAAGTATATGAATAGTAAATAAGCACGTGAAAGATTCCCAGCCTGACTTTACTGGTCTCAGGTAGAAAAGAAAAAGTATGCCCAACCTTATTAGTCAGTAGGGAAGTTTATATTAAAGGCATGAGTTACACCATAAACTCACTAGAATCGCTAAAATTTTTAAAGACTGATCATACTAAATTGCTGAGAATTTGGAGCAGCTGGAACTGTCATACACTGCTGGTGGGAATTTAAAATGTATATAATCACTGTGGAAAATCATTTGGGAGTTTAAGGGCTAAATATATACCTGACATATGAAATGAAAGGATATGTCTATGAAAGACTGGTACTCTAATATATAACAGCTGTCTTTGTAATAGCTAAAAACTGGAAATAAGACCGGGTGCAGTGGCTCATACCTATAATCCCAGCACTTTAGGAGGCCAAGGCAGGAGAATCATGCCCAGGAGTTTGAGACCAGCCTGGGCAACATAGCAAGACTCTGTTTCTACAAAAAATTAAAAATTTGCCTGGCATGATTGTGAATGCCTGTAGTCCCAGCTACTCGGGAGGCTGAGGTTAGAGAATCACTTGAGCCTGGGAGGTTGAGGCTGCAGTGAACTGTGATCTAGCCTAGGCAGTAGAACAAGACCCTATCTCAAAACAAAGAAACAACAACAAAAATGGAGGTTAATGCCCAGCAACACCTGAATGATTAAACAAATTATGGTATGTGGAATATTACTCTGCCACAAAAAGAAATGAATTACTGATACACACATGAATGAATCTCAGTGAAGCTGAGTGGAAGAAACCAGACCAAAAGAGAGCCTGCACTATGTAATTTCAAAGCTTTTGAGGGTGATAGGTATGTTTATTATCTTGATGGTAATAGCTTTACAGATGTATATATTTGTCAGAATTCATCAAGTTGTCTCCTTTAAATATTGCAGTTTATGATTCCTTGGTTACACCCCAAAAGTTAGGGAGGAAAACTTGAAATGAGTTACAAAAAAAATTAAGTTAGAGTTTTATCATTTATTTCACTTGTCTTTTTATTAGTATTTTTATTATGTCATTTTAAACATATACAAGAATATGAAGAGTAACATAACATCCATGTGTCCACTACCCCTCTTTAACAAATGTTAACCCTTGCCATATTTGTTGTAGATTTTTAAACCTATTCATGTATTCAGAGTCTCTTTTTACCCTTCCCCATCTATTCTACTTCCCCAGAGTCTGGCACTCTTCGGCAGGGTTATGTACGTGATTCACTGTACACTTAATTTAAATGTAATAAATGTATTTGTTACATAAATGTGAATTATATAGGGGTGGCTTTTTGTGGAAAGCATCCATAGAGGGTAGATTTTAGGAAATGTAGACATAGGACTGCACAGGTGAATGGAAAGATTAAATCAGAGTAAAGTAGCAACTTGATTCTGAAGCCAACCTCTTCAGACCCTTTGACTTAAGAAAAGCAATTTTGCTAGCAGATAAGCAACTAGGAGTATGCAGGCACAAACACACATAACCAAACAAAGCTGAAGATTAGGTTTGATATGCTAGGACTGGGCAAAAGCCACAGATGTGAAAGACAGGAGAGTCCTCTCCCGCACTCCCCACCTTCACCAAGAACAAAGGAAGGAAAGCATAGCAGAATGAATAGCAGTAGTATTCTAAATAGGTAGTCGGTGTCCAGCAAAAAGCAATCAAAGGTAAGTCCCAAATGGGAATGGGGAGTGAAGAAAATGAACTAGCTACCAGAGGAGAGCCTCATCAGGGCTTATTTCCTGGGCATGTGGGGAATGTCATATGCTGCTTATTCATCTGTTCTATTGGTAAGTAATTGTAGAGTCCATGCTGAAGTTACTTCATTGATTGAGCTTATGAATGTGGTGGTTCCATATAGGAAATGTTGTTATAAAAGAGGTTTCATGAAGAAGTTGACCCATCAGGCAGATACTATTAATATGTATAGCTTTAAATCCAATAACACAGTTGTATTAGTCCGTTTTCATGCTGCTGGTAAAGACATACCTGAGACTGGGCAGTTTACAAAAGAAGGAGGTTTAATGGACTTACAGTTCCATATGGCTGGGGAGGCTTCACAATCATGGTGGAAGACAAGGAGGAGCAAGTCACATCTTACATGGATGGTGGCAGGCAAAGACAGAGCTTGTACAGGGAAGCTCCCCCTTATAGAACCATCAGATCTCATGAGACTTACTGTCATGAAAACAGCATGGGAAGGACCTGCCCCCATGATTCAGTTGCCTCCCACCAGGTCCCTCCCACAACACGTGAGAATTCAAGATGAAATTTGGGTGGGGACACAGCCAAACCGTATCAACAATACAATATTTGATTCTGGTGCCTGAAGTTTTACTCTTACATCAGTATTAACGAGAAGAAAATGATTTGTTTGTGTCATATTTACAGAAGTATGAAATCAATGGCTTTGGAGTAAGTACGCTCCTAAACTTTAACCCACTCTTGACACAGTGAGAGATACTCTTCCAATAGCCCTTATAAATGGATAGAGATTAGTACAGATTGGCATGGTGTTCTCCTCTGATCCATTTTGTTAGTAAATAGGATAAATACTGTGTTTGGGTTTTTTTTTTTTTGGAGACAATCTCACTCTGTCGCTCAGGCTGGAGTGCAGTAGCACAATCTCAGCTCACTGCAACCTCGGTCCCCTGGGTTCAGGTGATTCACCTGCTTCAGCCTCCCAAGTAGCTGGGACTACAGGCGTGCACCACCACACCCAGCTAATCGGCTAATGTTTGCATTTTTAATAGAGATGGTGTTTCACCATGCCTGGCCTCAAACTCCTGACATCAAATGATCCACCCACCTCGGCTTCCCAAAGTGCTGGGATTACAGGTGTGAGCCACCACACCTGGCCAAGAAATACTGTTTTGAGTAGAGCTGACTGCTGCGTTTCTGGAAAGTAGGAAAGTTTTTTGGGGAGGGGGTTTTGTTTTTAATCAGTGAATTACTAATTTTTTTTTTTTAACAAAGACAGCCACTTTCAAAGTTAAAGTTAAAATTCCTGTAGTTGAATGCATTTTGGGTATTCAGAAAGCACAAATAGCCAACATAACTTATTATGTATTATTTTGATTATATTTTAATGATGTGTAATTTCTCAACACATTTGCTGTTTTGTTTTGTTTCCTTGAGAACAGGGTCTTACTCTCTCACCCAGGCTGAAGTGCGGTGGCACGGTCAACAGCTTGCTGCAGCCTGGAAATCCTGGGCTCAAGCAGTCCTCCTGCCTCAGCCTTTCCAGGTATCTAGGACTACAGGTGCATTCCACACACCTGGCTAATTATTTTTTATTTGTAGAGATAGTTCTCACTATGTTGCCCTGGCTGGTCTCAAACTCCTAACCTCAAGCAATCTTCCCACCTCAGCCTCCCAAAGTACTGGCATGTGCCACCATACCCAGCCATTTGCATAATTTTAAAGTTAACTGGAGAAACTTAGCACATTTTGATTCTTTTTGTTCTTGATCCTTTTCCTTGTCCTTTGCCCAATTTAGCCATTACCACATTCCTAATTCACCTCTTTCTAACTATCACGGCTACTGCCCTGTCTAGGCATTAAGTCCTAATAGCTGTGGCCTCACTTTTTACTAATTTTGTACTCATTTAACTACTGGGAAAAAAAATTGTACTCATTTTTATATTCTGCTGCAGAAATCTACAGCTTTATGTTATACATGATCCAAAGCTTTACAGTAGTCTTCTAATGTCTACTTCCAACTTCTAGCCTTTTTTACCTTGGTTGGCTGTTCCAGTGTTCCTACCATTGTTCATAACCTCTGTGTCTTTCCTGTATCGTTTGTTCACCTTTGTCATTCTGAGTCCATTGCTGCTTTTAAAACCAGAACTCTTCCTTGACATACATAAGTAACCTTACTTAACACTACCTCTGACTTTATTTTGCATTTCCTCAGCAATATTTTATACCACTCTGTTTTTCTTATTCATATGTTGATTTGAAAGTTCTTAAATGATCTGAGTGTACCTATAGTCCCGACTACTTCAGAGGCTGAGATAGGAGGATCACTTGAGTCCAGGAGTTCAAGTCCAGCCTGGGCAACATTGTAAGACCGTATCTCTAAAAAAATAAAAAATAAACTGTTAAATGCTTCTCATTTATAAATACTTTACCAGCCCTTTTGTAAGGTTCTTTCATTTCTTGTTGTGCATACTTAATACATGTTTGTTGCTGTCTGATCCTAGTCATTTGCCACACATTTGAAAGAGTCAAGAATGATGACTAAAAGTATGTAGTAGAATACGTGTATGGTAGTTCACTTTCTCTTTTACCTACTCTTGTTTTCTTCACGTGTTTGCTGCTGTTTATCTGCACATGATTTTATCTGTCTTATCTGTTCCTGCTATGCAGCTTCATTTGAACCAAAGAGAAATTTTTTTTCCTACTTGTCCCTTTGAACGCATGGCAGGTTGCTCTGAGGAACTATTGCTACCATTTGGTTTTGTCCTTTTTTCTGTCATGAAAATAAATTCACAAAAGAAGATTGACAAAATTTCAGTAGAGATTGTATTCATGAGGGGACTTAGAGGTAACTAACCACCATGGAGTTTGATACTTTCTCAGATTTTTGGAAGATAAATAGGGCAACAGACCTATAAAACATCCCCTGAGAAAGGCAAATGGTTGGAAGCCTCTCTTTGGTAATGTCACTAACTTATGGACTATTTTTAGGACAAGTTAGTAAGCTGTCTGTAAATCCACACACAGAGATTGGTAAAAATTTCTGTTATTTTGTTTTTTACCGTGGGCAGGTTTCCTGACCACGCCAAGCTTAATCATTATCTGCAGCCATGAGTATGATACCTATCTAATTTGGAGGGATATTATGATACTCAGTTTAATAATATACATCAAGTTGCCTAGTGTGGTGCTTAGCATGAAGCCAGTGTTTCCTTTAAAAGTACAGATTTACATCAGAATTAATGTTAGTTATAAAAATGGAAAGTTGTTACATTTATTTGCTTATACTAATACCAAATTTAGGAGTTCGGTGCTTTTCATATGACCTCTCTTCAGGCTACCTGCTTGCCACTCCCTCAAAAAAGAACTGAATTTCAGAGGAGACATTTTTTTTTTTTACTTAGATGTGTATAATTTTGAAGAAAACATTTTACAAGGAAATAGTAGTATTCCCATTATTTTATTGTTTATGATTAAATTAGTGTAAGTAGAATTTATGGTCTTGTGTATTAAAAGTTAAGATTATTATTTTCTAAATTTCAAGTATTAAAATTTAAAGTTGACTTTTTAAAAAAATGAATGATTTTTATATTTTTAAATGTGTATTCTTTCTGGTAACTGAAACAAATGGTTAGCATTTGAATTTGAAATCAACTAAATTGGAATGAAATTTTATTAAAGGAAGAAGTGTGTTAATTTACAGCTAATGTTTTAGTAAAAGTTGATGATACCTGTGACTTAATTTTACTCATATAGAAAATGGTTTTCATTTTATTTGATTCTTACTGTAATGAACTGTTACTAAAATAACAGTTTTAATATATATAGTTTTCATAAGAAATTCTGTGAATAATTCTTACTTCTTCCACAAGAGGGCCTTCTTCGAAAAGCTTTTTCTTATTTAATGTCGAGGTATTTCTGTACAATTTCCATGACAAATGAACTTTCACAAAAAGAATTTGAGAAAAAAAGATAACACAAATTTTTTCTAGGATATATAACTACAAAGTAATCTTTTTTGAGATGTTAGTGGGGGATATTTTGTACATTTCACTTATTCTCTTATATCTTAAACCTATGGAGTATTTTCTATTCTCTATTAACTATTAAAGGCTAGACTCTAAGCAGAAATGTAGATAAAGCCTTTTCACAAGTCTGACTTTACAGCATTATCTGATATAATTATATATGCCTTCCCACTTCCACTCTTAAAAAGCTCAGCAAGAATTGTGGTTTTAAAAACAAAAAGCAAAACAGGTGCTATATGAAGATCTGTGTCACAAACACGTATGTATAGAAAGAATATTTTCTCATATAAATATTTTATTGCACATATGCCACCAAACAGAAACTATTAAATGAGGTTTTATCTAAGTCCAGAGCTTCAAATTATCAACTCATTGATATTTCTTTTCCATAATGTTCTAATACTTTATTTTTAGCAAAGTCCAGAGGAACAAGAATCAGGAATAGAAGAAATTAGGAGTATTTAGTTTGTATCCAGCTGTTTCTTGTTTTGCATTTGCCTGAGTACAATGGTCCTTAGCAGAGTAAGGGTGATTGGGAGTCTTTAACATTTTCTTTTATTTCTCTCAAGCTATAGGGACTGAGGAATTTATTCAAGAAAACCATAGTACTAAGTGGTTAGTATAAAGGATTGCTTGTATTTTCAGTTTGGTCCAGTATATATCCTTTTACTTTTCATAACTATTGTCTTGGTTTAGTTTATTTGCTATCAAACACGTGTGCATAAAAGTCACCTGAAGGCCCCCTTAATAATACAGGTGTCCAGACCTCAGCCCCAGAGATATTAATCAAATAGATCTGGAATGTGCTTAGGCCATTCCAGATCCCCCACCCCCAAGTGTTTTTTGTGCCAACCAGAGTTTGAGGGTTAGTGAAAAGAGCAAACCAGACCTGTTTTATTTCTCAGAAATCTGCTAGTTCTGTAACCTTGGGCAAGTTTCTTAATGTGTCTGAGCCACCTCTACAAATAGAGATAACACTTTTCTTTAAGATCATAATTGGGATTAGAACAATTAACAGGATAGTGGTTGTAACAGTGCTTGACCTATAGAAGACATTTAGTAGATGAGATACCTTCCCTATTACATGTGAAATTCTTGCAGTCTGGCCCTTGTCCATTTTACCAACTCTGATCTTTTACATCCTTACAAATTCCTCTCCTCCAACCACATTAGATTACTTGTTTCTTAAAATAAGCAGGTGTTTGAGGCTCATATGCCTTAAAATTCATAATCACCTATCCTTGGAATGGTCATCTGCTGCTGTTACTTATTTCTTGTCATTTAAGGCTGTTAAGTTGTCATAGCTTCTGTGACCACTCTGACCTTCCCTACATACATACTCTGTCCAATCTGCTCCTGCTGAGAGGTGCCATGCTGTAATGAAAACAGCATGTGTCCTGTAAGCAGACAGGGATCTGAATCATGACAGTCTCTAAATGTGTGGGCTTGGGCAAGTTACTTAATTCCTTTCAGTCTCTCTCTTTTTTTTTTTAATGCACTAAATGAGGATAATATTACTGTGCTATGCTTGTGAGAAATAAAGGGAATAATGTATGCGAAGCACCTAGCCAAGGGCCTAGCACATAAGCATTCAGTAAAGAGTACCTGTTTCTGTTATGATAATGATCCTGTGTCTCTTTCTCCTTATTCACCTTTCTGTGACCAATGCAGATTATAATACTGGCATTTAATAGGTTCTCGGTAATTATTTGGTGAAGGAATGAATAGGTCCATGAATAAATAACCACATGGAAGGTACTTGGAACACTATCAAGCACGATTTAAAGGTCCTAACTACATTTGAGTGCTGAGTTTTCTGATATGAAGCCTGTGTACTGTGTAACTCAAATCTGATTATAATATAATTACATGACCAGGCCTGTGTGGCTCACTCCTGTAATCCCAGCACTTTTGAGAGGCCAAGGCGGATGGATCACTTGAGGCCAGGAGTTGGAGACCAGCCTGGCCAACATGGTGAAACCTTGTCTCTACTAAAAACACAAAAATTAGCCAGGCATGGTGGTGCACATCTGTAATCTCAGCTGCTCGGGAGGCTGGGACGTGATAATCCCTTGAATCTGGGAGGCGGAGGTTGCAGTGAACTGAGATCACGTCACTGCACTCCAGTCTGGGTGACAGAGCAAGACTGTCTCAAAAAAAAATAAGTAAGTAAATAAATAAATAAATAAAATTACCTGGAGCTAAGCTAAACTTTCAGAAAAAGGCAGTAAAATTTAAATTTTACACCTCTTATGGATTAGAGAAATGCCAGGTTATTGATGTGCTGATGTATTTTAAAGTTCAAATTTAACCTTTATAATAAAAAGAGTCATTATTTGAGATACGGTTTCAGATAATTTGATTATCATTATAATCAGAATTCAACAATGTATTTAATATGTGGTAGTTTAATAAAACAGCCCTCTGCTTTAACAGTAACATTCAAATTTTCGAAATAAATTTTTTTAATAGCAACATTTCATTGAGTTGGATGAAAACAGACAGAGATTATTGCAGAAATGCAAGGAACTTATGAAGAGAGCTAGGCAAGTATGTAACCTGGGTGCAGAGCAGACTCTTCCTCAAGAATACCAGACAGTAAGTATAAAAAGTATATAATGCTACAATTGCCATATTTAACATATTTTTAAGATTATAGGATCTTAAGCATTGTAACAGGCCATGAAAAATATGATGTGTCATAAAAAATAGGGAGTTTTTCCACATTTTTAAACTGAATAGATATATAAAATAATGTTGCTTAACAGATCAATGTTATTGGTACTATAACATTTATTCTTCCAATACAAATGCCTTTTAATGGGTACAGTTGGAACATACAGTTTTTCATGGAAACATTGTGCCAGTAATTGGTATATCAGAAATAACAAATAGGACATTTTAAAAATAAAGGGAAAATGAAAATGTTTCCCCGGAAATTGGGGTGTTTAATTAGGGTTCAATGGGAGCTGAATATTTAGGACTAACATCTGCCAATAAGAAAAGGAAAAAAGAGGTCTTACTTCCATTATATGTTTTATGCTGACATACCACTCAGTAAAATTAGGAGATGCTGCCCTTTAGTCACATCCCACTGTTAATTTACATACCTCTGTACAAGTGGGGATGATACTTTGCCTGCATACCTATTCAGAATAATGTCAAAATGAAATTATAAAATAAATTTTAAAATATCTCGTATTGGTGTGTCTTTTTAAAATTCTTAATTTCAAATGTTATCTATTTCAATAGATAATGAAATGACTACTAAAGATATAAACAACTGGAAAAAAATTAATGGATTATAATTTTCAAATCCTCAACTGATTTATTTTATGATATCAGACACAGAATCACAGAGAATGGATTCGACTATTTGGATACATACTAGGAACTCAGTAGATATCTTTAAAACAAATTGAGAAGCTTGTTTCTAAAAACAGTAGAATATCTTCAGAATACATTGTGTTGTTATAAAATAAATATAAGTACAATCTGTACTAATTTTTTCTTTCAGAAAAAGCATGATACTGTTCTTGATAAGTCATACTGTTTTTGAATCAAAATTAGAAGATGATTAATCATTAAAATGTATTAATTACCTCCTATATGGCAAGCATTGAACAAGACAGACATACTTCCTTCTCAGCTGAAACTTATATTCTAGTCTGGAAGATTAGGTAGATGAAAACACAAATCAAAAATCAGATAATGTCAGATAACAAGAAATGCTAAGAAAAATAAAACAGGGTGAGGAGATGGAGTGACATGGATGGGAACTTGGTCAGGGAAGCCTCCTTTGAAAAGATACCATTTTATAACAGTCCTGAATGAAGAGAACAGATCAGTCAAGTGAAGATGTGAGGGAAAAGTACTCCAGACAGAGAAAACAACTTAGACAAAGCCCAGAACAGAAGTATGTTTGGGACGTTTCAGAATAAAAGGAATCTCATTGGGGTTAAAAATTATCCAAGCAGAGAAGAAGGCAGAGGCCAAGATTATGTAGGGCTTGTAGACCATACAAGGAATTAAGGTTGTATTCTTTTGGGATGGACTCCAGTGGAGGATCTTAAACAGAAAAGTGACATTACTACTTTTATGAAAGAGCACTCTAACTTCTGTTCTTCTAGATGGAGGATAAAGTAGGGATACAAGAATGGAAGCAATGAAACCATTTAGAAGGTCATTTCTTTGGACCACGCAAGAGATATATAATGGCATGAATTAGGGTGATAGCACTGAAGAGAGAGAGGGAGAAGTTGACAGATCTTAGATATCTTTTAGTGACAGAGCCAGCAAGACTTGCTGATGGATTTGACATGAAGGATAAGAGAGAGAACCCCTAAATTTTTCACCCGAACAAATTACGGTGCTATTTACTGGAATGGAGAAGATTGAAGGAGAAACAGGGTTGCTTGAAGTGGTAGGTAAGGTGGGTGAAATCCAGATTCTGTTTCACCATCTTAAATTTAAGATGCCTGTTAGAGTCAAGTGAGGATATCGAGTAAATAAATGTTGGACACATGAGCTTAAATCTCAGTGAGTATGTCAGAGATTCAACAAAGGAATATTTGAAGGTCTATAGAAGTTGAACTGCTTTCTAAGAGGTTAAAATAATAAGCTGAAGATATTAGATTAATATGTCAAGATCTTTTTCAGGGTTTCAGGATTCATTTTGTACCATGTAGTATACAGCCTTTGCAGGTCGTGCTAAGCCAAACAATGTAATTGTTTGCCTCCCCTCAAAAAAAAAAGTGTCTGTTCTAATTTGTCCCCATGGCATGGACTCAGAAGATAGTACCGTGGTGAAATTCAACTGTCAAAGTAATTAGATACTAAGGATGCTTTTTTAGTTCTTCATAAGTGCAGTATAAAGTTCTAACTTCTTGCTCTCTTTCAATGCCCCACATATTCTGGACCCATTCTACCAATTCAGCAAGTACCCACCATTCCAAATGGACACAACTCCTCACTCCCCATGGTATGCAGTACTCATTCTTTTTTCCCAAGCTGCTGTCTTCCCTCTGCCTTGCTCCTCCCTAGCCATTTGCTTTAAGGCCCAGAGATGAATTCTAGGCCTTTGGATTCTCTTAACTCTCCTATAGCATGAACTGATACTTCTTTTCTCTAAATTCCCTAGCCTATAAGATATGTACTGCTTGTTTGAATACTCAACATCAATACGTTGCCTTAAGGTGTTATCCAGTACATACATTTTATTTTCTTTAAAATACAAACTTTCGAAGGCAAATGACCCTGTTTATTATTCCTTTGTATCCTTGTGTACCAGCATGCTGTTGAACAGATAGTAGATAACTTATTCAGCAGATTATTTTTCTTTTAACTATTTGAATGGAACCGTTTTCATTGTATCTATAATGATGGGCAATTTTTTTCTTTAGGTTTTCCAAGACCTTCCAAACACATTGGATGAAATTGATGCTTTATTAACTGAAGAAAGATCAAGAGCTTCCTGCTTCACGGGACTGAATCCTACAGTATGCCTGTTTCTCTACTCCCATTCTGCATCCAGCCACCACCACCACCACCCTCCCCATACACACACATACACACACAGAGTTCCCTCCAGTACTTGCCTCCCACTCTGTACTAGAGCTCTTGGTAATGATAAGCTAGACAGCAGGAACAATGTACTTTAAATGCCAGATTCTGAATCTATTAGAATTTTAAATAGATTCTTCCTAAGGAACACAATGTTCTGTGCCTTTTCTTTATAAAAAGAATAGTCGGGCTAACCTGAAATACTGCAATGTCTAGTTTTTCAAGGATAAAAAATGTCACTTTCAGTATGTAATAAGAACATAAATTATTTGCATACAAACAATGCAGCACAATTGCCATTTTCAGTTAATGTTTTAATCAATGCAAAATTGTATATACTTTTATACTTTGGTAGATTTATCTTAAAGAAGTTTTTTTTTCCCCCTGCCAGATTGTTCAGGAGTATACAAAAAGAGAAGAAGAAATAGAGCAGTTAACTGAGGAACTAAAGGGAAAGAAAGTTGAACTAGATCAATACAGGGAAAACATTTCACAGGTAATTTTTTTAGTTTTTAATTTTTACTTTTTATCATGTGATTATTAATGAAATGGGAATGTAGAATAATGGAAAATGAGATGACATGCTTAAGAGAAGTGTGTTATGCCCAGACTGATACTGATATAAAATTTACGTGAAATTTTGTGTCACAATATAGTAATACTGCTTTTAAATTATGTTTTTATATTGTGTTTATTTGTAGGTAAAAGAAAGGTGGCTTAATCCTTTAAAAGAGCTGGTAGAAAAAATTAATGAAAAATTCAGCAATTTTTTTAGTTCCATGCAGTGTGCTGGTGAAGTTGATCTCCATACAGAAAATGAGGTAAAATTGCATTTGAAATATATTTCTGGCAAGTAATTTTAATTATATGCTTAAAGTACATATAAATTATTTATTTACTTTAGAGTTATATCTGTGAAAAGTTTTGTTTACCAAAATGTTGAAAGAAAGGAGAAAATCACCTATGGGATTCTATTAGGGTCACTTTTTTTGGTGGGGGGTGATGTTTGGAATTAGTAACTAATACCTTGTAACTCTTTTTATACAATCTGAGTAATGGTTATTCAGTTGTATTGAATAAATATGTTACTTTATAAAGCTACCACAACTGGAGTTAGAAGACTCATAAACAGATTAGTTTGAAATATAGTATATATCAGTGTCTTTTTTTAATAATTTAAGAATTCATGGTTGGGTGTGGTGGCTCACGCCTGTAATCCCAGCACTTTGTGAGGCCGAGGCAGGCAGATAGCTTGAGCTGAAGGGTTTGAGACCAGCCTGGGCAACATGGCAAAACCCCATCTCTATAAAAATACAAAAATTAGCTGGGTGTGGTGGTATGCACCTGTGGTCCCAGCTACTTTGGAGGCTGAAGTGCAGGGATGGCTTGAGCCTGGAAGGTGGAGGTTCCAGTGAGCCAAAATGGTGCCACTGCACTCCAGCCTGGGCAACAAAACCAGACGTCTCAAAAAAAAAAAGAATTTAAGAATTCATGAGAATGAAAATACTGGGAAATTTGCTACTAATTTCTTGTGCTATAACTTTATGCATTGCAATTTGGGCTAAAATTAATTTTTCGTTAAGACAGGCAAAGGCCAGGTGCTGTGGCTTGTGCCTATTCCCACTTTGGGAGGCCAAGGCAGGAGGATCACTTGAATTCAGGCATTTGAGACCAGCCTGGGCAACAGAGTGAGACAGAGATTCTGTCTCAAAACAAAAGTAACTACTAGAAAATTGAAAATTACATATGTGGATTGCATTGTATCTTTCTCTTGGTCAGTACTATCTTAGACCTTAAAGCTCTATTCAATTAATAGGTAACCTTTAATTAGTAAGTTTCATGTTTTTTGTTTTGGTTTTTTTGAGACAAAGTCTCGCTGTGTCACCCAGACTGGAGTGCAGTGGCACGATCTTGGCTCACTGCAACCTCCACCTCCTGGGTTCAAGCTATTCTTCTGCCTCAGACTCCTAAGTAGCTGGGATTACAGACGCCCGCCACCACGCCCGGCTGATTTTTGTATTTTTAGTAGAGACGGGGTTTTCTCATGTTGGCCAGGCTGGTCTCAAACTCCTGACCTCAAGTGATCCACCCCCATCGGCCTCCCAAATTGCTGGAATTACAGGCATGAGCCACCGCACCCAGACTAATTAGTAAGTTATATACCTCATTTTTAAGGTAAATCTGAACCTGACATAGAAATGCCATCAATAAGAATAGTAAATAAAACTTAGAGCATCCTCAGTTTTGGCAACGTTTATAAAACACTAATGTACTCATTACAACAAATATTTATTGAGCACCTATTATGTGCCAGGCTTGCTTTTTGCTGAGTATTGTGTGTATGTATGACTTAAGTTTTCAAAGTATATGTGTAATTCCTACCTTGTTTTTTCCTTCTTAACCAACTGAAGAAGTTAGGGGGATTCTTGGCCCTCTGCAGTTATCATACACAGCCACTTCTCTAGCACAAGAGAGCATAGCACTCCATTACATTCTAATTGCTTTCACCTGCAGTTTAAGAACCTAGCACTTTGGAACTAGAATAGATAGTGCCTTTCCAGGACAGAGTTCCTCACTCAGTAATTTCTAAAAACTCTTGGGGAAGCCTAGTAAACTTGAATAGAATGGTATAGAGGAGGAAAATGTTAATTTAATCTGAATATTTTCCTTATCTAAATAGATCCTTGAAAACCCTTAGAGCTTTTAGATGGTAACTGTTTGCTTAATATTATTTTTAAAAATACATATATATTTATTGTTATATAAACTAGTGTCACTAAATATTGAATTCTTTACTCTTAGTTAATTCAATCCATTTTCAAATAATAGAATGACATTACCAGAGGAAACTCATTTTTCATCAACTTTTTAAATGTTTTATAGGAAGATTATGATAAATACGGAATTCGAATTAGAGTCAAATTTCGCAGTAGTACTCAACTACATGAATTAACTCCTCATCATCAAAGTGGAGGTGAAAGAAGTGTTTCTACCATGTTATACTTGATGGCACTCCAGGAGCTAAATAGATGTCCATTCAGAGTAGTTGATGAAATCAATCAGGTATGGTGATTGTTCTGTTATTTGGATCTACTTATATCCTATAATAGAAATAAATATAATCATTATTATTGCCATTGTTTAGGGAATGGACCCAATCAATGAACGGAGAGTGTTTGAAATGGTTGTAAATACTGCCTGTAAAGAAAATACATCTCAATACTTTTTCATAACACCAAAGGTAGGTAAAAAGTAACCTAAAAGTGGTCATATACTCGGAAATTCCCTGTGACTTAATCATATAGTTTTTGTCCCAATATGTTCATATTAGCAGGAACACTCCCAAAAAAGGAATTTAAAAGGTTAACAGTAATATCTACATTATTAAAGGGACAAGTTCCAATGTCATGCTTAATCAGAGGAAGACGTGTAGGAGACATATTATTATGTTCTAAAATTGAGATTTTCTCATTCCTCTTCTAGAAAAGGTACTCTTTCAGCACTAAAAGATGACTGGGGAATACAACTGCTAAGACTCTGGTTCTTCATTTTCCCAAAAAAGCCTCTCTTGTCATATACTGCCCTTCCTCTTTATTTGCCACTAACACTATGCTGGCCCAGGGGAAGTTTAAGTATCCCAACATCTTCTGCTCACAGGTTAATTCTCATAAAAACAGAATTATGTTTGTAGATAATTTTTCATAATCTAGAACCATTACAATGGGAAATTTTCTTTTGTTAAATCTAGTGTTGTGAGTAAATTAAAAAGCATATATATTCAAAGATGTGTTTATTAATATAATCAGATTTTTTCCTTTGTAAGTATTCATGAAAAATTTTGGCCACGTGCAGTGGCTCACACCTGTAATCCCACTACTTTTTGAGGCCAAGGCAGGTGGATCGCTTGAGCCCAGGAGTTCAAGACCAGCCTGGGCAGCATGGCAAAACCCCATCTCTACCAAAAAAAAAATGCAAAAATTAGCTGGACATGGCAGCATGCACCTGTAGCCCCAGCTACTTGGGAGGCTCAGGCACGAAGATCACTTGAGCCTAGGAGGCGGAGGTTTCAGTGAGCTGAGATCACACCACTGCACTGCAGCCTGGGTGACAGAATGAGACCTTGTTCCCCCCCTACCCAAAAAAAAAGAAAAAAATTGTTTTTACCCATCCTACATTCAGATTTTTATTAAATAGTGTCATCTGTATTCTTTTTTTCACAGATAGTCTTGTGGAATAGTCACATCTGTTAATACCCTACTGCCTGCCAAATACCTTAGCCTACAAATGTCCCTCTTACACACTTTTCAGGATACCAGGCTATCAAAGAAGTTGCTTGAGAGGTGTTTATAAATAAAAAGTAAAAGTATCTACCCTAGGAAAATTATGGAGGACATACTCTTTTCCAAGGTCTGCCAAGGAAGTTGAATAATCCCAGTTATCTTGTGAATCTAGAGGGCTCAATTATTCCTTATTTTGATTGTTCTTTAGGCCAGGCTACAGGTATGCTAATTTAGGTAAGGATTACAGTCTGGCAAGGTTTATATTGAGGTGTTTAAGAGCTTCTTAAGGCTCTTATTGACTGGGCGTAGTGGCTCACACTTGTCATCCCAGTACTTTGGGAGGCCAAGGCGGATGGATCACCTGAGGTCAGGAGTTCGAGACCAGCCTGGCCAACATGGTGAAACCCCGTCTCTAGTAAAAATACAAAAAACTAGCTGGGCCAGGTGGTGCGTGCCTGTAATTCCAGCTACTCTGGAGGCTGGCTATGAGGCATGAGAATCTCTTGAATCTGGGTGGTGGAGGTTGCAGCGAGCTGAGATTGCACCTCTGTACTCTGGCCTGGGCAACAGAGTGGGGAAAAAAAGTTTTATTAATATTACAAATAAAATCATACATTTGACTGTACACATGTAAGGTTGGAAAACTATACTTCTCAGTATGTAGCTTATATGACAATTTGTTTTAATACTTACAGCTCCTGCAAAATCTTCCTTATTCTGAAAAGATGACAGTTTTGTTTGTCTACAATGGCCCTCATATGCTGGAACCAAACAGATGGAATTTAAAGGCTTTCCAAAGGCGGCGGCGCCGTATTACATTCACTCAACCTTCTTAATAAAAGTAAAGAGAGGGAACTTGGGAATTTTTTTGTTAAATTCTGTTTATAAGTATGGCTCAACTGAATAAAAGTTAGGAGATTGATTAAAACGAAAAGCAGTTACTTTTGGAAACCTGCTTTTAAATACAAATAGGTTGATAATGGAAACCTTAATGACCTTTCCAAAATATCATCTGGTAGTAAAAGTTAAGTCTTCTTCAGTCTTGGTTGAACTTGAGTCCTTGGCATTCTGACCATGAGTCATTGAGTTCTCATGTTAAAAGGTACTTAATATTACAAATCAAAGGTACAGTGGAAGAGGGGTTAATCACAAGAAGTTACTTATATGGTAGCCCTGAGCTTTAATTGCAGAGTAACTTTAATTACTTTTAGAGCCTAAAGATGACTCTAGAGCGTAAGTCCTAGTTTCTCCCAGTGTTATATTTAATTTTTAAAAATTGATATGAAAATGTCTAATGTATAGTAATAATTTATGACAGATCTATTCCTTTCTTCCTATTAAAAAAGATTACCTTATCTCCAGTAGGAAATGGAATTTTATGGGCCTTTAAAAGAAAGTTTTATGAAACTTGATGCTATAATTTTATTGGTATTTCAAGGGGAAAAAAAACACTGGGGTTCAAAAATCGTAGTAGAACTGCTTTGAAATGCTACAAGGTGGCCACTAGATGATGCAAAATACAACCAAAATTTTGACAGAGAATAAACTTAGGTGACAAGCATTTTTAAAGAATAACCTTGTAAAGTGTGGGGGCAGGGGTTGCTTTTTTTTATTTTATTTAAAGTCAATTGTATTTTACATCTTAAATTTCTAAAAGCATTTTTATAATTATTTTTAGTAAGATTTTTCTTAAAATTTCATATACTGGTTTCTACAATTTATATTTGAAATTTCTCAGTGTTATGTAAAGAGTGACAGAAAAGCATTGATTTCTTTAAAACCATAATGTTTTTAGAACTTAAGCTTATAGGGCCTTTCTTACAATGTTGATGTACCCATTATCATAGAAAATCTAGTTTAAACTGTTTTCTTTCAGCGCAAAAGAATTAAATGGGAAAATCGTTTGTTGAAGTTATACTAATTAGTAGAGCCAAACAAATTCTCTTCTTTTAAAAAATAAATCTTATAAGAAAATAGACAGTCCACGGTCATGTCTTTGAACAGTGGATTGGATCTGTGCCAGTAATGACAAAATTATTTTTTTTGACTTGTTTGCCTGAATAAATTGAAGAATTGCTTTCAGTTTGGGTTTTGTATATTCTTAAGTAGCCATTGAAATTTATAATCTTATTAGGTCAAAAAATGGTGAACCATAAGTTTATGTCCTCTCACTTAGACATTTTCTCTTCAAAAGGTGTTTTCTTTTTTATAAAAATTTTAAAAGAGCCTTCCCTTCTTTAGCTCCAGTGCATGAAGTATGAAAATATTTTAAAATGACATTTTTAGTAATATGAGCAACCATGTAAACATTGAAGAACTTGGTAACATATTAGTAAATGGATATTACCAAATGTTTTCATTGTTAATTACTTTGCTTTCCACCAAAATATCTTTACTAAAATGTGCTTGGTGTAGTTTGTTTATTGTCTAAATTAGTGCCAGTCATCTTATTTCTGCAAAATGAGTATCAATGTGAAAAAGAAGCGTCAAGATTAAGCATGCTTGAAAATAAAATGGTCAGTTACATTTCAATTTACATAGACCAACAACTGTTCCATACTTTGTTTGTAAACATTTAATTTCTCTACGGGGCAAAATTAATATTTGGCTTTACATTGAATTTTGAGCTGTGAAGAATAAATTATGTATCATTTTAGCATATTAAACGGTAGTAAGTCTAGCACATAGTCTCAGCCACTTAAAACTTTATTTTCTGCAAAAGTTGTTTTTTGTTTGTTTGTTTGTTTGTTTTGAGATGGAGTCTCGCTCCGTTGCCCAGGCTGGAGTGCAGTGACGTGATCTCAGCTCACTGCAACCTCCGCCTCCTGGGTTCAAGCGATTCTCCTGCCTCAGCCTCCCGAGTAACTAGGACAACAGACACGTGCCACCACACTCGGCTAATTTTTTATACTTTTAGTAGAGACGGGGTTTCAGTATATTGGCCAGGCTGGTCTCGAACTCCTGACCTCGTGATCCACCCACTTCGGCCTCCCAAAGTGCTGGGATTATAGGCGTGAGCCACTGCACCTGGCCAAAAGTTGATTTTTAATTACATAAAAATTGTAAAACCTTCTAGTAAAAACTTGATTTGGTGAATACACTGGTATTTAAAAACCTTAAGGTGACAACCATTTTCTATGCCTGAACCTTCATTGGTTTGCCTTGGAAGAGTCTCTGTTAAAAGGTTTTCCATATTCAAAGTAAAAGAAAAGACTTCTTGCTTTCTAATTGTCTCTTGGACACAGGCCTATTTTCTTTGGGGTATAAACCTTTACATGTGAAAAATGTAATTTCATTCTGCTGCTGTGTGTGCGTGTGTGTGTAATTGAAAAAAACTTTGTGGGAAATCCTACTTTGTTGGTAATAAATCAATATTTTCATATTCTTTTGGTGTATGTTATTTTAAGTGAGAACTATTTTTTATACTCTGAACCTTATTAAGAGTCATTTTGGTTTTCAGATTTACTAAAAAAAGTCTGTTGAGTAACCCACATTTACAAAATAGTGTTCAGCAGTCTATTAGTGTTCAAAAGGGTAGAAATTTTAGTCCCTTGTCTGCCTGCAATGAAATCACAATCTAATAGAAGCAATAAACACTCATGAAAAAAAGGTTTAAACAATGTAAAGAAGTCAAGTTACAGGGCCAAGTATTCATCAGAGAGGCTGCAACATAGGTTAGCTGTTTTTAGGTTTAAATACTAAGTTTACTAACATGCCCAATAGCCAATTTTCACTTATTACTCCTTACATTAAGCTACTATATAAAGTAATCTTTTTGAAATATATTTTTTAGTCAGGCAGACTTTTTCACTTACAAGTTACTTGACAGTCTAGTCTCATCATTGGTGAAATGAGAATCATACCTAATTCACAGAGTTGTTGAGAGGAGCAAATGAGATCGGGGCCTATTGGGGCACATAGTGTTATAGTGAGTACATAACTAATGTTTATGTATCTTCTCATATTTTAAACCTAGAAAAATGTACTGTGAATTTTATACACCTAGGTCTGAGAATTCTAAATAAAGTGAATGTAGAGATTAACTATTTTGTAGTCTATTGATAAATAGTTCAAAGGATGCCGATACCTACAGACTTTGAGCACTGGAGAGTGCTCAAAGAGTCTGTGTTTTTATAGATCTTGTTACCTTGTTAAATTCAAATAGAATTTAGTCAAATGAGCTTCTTTAAAGACATTCCATCTCATTATTTTATATTGATACATGCCTTGGAAAATTTATAATTAATAGAATTTGCACATTTGGGAGATTTGACTATGTTGACAATTTGGGCTTTTTATTTTCACCGAAAAGCTTAGGTATGGGGGATTTTATTTATTTTTTAATGTTGAATTATAACTGTTTATTGCTGCAAAATAAATAACTGGTGATTGGCTGGAAGATTCAGATATTTTCAAAAAAGCCGGCTTTGTATAATCCCAAAGAGAGAGAGCAGGGCTCCTCTGGTTAGCTTCATTCTAAGCTCTGCTAGGAGGACTTGGTGAAGCTGAGGGCACCCTAAAAACAGCTCTGGCCCTGGCCCTGCCTTTATCAGAGAGGCTGCAACATAGGTTAGTTATTTTTAGGTAGGTCAGAAACACCTGAAAGATGTTCTCCTTCCACAAATAGTACCTTACCTGTCTGACCATGCTTTTGTTAGTAAACTTCCATTTCCTTTTGTCTGAGGAGAATGTTACACGCTCTTGGCATTCAGGGCCATCCATTTAGAGTGAAGGTTGAGGTGACAGGGTGTCAAGAGGGTCACTTGACCATTTCTGCCAAATTTAAGAAGTGGTTTAAAAGAATTCCAGTGAAGGAAAGATTTGGGACAAGCTGCCCAATTAATGTTATGATAGAATGGTAAATTTTACATTCCTTTCATATTTAGAATTTCTTCTAAAAAAGAGATGAGGTCTTGGTATATTGCCGAGGCTTGTCTCAAACCAGCCTCAAGCAATCCTCTCTCAGCCTCCCAAAGTGCTGGGATTACAGGTGTGAGCCACTGCACCCAGCCTAGAATTTTAGTCCCAGTGATATCTGACATTGTGAAATTCTGTGCCATCAGAGATTAGTTGTTAGATTTAGGAGGGACCTTCTGAGTGATTTAGGCCATCCCCGTCTTTTCAGTCAGAAATCATGGAAAGAAGTTATTTGAAAAGTTTTTTGTTTGTCTGAGACAGAGTCTTGCTCTTGTTGCCCAAGCTGGAGTGCAATGGTGCAATCTCGGTTCACTGCAACCTCCTCCTGGGTTCAAGCAGTTCTCCTACCTCAGCTTCCCAAGTAGCTGGGATTACAGGTGTACACCACCATGCCCAGCTAAATTTTTGTATTTTTAGTAGAGACGAGGTTTCACTATGTTTGCCATGCTGGTCTTGAACTCCTGACCTCAGGTGATCTGCCTGCCTCGGCTTCCCAAAGTGCCAGGATTACAGGCGTGAGCCACTACACCTGGCCCCTAAAGGAGATTTTTTTTTTCTTTATAAGTATTTAAATCTACATTGTCATATATAACAACTCTGTACTGTTGATGGAGAAAAAGGGACTTAACAATGTTTAGTCTTTCAAGTTCTTTTTTTATTCTTTCTCTTTAAGACTGTTTATTGCTTTGGTTGCCCAGGCTAGCCTCAAACTCCTGGCCTCAAGCTATTCTCCTGCCTCAGTCTCCCAAAGTACTGAGATTACAAGCCTGAGTCACCACACCCGGCCTCAAGTTCTTACTGTTGGTAAATGGCAGAGGTGAGACTGAAGAACCAGGTCCAACGGATTTTTTTTTTGTCTTAGAAAATGCCATCATGCCTTGCTATCAAATGTCAAACTACCTTGGCTTTTTGAGTTGTTGGAATTATTACATAAGCAGTCCCTACTTTTGTAATTAACTTCCTTGTGGGTAAGGTACTGCTTCTCCAATATGCCCCCAAATCAGGGTACAGATTTCTTCTACTGTGACAGAGACCAAAATATAATGTATACAAGATAGAAGTTTATTCTTAACAGAGCATAAGCATGCTGGGGCTGATAGGCCGACTCCTCTCTCAACTTCTGTTGGTTGCTCTGCTCTCCTCAGGAACCTGTGTGTTCCCTCTCATAGTCCAAGATGGCTGCTTTAGTTCTTGCCAGCATATCTCTATCCAGACCATCTAAAGGAATAAAGAGCTGGCACTGTAGCTCATGCCTGTAATCCCAGCTATTCTGGAGGCTGAGGTAGGAGGATCACGAGGCCAGGAATTCAAGACCAGCCTGAGCAAGATGACAAGACCATGTCTCTTAAAAAAAAAAAAAAGAGGGACGAGGGGAGACTGTGATCACTTCTTTTAAGAGCATGATCTGCAAGAGGCACACATTACTTTTGCTCTTGTCCAGAACTTAGCTACATAGCCTGAGCTAGCTGCAAGAGAGAATTGAATATGTCACCTGTAGCTGTATGGCTGTGTGTATACATAAAGTCCAGCCACCCTGTTAATACGGGGAGGGTGAATATTGGAGGACACTCAGGAGTCTGCCACAAGACCTAAGAAATAAGTAGTTACCCTGTGGCCTACTGAGAATGTATTCAAAGCAAGGACCTGGTAGCTTTTCCATCACACATAAAAATCGAGTCATCACAGCCTTCAAGGTTCCTACTTATTAACCCTGTCTGCCCCATCTGAAGTAGCACGCCTGCCCCACTCGACTGTCTTATTATGCATTCTTTTTCTTCATAACCTTTGTCACTACCTACCATGATATATTTTGTCTTCTCCATTAAAATATAAGTTCTCTGAAGGCAGAGACTTGGTTGTGTTGATTGCTTCCAGCCCAGAGCCTAGAAAAATGCTGAGCACATAGTAAGGACTCAGTAACTGTAGCGTGAAAGAATGAAGTAATGTAGCTCTTTCTCCCAACACTGACAATGATTTGAGCATATTCCATTATTCATTTAATCCTTATTTATCTGTACGGTAAGCAAAGCACTATACTACATAGTTTGAGGAATGAAAAATATGGTCTGCATGTTATTCCACTCTGAAGAAAATCTAGCAAGTGCTATAAAGTGGATCACAAAGATACAAGACAAATTTCAAAGTGCTGTAAGTAACAGATTGAACACTACTGGAATTGAGAGGGATTGGGATCTACCTGGCATCTAGAAGACTTCCTGAAGTTATAGAATGTGGGTATTCGCAGTGAAAGAGGGAAACAGCATGCAGGCAGGCTGTCATAGGGTGCTTTATAGGAAGTAGAAAGGTTAAAAAATAAACAGTCAACTGATCAGACAATTTGGTCATGGGCAACTCAGGGTTTTGTTGGTAAAAGACTAACCAAGTCTAATGCAGATGAGAATTAGCTATTTCTCCACAACCATGTTAGCAGGTTACAATAAAAGTAAGTCTTAGGTCAAATTCTGTGACGCATACAGACATTTGTTAAACATCTATTACAAGCAAGCACAAAACTGTTCATTATAACTTGTTTTGTAAGCATGGTAGAGTTCTAGCTCTTTATCATTTGGGGTAATTTGATCACACATGAAAGGTTCACTTATACCAAATGTGATGACATTCCTGAGGCTGGTTATCCTTCATTTTTTTATTTTATTATTATTATTTTTTAAATTTAATTTTATTTTTTAAATTTAATTTAATTTTTATTTATTTATTTATTTATTTATTTATTTTTTAGACGGAGTTTCGCTCTTGTTGCCCAGGCTGGAGTGCAATGGTACGATCTTGGCTCACTGCAACCTCTGCCTCCCAGGTTCAAGTGATTCTCCTGCCCCAGCCTCCTGAGTTGCTGAGATTACAGGCGCGTGCCACAATGCCCAGCTAATTTTTTGTAATTTTTTAATAGAGAGGGGGTTTCACCATGTTTGCCAGGATGGTCTCGCTCTCCTGACCTCGTGATCCGCCCACCTCAGCCTCCTTTAAATGAGCCTGAAACAACTAGAAATCCTTAGACCTATTGTCTGATCGTAGGACTCTCGGGTGTTTAGGCTTTGGAAATCATCCCTAAGGATGTGGGGGATATTGGCCTTCCTGGATTCTTAAACCCAGATCATGAAATAATGGGGACTGTCTGAACATTTTAACCACTCTATTAATACATATCTTGAAAACATTTAATTTCTCAGAACCCATTTTTAACATTCTTCATGCTTATTACAACTATCAATTTAATAAAAAACCAATTTCTGATATTTATGGTGCTAATTAACAAACCTGCTGTGTGCTATTAATCAATATTAGCAGCACTTATGATAGCTACCACTCTAGTATGGGCTTTACATGAACTACTAATTAGGGCAACTGACTGCACTAGTAATTTAACCTAGTGTGTAATATCATGCTGCTTATGCTGGAATATTTTAATGGTTTTATAACAATGGCTAAAGGCAGTAGTAAAAAAATAATAATAATACTTAGGAAGGTAAGTAGCCCCTAGGGTGGGGCTAGGTAATGGAGGACAAGGTACAGAATTTCCTCTTAGCTTTAGAGTTTTGTTTTGTTTTTTGTTTTTGAGAGGAATTGCTCTGTTGCCCAGGCTGGAGTGCAGTGATAAAATCTTGACTCACTGCAACCTCCACCTCCTGGGTTCAAGCGATTCTCCTGCCTCAGCCTCTCAAGTAGCTGGGATAACAGGCGCCTGCCACCACGCCTGGCTAATTTCTTTCTTTCTTTTTTTTTTTTTTTTTTTTTTTTTTGACTAAGTCTGTTTCTGTCACCCAGGCTGGAGTGCAATGGCGCATTCTCAGCTCACTGCAACCTCTGCCTCCTGGGTTCAAGCAATTCTCCTGCCTCAGCTTCCTGAGTAGCTGGGATTACAGGCGCATGCCACTACGCCCGGCTAATTTTTGTATTTTTGGTAGAGATGGGGTTTTACCATGTTGACCAGGCTGATCTTGAACGTCTGACCTCAGGTGATCCGCCTGCCTCGGCCTCCCAAAGTGCTGGTATTACAGGTGTGAGCCACTGCTCCTGGCCTGCTCCGCTAATTTCTGTATTTTTAGTAGAGACAGTGTTTTGCCATGTTGGTTAGGCTGGTCTTGAACTCCTGACTTCAAGTGATCTGGCTCGCCCTCCCAAAGTGCTGGGATTACAGGTGTGAGCCACCACACCTGGCAAAGTTTTGTTTTTATTTTGTTTTTTAAGTGGCAGATAGCACAAATCAAACTTCAGTAAGATTCATTTATTTGATCTTCGGATTTAGGGGCAGAGGGACTGAGTGTGTGAGAAAGAAACAAAAAGCAAGTAGATGAATAATAAAGCCAGAACTGTTGCCCTGATAAGAACAGAAGTGGAGGAAAAGTACAAGGGCTGTTACGTTGGTGCAAAAGCAATTGCGGTTTTTAGTAATGGCAAAAACCATGATCACTTTCACACCTAACATTTATACGTAGAATATATAAAAATATTGATTTGGCTGGGTGCTGTGGCTCACTCCTGTAATCCCAGCACTTTCGGAGGCCGAGGCGGGCGGATCACGAGGTCAGGAGACAGAAACCACCCTGGCTAAAACGGTGAAACCCCGTCTCTACTAAAAATACAAAAAATTAGCCGGACGTGGTGGCGGGCGCCTGTAGTTCCAGCTACTCGGGAGGCTGAGGCATGAGAATGGCATGAACCCGGGAGGCGGAGCTTGCAGTGAACCAAGATCGCGCCACAGCACTCCAGCCTGGGCGAAGAGCGAGGCTCCGTCTCAAAAAAAAAAAAAAAAAATTGATTCTGCCTCTCATTTGTGTAATGGTTGGCCTTTAGCATATCTCCTTTAATTTTTTATAGGAGCTTTAGAAAATGGATATTCTGGCTGGGCGCGGTGACTCATGCCTGTAATCCCAGCACTTTGGGAGGCCGAGGCGGGTGGATCACCTGACGTCGGGAGTTCAAGACCAGCCTGACCAACATGGAGAAACCTCATCTCTACTAAAAATACAAAATTAGCCGGGCATGGTGGCGCATGCCTGTAATCCCAGCTACTCGGGAGGCTGAGGCAGGAGAATCACTTCAACCCAGGAGGTGGAGTTTGTGGTGAGCCAAGATCACACCGCTGCACTCCAGCCTGGGCAATAAGAGTGAAACTCCGTCTCAAAAAAAAAAAAAGAAAGAAAGAAAGAAAGAAAAAGAAAAGAAAAGAAAAGAAAATGGATATTCCTTTCCATTAAGGAAGATGGTTCAGAGAGATTAAATTGACTTGTCCAAAGTCACAAACCTAGCATATGATGCTGGAACTGAGACTCAGAGGCAGGCAGTGTTCTACACTGAAAAGAGCATAGGGAATGGCAAGATTCCAGAAGTTGGCTAACTTGTAGTGAGAGATACACATGCACTGTTGGTGTAAAATTGCTACAACGTCTCTAGTGAGCAGTTTTGCAATGTATTTTAAGTGACTATCCCCTTTGATCTAGCAAATCCACTTACATATTTCCTATTTTAACTCACAGATATTTCCAGACCTATGTGTGAGAATATTAATTTCAACATTGTTGAAATAACAATAGGTTGAGAGCTAGTTAATAAATTATATTGCATATACCCATTTAATAAAATACAATTATTAAAGAGTATGTTCTTTATGGACTGATAGGATCAGATCCAAACCATATTAATCAAATTAGCAAAGTACAGAACTGTGTGTGTATGTATTTTTTAAATCGTTTTCCTTTAAAAAGAAAATTTACACACACACACAAACACACACAGAGATAGATTTTCCATCTCTTCAAAGATTCAAAGAAACTAACAGTGATTGCCTCTGGGAAAAGGAACTAGGTGACTGAAGAACAGGCTAAGAGGAAGATTTATTTTTCACCATATATGCCTTTTTGTATCTTTTGAAAGATGTACCTTATATTACCTTTTTTTTAATAAAAGAGTATGAGATTTGCATTCAAAGAGAATTTATTATTATTATTATTATTGAGACGGTGTTTTGCTCTTTTTGCCCAGGCTGGAGTGCAATGGCGTGATCTCAGCTCACTGCAACCTCTGCCTCCCGAGTTCAAGGGATTCTCCTGCCTCAGCCTCCCAAGTAGCTGAGATTACAGGCATGTGCCACCACACCCGGCTAATTGACCATGGCCAAGTTATTTTCTAATTTAATGTGACCACATTATAGAACATATGAAAAGAAACAAACTCTCATATGAAACAAACACTCAGACACAATTTAACTTGGGTATAATTCTTCCTGGTCTTTTAAAAATCCTCATTTTTTTATTTCAAAGTAAACAATTTAATTTTAAAATATAGTACAGCATTCATTGGCCCCTGTAAAGTATAGTGATTTATTGATGAAGCTTTAGAATAATAAGTAGAGAAGTACTTACATATTTGCTTATTGTTCAATAAGTGCACCATATTTTCCTGCTCAGGTCCATGAATTCTCAATGCATCCTTTCTGGCTAATATCCCACCCTGAGAAAAAAGAAGCAACACTGTTACTACTTTAAATGCCATAGCTCTTGGGAATTTGTTTGTGTTGAAACAATACAGGTTATCTTGGCTATGCAGTTCCCTAGTGCTAATTATTTAATGCTGGTTACCTTATTACTCCTGACTGTGCATCATACAGTGACTTCCAATGACACTGGCAAAGATTGTTACCGTGCTTCATTGATGATAAAGACAAATGCAAGTCTTAACCAGAGTATGCAGGAAGATATGAACCCTAATTCATTTTCTAGTCATGTTAAATTTGCCATTTGAAATTTTATCACATAAAGGTGGAACAACACATTTTCCAACAGCGCCTTCTCTTGAGCTCTTTAAGCCATAATCACTGTTGACCACCCCGCTACCTTACACATACTGCCAGGAGAAAGAAGGATAAACCAGGGGCCCATGGGCAAAGTCAGAGTGGCAGCCCCGTTCACACAAGAAATGTCTGTCCCTTCTTGGCACGACTTGAGGCCGGCCTGGGAGGACACGATGTGGCCACACGATCAGAGGTAAGATAGGACCATCAATTGATAGAGCCCGTTGGCATTGTGTAGCAAAAGTCTCCAAAGCCCTAGAAGGAGGCAGCCAGGTCACCCCTGGAGGACTGCCTGATACAGAGCACAAAGCCTGTAAAGGAAGGGGCACTCAGTCATGGGGCCCAGGGCAAGTTACCCGCTTGCAAAACTGTCCAAATTGATCTGGACTAGTCACAATGGCAGTATTAAAAAGAAGAGAAATGAGCATTGTTTTTAAGCCACTTTCTTATTTGTTCTCTGTTACAGTAGTGCGGAAATATTGTAATTAATATGCTCCCATATGTCGGATATTACCAACCTTTTTCGTTGTCATACTCTGATAAAAAAAAAATGGTACTTTATTTTTGCTTTTAGTAAGGTTGAGCCTGTATTTGTGTTTCTTGATCAATTGTGTTTCTTCTCTCAAGTGCCTATTAATGTTCTGTGCCCACTGTTTTCTACTAGGGACTTTTTGAGGCTGAGTTTTAAGAGATGTATATGATATCCCCTATAAGGTGACACTGTACGACATGCAATGAAGGAGGTAGCTGTGTGTCCGCAGTTGGTTCCTGCCGGTGGGTTCATGGTCTCGCTGACTTCAAGAATGAAGCCGGGGACCTTCGCGATGAGTGTCACAGCTCTTAAAGGTGAGCGTTACAGCTCTTAAAAGATGGCGCGGACCCAACACGTGAGCGGTAGCAAGGTTTATTGTGAAGAGCAAAAGAACAAACTTTCCACAGCGTGGAAAGCAACCCCAGCAGGTTGCAGCTGCTGGCTGAAGTGGCCTGCTTTTATTCCCTTATTTGTCCCCTCCCATGTTCTGTTTCTGTCCTATCAGAATGCCCCTTTTTCAATCATCCCCATGATTGGCTACTTTTAGAATCCTGCTGACTGGTGCATTTTACAGAGCACTGATGGATGCGTTTTACAGAGCACTGACTGGTGCATTTTGTAGAGCACTGATTGGTGCATTTTACGGAGTGCTGATTGGTGCATTTTACAAACCTCTTGTAAGACTGGAAAGTTCCTGATTGGTATGTTTTACAAGCCTCTTGTAAGATAGGAAAGTTCCCCAAGTCCCCAGTGGCCCCAGGAAGTCCAGCTGACCTCACCTCTGCCCTCCATGTCCTTGACGATGGAGATCCAGTTGGTCCTCTGTATCTATGAGTTCTGCAACTGGGGATTCAACCAACCACAGATTAAACCAACCACAGATTATTTGTTGTTCACTGATTTATTTTACTGAATTGATAGTGTACACTGGAGCATCCATAAAAAAACTAAAATAACTCATATGAGCTCTTTCCCAGTAGTCCATTCATGAAATCCTACAGGTACCATCACACTTATTTGTGAAAATTTGAAATTTTTGTTCCTAAAATCAGGAACAAGACAAAGATGCTCACTTTCAGTGATGAAGATTCTAGGCAGTGCAAGGGGAAAAAATATTCGTAACAGGAAAAGAAGGAATAAAGCTATCTTTTTTTCTAATGACAGGAGAGAAATTTTAAAAGACCTAAGTAAATATGAGTTAGTTGTAGGGTTTTTTAATGGTATGCTCTAGTATACCTTATCAATTCAATAAAATAAGGTAGTAAAAAACTAATAACAACTCATGTAGAAAATCTGATGAAACCTATAAAAACCTTACTAGAACCAATGAGTTTACTGAGTTTGTGGGACACAAGATAAACGTACAAGTATTAACTGTATGTCTATAGACTAGCAATAAATAATCAGAAATTGAACATAAAAAACAATATTATTTGCAATGGCCTAAAAAACATGAAATTATTAGGAACAAACCTAACAAAAGATAGGAAAACCTTATACACTGAAACCTACAAAACAGTGAGAGAAATTAAAGACCTAAGTAAATGGAGAGAGACACCTTGCTCATAAATCAGAAATTCAATACTGTTAAGATATCAATTCTCTCAAAATGATCTCTAGATTCAACGCAATCCAATCAAAATCCTAGCTTGCATTGTTGTAGAAATCAACAAGCTGATTCCAAAATTGATATGGAAATTCAAAAGTCCTAGAGTATTCAAAACAACTTTGAAAAAGAAAACAACATTGGAGGACTAACACTATCAGATTTCAAGAATTATTATTAAAAACTCAAGTAATCAATATACCGAGGGTATTGGAATAACAGTAGATAAATTAATAGAACAGAACCAACAGTCTAGGCCAGGCGCGGTGGCTCATGCCTGTAATACCAGTACTATGGGAGGCCAAGGCAGGTGAATCACTTGAGCCCAGAAGTTCGAGATCAGCCTGGGCAATATGGCAAAACCATGTCTCTACCAAAAGCTACAAGAATTAGCCAGACATGGTGGCACATGCCTTCAGTCCCAGCTACTCATGAAACTGAGAAAGTAGGATTGCTTGAGCCTGGGAGGAGGAGGCAGTGAGCGGAGGTTGCAGTGAGCTTAAATCATGCCACTGCACTCCAGCCTGGACAACTGATCAAGACACTGTCTAAAAAAAAAAAAGAGTCCAGAAACAGATACACACTCCTATGAGCAACTAATTTTCAAATAAACTGCCAAAACAATTTAGTGGAGAAATGACAGTCTTTTCATCTGGAACAACTGGATATCCATATGTAAAAAAAATGAACTTCAATCCAAATTTTGCAACATATGTAAACTAACTCAAGGCCAGGCATGGTGACAGGTGCCTATATTCCCAGCTACTTGGGAGTCTGAGGCAGGAGGATGGCTTGAGCTCAGGAGTTTGAAGCTATCTTGCATTATGATCATGCCTGTGAATAGGCACTGCACTCCAGCCTAGGCAACATAGTAAGATCCCATCTCTAAGCAATAATAATAATTCAGATCATAGACCTAAATGTAGAAACCAAACTATAAAACTCTTAGAAGGAAACAGGGGAAAGTTTTTGTGACCTTGGCTTTGCAAGATTTCTTAGAGGTGATGTCAAAAGCACAATTCATAAAATAGATTGTTCAATTGTATTTCATCAAAATTAAATAAACTTCTGCTCATTGAAAGACACTATTAAGAAAAAAAAAAAAAGCTACAGACTGGCAGAAAATAGTTTCAGAGCATATGTCTGTATCCAGAATATATAAAGTACTCTTAAAACTCAATAATTTAGAAAATAACACAATTTTTAAATGAGCAAAATTTTCAACAAAAAATTCACCAAAGAAGATACATAGATGACAAATAAGCACAATAAGAAGTACTCAACATCATTAGTCATTAGAAAAATGCAAATTTAAACCATAATGCAATATTACTACACACTCCCTAAAATGTCTAAAATGTAAAAGATAAACCAAGTGTTGACAAGGATGTAAAGGAACTGAAACTCTCATACAAGGTTGGTGGGAATGTAAAATGGTACGTACAATCATTTTGGAAAACAATTTACCAGTTCCTTAAAAAGTTAAATATACACCCATCATAGGATACAGCTATTCTATTCCTAGGTATTTACTCAAGATAATTGAATGCATAATTCTGTGCAAAGATTTTTACATGAATGTTCATATATTTCACATGGATGTTTATTTGTTAACCCATAAATGAAAACAACCCAAATATCTGTTAATAGATGAAGAGATAAGCAAGCTATTGTAAATTCATGCAATGGAATATTGCATGGATAATCTCAAATAATTATGCTCAGTAACAGAAGTCAGACCCTTCCACCCCCCAAAACAGAATATGCTGTTTCATTTCATATATCTACAATTCTAGGAAATGTGTACTAATTTAGAGTAACAAAAACTAGATCAGTGATCACTTTGGTTTGTGGCAGATGGAATGAGAAAAAATGTGGGGGAGCGGAGCTATTTTATTTTATTTATTTATTTATATTATTTATTTATTTTTGAGACAGAGTCTTGCTCTGTCGTGCAGGCTGGAGTGCAGTGGCACCATCTCGGCTCACTGCAACCTCTGTCTCCCGGGCTCAAGCAATTCTCCTGCCTCAGCCTCCCGAGTAACTAGGATTACAGGCACCTGCCACCACCCCCAGCTAATTTTGTATTTTTAGTAGAGACAGGGTTTCATGTTCCAAAAAGCCTGTGCTGGGCCCTGTATGACTGCATGGTTGCATACCCATGATGACAATGATTAATCTTCATTATGGTTCTTGGAACTAAAGAGGAAAGTTTGGGGTAACATATCATACAGAGTATCTCTTGTTGATACTACTTCCTGGGAGTCGCCATAAGGCTCTTTTAATATAGAGCAAGCAAAAACCCAGACCCAAAAATCCTCTAGAAAATGTCCTCGCCTTTAAAATTCTAAATGACTCATTTGTCATCATTGTAGAGGGAGAAGAACAATTTCTCAGCTGATCATAACCCATACTTGTTGTGAGTTTAGAGCCAAAGTGTAGTCTTACAAATCATTCCTCTCTGACTATATAAACCAGGGAAGGAGAATGCTGAGATTAATGAATTAATTACCATGTGTCTCCTGATGGAGATCAGAAAGTTAATTCTGTTTCTTTTTGTCTTTCTTATCAGAATGTGGAAATATAAATCTGCTCTGTATAAGACTGGATTCAGTTTACAAAAATAAGCCTGAAACCTTTGGACTCAGGGGGCCCAGGTGGAGAGATTCTTTCTGTTCATTATCTGTCCTCCTGCCTCCAGCCTGTGCCATAGACTCCAAATGGATAAAAGCTCTGTATAGAGAGGTTGTATTACCATGAAGTACAATATATGTCAGATTTGGGTAGAAGTGAACACAGTGGAGGGTAATAAAGAGAGAGCTGAGTTCTGTCTCAGTGAGCACAACAAAAGTCAGATGAACTCGTCCGAGGGCAGAAGTGGACCCCAAAGGCTTGTTCCTGCGGACTTTGCTGGTTGACTGCTCTTTGCATTAATCTGGAATCATGGCGCACCATTCCTCTTTTCATGTTGTGATATTCTCTTCACATTCTCTTCCTTGCTCCTCAATGCCAAATGTGTGAATTTTCAGAAACAAAATACTAGGAATTTAAAGTGAGAATACTGTAGCAACCTGTGAGATGCACAGAAAATCATAAACTGTTGAAAAACTGGGATTGGGATTGATTGCTGGAGGCATAAATTTTGTGTGTACATCCAAAAAATAATGCCATGCTCTGAGACTTAGAATATAGTCATGTTGTGTGAATTTATGAATTATATTGAGTAGAAAATATATATATAGTCATTTGACATTAAGAGACAATGAATACATAAGTGTTGACCAGCCTGGCCAACACAGTGAAACCCGTCTCTACCAAAAATACAAGAATTGGCTAGGCGTGGTGGTGGGTGCCTATAAGCCCAGCTACTCGGGAGGTTGAGGTGGGAGAATCTCTTGAACCCAGAGGCAGAGGTTGCAGTGAGCCGAGATCACGCCACTGCACTCCAGCCTGGGCGACAGAGCAAGACTCCATCTCAAACAAACAAACAAACAAGCAAAAAACACATAAATAAATAGTCATAAAAGCAACAAAAAAGTGACGATAAAATGACACTGTTAACTGGAGCTATTTGGATATGTGTTGTTGTTGTTGTTTTCCATATATTGTACTTCTCTCTCTCCCTTTAAAAAAAGATTAAAAAAAGAGAAAGGTTGAAAGATTATGGCCCTGCCAGACGTGGTGGCTCACACCTATAATCCCAGCAATTTTGGAGGCAGAGATGGTAGAATCACTTGAGCGCAGGAGTTCAAGATCAACCTGAGCAACATAGCAAAACCTCGTCTCAGGCCATCTGCAGTGGCTCACGCCTGTAATCCCACCACTTTGGGAGGCCAAGGTGGGTGGATCACTTGAGGTCAAGAATTTGAGACCAGCCTGCTCAACATGACAAAACCCCATCTCTACTAAAAATACAAAAATTAGCCAGGTGTAGTGGCAGGCGCCTGTAATCCCAGCTACTTGAAGGCTGAGGCAGGAGGATCCCTTGAACCCGGGAGACAGAGGTTTCAGTGAGTCGAGATCACGCCACTGCACTCCAGCTTGGGCAACAGAGCGACATGCCATCTCCAAACACAAAAAAACAAAAGCACGACAACAATAAGCTTTTGGTCTTTTCAGGAATAAGCCATAAAAATTGATCATTCAACTGAAGGTTTTGGGTTTTTCTTTTTGAAGGAAATCTATTAAAGCTCTCTAAACATGAGAAAAATGCTCAATAGAAAACGGAAGTGGCAGGGCACAGTGACTCTGTAATCCCAGCACTTTGTGAGGCTGAGGCCGGCAGATTACTTGAGGCCAGGAATTCAAGACCAGCCTGGCCAACATGGTGAAACCCCATCTCTACTAAAAATACAATAATTAGCCAGGCATGGTGGCACATGCCCATAATCCCAGCTACTCAGGAGGCTGAGGCAGGAAAATCATTTGAACCCTGATGGCAGGGGTTGCAGTGAGCCGAGATGGCACCATTGCACTCCAGCCTGGGTGACAGAGCGAGACTCCCGTCTCAAGAAAAGAAAAAGAAAAAAAAAAAGGAAGGGAAAAACAAAAGAAGAAAGAGAGAGAGAAAGAAAATGGAAGTATTGATAGACAAAGTAGCATCTCTGACTGAAAAGAATATTAAGTAACTTAGAGAAGAAAGTGGCTGCTTTAAAAAAAATTTTTTTTGTTTTGACTCGTATGTTGGGTGTGTTGGCTCATGCCTGTAATCCCAGAGCTTTGGGAGGCCGAGGCAGGAGAATCACTTGAGCACAGGAGTTCAAGACCAGCCTGGGCAACATAGTGAGATCCCCTATCTACAAAAAAAAAGAAAAAAAAAATAGCCAGACATGGTGGCACACGCCTGTAGTCCCAGCTATCAGGATGCTGAGGTGGGAAGATCTTGAGCACAGGAGGCTGAGGCTGAAGTGAGCTGTGATTGTGCCACTGCACTCCAGCCTGGGTGGCAGAGCAAGAAAAAAAAAAATGGAAATCTGTAAAAGTGAACAGATGTTATCAATATGTGAATTAATTGTAGGAAATGTTGACTGGTTTTTTCTTACCAGTTGGCTCTTAGGCAATTTTAAACAATGAAAATGTTGTGGTCGGGCACAGTGGCTCATGCCTGTAATCCCAGCACTTTGGGAGGCTAAGGTGGGTGGATCACTTGAGGTCAGGAGTTCGAGACCAGCCTGGCCAACATGGTGAAACCCCGTATCTACTAAAAATACAAAAAAAAAAAAAAAAAAAGTTGTTGGGCATGGTGGCAGGCACCTGTAGTCCCAGCTCGGGAGGCTGAGGCAGGAGAATTGCTTGAACCCAGGGGGCGGAGGTTTCGGTGAGCTGAGATCGCGACACTGCACTCCAACCTGGGTGACAGAGCAAGACTTTGTCTCAAAAAGAAAGAAAGAAAGAAGGAAAGAAGGAAAGAAGGAAAGAGAGAAAGAGAGAGAGAGAAAGAAAGAAAGAAAGAAAGAAAGAAAGAAAGAAAGAAAGAAAGAAAGAAAGAAAGAAAGAAAGA